>NC_059074.1:87306145-87609175 GCF_020497125.1 Mauremys mutica | reverse complement strand
TTGCACGTTATATTTAGAATATGAACTGTGTTTTGCGTTCTAAATTATACAGTGTGAATCACTGATCAGGGTAGCTAACTCGTATTAGGTAACTTGGGTTAAAAAAGCAGTGAAGACACAGCAACTCAGCTTTTAATTTGGGCTAGCACATTGAGTTCAACGCCGTAATGCCTACTGGCTTTAATTCAAGCTGTTAACATGAGTTGCTGTGACTTTACTGCTATTTTAACCTGCATTAGCTAATGCAGATTAGCTAACCTGAGTTAAGAAGACGATTTATTCTTTGTAAATTTGTATGGTCACAATGATCTGTCTCTGGCTCATAACTTGCAGGATCGGGGCATATATTAAAGTCTCCATATGTTACTTGAAAAGGGAGTTTTAGAAATACAGATTCTTTAACCAGATTTCTTACTGTCATGAGCATCTGAATGATTGTTCTGAACAGAGCTAATATGGTCTGTTTAGGAAATGTTATTGTGTGGTGGCAAGCCCCATGGAATTGTTGGATCAATGTTTTAGGACCATAATTGGCCTTGACTTGGATTTTCAATGGGGGGGTTAAAGATGTTAGACACCAAGTCCATTGGGTGCCTAAATTAGGGTATGTTCCCACATAAAATGCTACAGCAGCACTGCCACAGGTATGCTGCTGTAGCCCTTTAGTGTAGACATTACCTACAGTGACAGGCTAGGTTCTCCTGCCGGCATAGGTAATCCACTTCCCCAAGAGGCCATAGCTAGAGTGATGGAAGAATTCTTCCATTAACCCAGCATGAGCTACACGAAGGCTTAGGTCAGTTTAACTACGCAGCTCATGGATGCTCCCAAGCGATGGAATTATGCAGATCAAATTTTTTAGTGTAGACCACGCCTTCTTTAAGTCCTTTTGAAAATCCATACCTTTAGCTCGATATGCGCTCATTATTCCAAAGGATTTTAGAAAGTTCTCCTTAGAACTACACAAAATGAAGCAGTTGCGTCATTACAGCCCCCTATTGGAATGTTCCTTTGTGCACCGGAGTATCTGCCCAGTCCTGGAGGCACCATCTGGCAGAGCTATTCCGTTAAATTAACAGCAGTGAAGGGCACATGGAATCCACATTATGCAAGAATGGTCTGGAAACCTTTCAGTTTAAACAATTAAGCTGCTTTGAGTTGTGTTACACGAGGATTAAAAAACCCTTCAAACTCCTGCACCTTGTTCTGAAACAATCTTTTTTTTATTGTTGGAGTCATATTTAATAACAGATTTTTTGTTATAATGTAAAGAAATATGCGATATACTCCCATTTACCCAAAAATTATCTGAAACACTGCATTATCCTAATACCTTCCTTGTCCTCCAGCATGAGATACATGGGTTACATGCTGCAGAGGACATGTACATAAGAACATAAGAACGGCCGTACCGGGTCAGACCAAAGGTCCATCTAGCCCAGTATCTGTCTACCGACCGTGGCCAATGTCAGGTTCCCCAGAGGGAGTGAACCTACCAGGCAATGATAAAGTGATCTTTCTCCTGCCATCCATCTCCATCCTCTGACGAACAGAGGCTAGGGACACCATTCTTTACCCATCCTGGCTAATAGCCATTTATGGACTTCACCACCATGAATTTATCCAGTTCTCTTTTAAACACTGTTATAGTCCTAGCTTTCACAACCTCCTCAGGTAAGGAGTTCCACAAGTTGACTGTGCGCTGCGTGAAGAAGAACTTCCTTTCATTTGTTTTAAACCTGCTGCCTATTAATTTCATTTGGTGACCCCTAGTTCTTGTATTATGGGAATAAGTAAATAACTTTTCTTTATCCACTTTCTCAACATCGCTCATGATTTTATATACCTCTATCATATCCCCCCTTAGTCTCCTCTTTTCCAAGCTGAAGAGACCTAGCCTCTTTAATCTTTCCTCATATGGGACCCTCTCCAAACCCCTAATCATTTTAGTTGCCCTTTCTTTGAACCTTTTCTAGTGCTAGAATATCTTTTTTGAGGTGAGGAGACCACATCTGTACACAGTATTTGAGATGTGGGCATACCATGGATTTATATAAGGGCAATAATATATTCTCAGTCTTATTCTCTATCCCCTTTTTAATGATTCCTAACATCCTGTTTCCTTTTTTGACTGCCTCTGCACACTGTGTGGACATCTTCAGAGAACTATCCATGATGACTCCAAGATCTATTTCCTGACTCGTTGTAGCTAAATTAGCCCCCATCATATTGTATGTATAGTTGGGGTTATTTTTTCCAATGTGCATTACTTTACATTTATCCACATTAAATTTCATTTGCCATTTTGTTGCCCGATCACTTAGTTTTGTGAGATCTTTTTGAAGTTCTTCACAATCTGCTTTGGTCTTAACTATCTTGAGTAGTTTAGTATCATCTGCAAAGTTTGCCACCTCACTGTTTACCCCTTTCTCCAGATCATTTGTGAATAAACTGAATAGAATTGGTCCTAGGACTGACCCTTGGAGAACACCACTAGTTACCCCTCTCCATTCTGAGAATTTACCATTAATTCCTACCCTTTGTTCCCTGTCTTTTAACCATGTATATCATGCTGGGGGAAAAGGAAGGGATTCAAATACTGTAATCTTAGAATCATAGAAGATTAAGGTTGGGAAAGACCTCAGGAAGTCATCTAATCCACTCCCCTGCTCAAAGCAGGACCAACCCCAACTAAATCATTCCAGCTAGGGCATTGTCAACCCGGGCCTTAAAAACCTCTAAGGATGGAGATTCCACCACCTCCCTAGGTAACCCATTCCAATGCTTCACCATCCTCCTAGTGAAATCGTTTTTTCTAATGTCCAACCTAGACCTCCCCCACTGCAACTTGAGCCCATTGCTCCTTGTTCTGTCCTCTGCCACCACTGAGAACAGCCTAGCTCCATCCTCTTTGGAACCTCCTTTCAAGTAGTTGAAGGCTGCTATCAAATCCCTCCCACCCCCACTCTTCTCTTCTGCAGACTAAATAAGACCAGTTCCCTCAGCCTCTCCTCATAAGTCATGTGTCCCAGCCCCCTAATCATTTTTGTTGCCCTCCGCTGGACTATCTCCAATTTGTTCATATCCCTTCTGTAGTAGGGGGGACCAAAACTGGACTCCATACTCGAGGTGTGGCCTCACCAGTGCTGAATAGAGGGGAATAATCACTTCCCTCAATCTGCTGGCAATGCTCCTACTAATACAGCCCAATATGCCATTGGCCTTGGCAACAAGGACACACTGCTGACTCATATCCAGCTTCTCATCCACTGTAACCCCTAGGTTCTTTTCTGCAGAACTGCTGCTTAGCCAGTTGGTCCCAGGCCTGTAGTGGTGCATGGGAATCTTCCTTCCTAAGTGCAGGACTCTGCACTTGTCCTTGTTGAACCTCATCAGATTTCTTTTGGTCCAATCCTCCAATTTGTCTAAATCACTCTGAACCCTATCCCTACCCTCCAGCATATCTACCTCTCCCCCTAGCTTAGTGTCATCTGTGAACTTGCTGAGGGTGCAATTCATCCCATCATCCAGATCATTAATAAAGTTGTTGAACAAAACCGGCCCCAGGACAGACTCCTGGGGCACTCCGCTTGATACTGGCTGCCAACTAGACATTGAGATGTTGATCACTACCCATTGCGCCTGAAGATCTAGCCAGCTTTCTATCCAACTTTAGTCCATTTATCCAATCCATATTTCTTTAACTTGCTGGCAAGAATACTGTGGGAGACTGTAACAAAAGCCTTGCTAAAGTCAAGGTATATCACGTCCACCGCTTTTCCCATATCCACAGAGCCAATTATCTCATCATAGGAGGCATTCATGTTGGTCAGGCATGACTTGCCCTTGGTGAATCCATGTTGACTGTTCCTGATTACCTTCCCCTCCTCCAAGTGCTTCAAAATAGCTTCCTTGAGGACCTGCTCCATGATTTTTCTAGCAACCAAGGAGAGGCTGACCAGTCTGTAGTTCCCTGGATTCTCTATTGTCCCTTTTTTAAAGATGGGCACTGTATTTGCCTTTTTCCAATCATCTGGGACCTCCTCCTATCGCCATGAATTTTCAAAGATAATGACCAATGGCTCTGCAATCATATCATCCAACTCAGATGCATTGCATCTGGCCCCATGGATTTGTGCATGTCCAGCATTTCTATACAGTCCTTAACCTGGTCTTTCACTACTGAGGGCTGCTCACCTCCTTCCCATACTGTATTGCCCAGTGCAGCAGTCTGGGAGCTGACCTTGTCTGTGAAGCCGAGGCAAAAAAAGCATGGAGTACTTCAGCTTTTTCCACTTCATCTGTCACTAGGTCCCCTCCCCCTATTTAAACTCACAGAAGATTTTTCTGTTAAGCCAAACTGGTCGCCTGCCATATTTACTGTTCTTTCTGCACATCAGGATGGTTTGTTCCTGTGCCCTCAATAAGACTTCTTAAAATATAGCCAGCTCTCCTGGACTCCTTTCCCCCTGATGTTAGCCTCTCAGGGGATCCTGCCCATCAATTCCCTGAGGAAGTCAAAGTCTACTTTTCTGAATTCCAGGGTCCACATTCTGCTGCTCTCCTTTCTTCCTTTTTTGAGGATCCTGAACTCGACCATCTCATGGTTACTGCTGCCCAGGTTGCCATCTACTTCTACTTCCCCCACCAATTCTTTCCTGTTTGTTAGCAGCAGGTCAAGTGGAGCACAGTCCCTAGTTGGTTCCTCCAGCACTTGCACCAGGAAGTTGTCCCCAACACTCTCCAAAAGCTTCCTGGATTGTCTGTGCACTGCTGTATTGCTCTCCCAGAAGATATCAGGGTGATTGAAGTCCCCCATGAGAACCAGGTCCTGTGATCTGGAAACTTCTGTTAGTTGTCTGAAGAAAGCCTCGTCTACCTCATCCTACTGGTCTGGTGGTCTGTAGCAGATGTTCACCACAACATCACCCTTGTTGCTCTCGCCTCTAAACTTAACCCAAAGACTGTCAACAGGCTTTTCTCCAGTTTCATACTGGGCCTCTGAGCAATCATATTGCTCTCTTGCATGCAGTGCAACTCCTCCACCTTTTCTCCCCGCCTGTCCTTCCTGAACATTTTATACCCATCCATGACAGTGCTCCAGACATGTGATTACACCATCAAGTCTCTGTTATTCCATGCACATCATAGTTCCTTGACTGTGCCAGGACTTCCAATTCTTCCTGCTTGTTTCCCAAGCTTCTTGCCTTTGTGTAGGAATCAGGAGGCATCCCCTGTTGCACCCTCCTCCTTGTGTTTCCTCCCGGTACCCAACTGCCCCACGTATCTCAGGGCTTAGGTCTCCATCCCTTGGCGAACCTAGTTTATAGCCCTCCTCACTAGGTTAGCAATCCTGCCTGCAAAGATGCTCTTCCCTCTCTTTGTTAGGTGGATCCCATCTCTTTCTAGCAATCCTTCTTCCTGGAACAACATCCCATCTCCTAGGTGCTACGATAATACAAATTAATACAAAACAAAATTACTACTACTAGTAATTGTTTATTTAAATTTCAGTGTGGATGAGGGAGAAGAGAAAAGTGCAGACAGTGATGGATGGGGAAAGGGGAGAATGAAAGACTAAAAACCTCACATAACTGGAAAGTACCAATGAAGACCCAGAGAAAACAATAAAATTTAATTGACTAATAACCAACCCCTGCAATGTTTTTATTATCAAAGAGCATGTGGGATAAAGAAATGATAGCAGAGACAGGTGCAGAATTAGCATCCGTACAGGTAAAGGCAGATGAGGCAGAAACAGCAGAGCCAGAGACAGATGCTGAAATGGCAGCAGTAGCATCTCTTCAGTCCACACACTGAAACCACACATCAGGGGGTTGGGCTTTGCTCCAGGCTCTTTCCTGTAACATTCCATCATCTCTCATTTGCTGCAAGTTAGTCACCAAGCTGTGGAACATCCCTGCTGCAAACTGGGTGAGGAAAAGAGCAAAGCCAAAGAGGAAAAAAGGCTTTTTTGTGACTTTCCCTTTCTGAACTTTGTTAGAGATGGAGACTGAGCTCTGTCACAGATTAGTGGCCTGTGACAGCGGTTTGGGAGATAAACATTCTCTGAGATACAGAGCACTAAGATATAAAAGGAAAGAAAAAAAGGAGCTGTAGTAGATTGGGATAAGGGAAATTATGTATCTGCCTTGACAGAATAATAAAAACAGAAAAATGTCCATTTTAATTGAAGTTATCACCTGCCCCAATTTCAGGAGACAGCCCTGATTTGGTTTTAGTGTTTCCTGCAAGAAAGATTTTAAAACCAGGATTTTAAAGCCAACCTGAAGTAATAAAGAAATATCTCTTTTCTCCCAAAGGATCCCAAAGTGTTTTACTTCCCAAACAGGCTATACACTTCATCCTCCACTGAAGTGCAGCTATTTCTGGTGTGGAATCATTGCATCTGTTTACAGTTCACATCAACAGTATAGGACTGTTCAACACAGGGAGTGAATAACACCATATTCAACTGAAACCACAGGGGGCTTTTGTGTAGGCAGAATTTAATCATTCAGATTGGAATACTGGAAGGTTTATTCCCATGGCTAAGAGTTATCAGTACCCTAACAAAGAAGCAATCTTAATACCTTTGCTATTACAAAATGTGCGATGAGATATTTTAATTATCTCAAGAGGTCAGGAGCTTGTTTTAAGGTCAAGTCTGATCTGAGACATTTTCAGGACTGATGCAGTATACTCAGCTTGAAAAATTGTATTGTGATGTGTTGCAATGTCCA
Organism: Mauremys mutica; assembly: GCF_020497125.1. Lineage (NCBI taxonomy): Eukaryota > Metazoa > Chordata > Testudines > Geoemydidae > Mauremys > Mauremys mutica. The sequence goes on along the minus strand of NC_059074.1, from coordinate 87,602,432 downwards.
GGGGCGGCTCCAGGCACCAGTGCAGCAAGCGCGTGCCTGGGGCGGCAAGGCCGGTGGGGACAGCGTGACGGTGTTCATGCAGGCAGCAGTCAGGGAGCCTTTGGCGGCGTTTCAGCGGGAAGTCCGCCGGTCTCCCAGCTTTGGCGGCAGGTACGCTGAAGGCGCGGGACCAGCAGATCACCCGCAGAAACGCTGCCAAATCTGCGTGACCGGCAGACCTCCTGCAGAAACACCGCTGAAGGCTCCCTGACTGCCGTACTTGGGGCGGTCAAAAACATAGAGCTGCCCCTGGCAATGTCACAATTCAGTGACAGAATCAAGAAGTTGCAGTGCAACATCATGGCGAGAGCTGTCCAAAACATGCATATTCAAACCCCAAATGACAAGACATTCACCTGGTTTGGATTACAAACTCAAAATTCACACCTAGCTCCTCCTCAATATACTATGAAAGGTGTGGACATCTGTGAAGCTCTAGGCCAGGGAACAGCTCTAAGTCAGGGCTGGGGCTGCCCTGAGAATCAGAAAGTTATTGCATTCGGCTCCCTGACACCCCCATCTTTTCTATTGTACTGAGAGGAACTTTGGCACAAGATAAAATCAAGTCCATCATCTGTAGTTAGCACTAGAGATAGAACTGAATGGCTCAGCTTGGATCAGTAAGTGAATGCCCCAAAGTTTAGGTGTATTCTGATCTGTGGGTTTTGGTTCAGGCTGATGTCATTAACTATACATACACATACTATGCTTTGCATTCCATTCATACTTCCTCATCTGTGACCTACCTGCATGATAATGAAACTAATGAACCTGCATTAGGGTAGCTACACATTTACACCTGAAACAGATGCATTTCAGGATGGATATTCTCAAAGAGCTGCAAATCATTGATCTTCTCAGCCCCTCATGCTTTCTTTTGATATATTCCTTCCTTCAAGAACAGTGGTTGCTGAATGGTGCGGAATGATAATTGATCCAATGTTGCACTGAACAGTCAAATGTCCAATGATTTCTGCAAAGTCAAAAATGGTTTGTCGTGTTATTTGATTACTAATGGGTATTTTTGGTGGCATGGTTTTTGTTCAAGTAGTGATTTTAGGATAAGCATATCCTAATTTATTAGAACTTCTCTGATTTGGAAATTGCACTGGACAATTCATAAGGTCATATTTTTCCAATATATTAAATATTTCTGAGTTTCAGGCATTTCAGAAATGTTCTTTCACTTGTTATGATGGTATCTCTGTTTCTGGTCCTCACCAAAATCAAAATGTTAATGAAAAAATAAGCACAAGAAAAGTTACACAATTTCTTTGAAACTGATCTAGTGAAATTCCACTTTGATTTAATTTTTTAATTAAGGTTTGGTTCAATTTTTATTTTATTGGGGTTGATTCATGCATCCCTAAATTCCAAGGAGTATGAGACATTTTAAAATCTGTTACACTTATTTTGATCAGTCATCTTTCAGAAGTAAAGGAGTGCTTAAGAACATTTTATTAGTTTTGTATTTATTCATTCTTCTGTACAGTTACTTCTGTTTCCATCTGGGAATGGGAAAAAATTATTATAATAATCTTGATTCAAGCAAAACAGTATGTTTTTGGTTAAGATTTGTTATTACTTAGCTCCACGTGGTAGAAAACAAGGCTTGCCAAAGTTTTTCTTTCTTTAACAGTTGAATACAGTTAGCCAAAGTAAATCATGGTGTAACTTCATTAACATTAATGAAATTACGTTAGGAATCAATTTGGCCCAATTTGGTGCAGTAAATTGTCCATAAGAGACACATTCTTATATTTTGCATGTAGCTTAATTTAACAAAACCAGCAACAGCCATTTCTGCAGCTCAGTATTATCAAAAGTATCATTGTGGGTCATGCTGAGCATGAACATACTACAGAAACAGGAACAGTATAAAAAGATATTTAAAGTCAGCATTCCTGTGGCATTAAAAAGAATGTGGCTGAGGAAAATGGCAGAAATAATTGATTTTAAAAAAGCAAAGTTTAGCAAATTTATGGATATTATAATTCTAAGTGTTTTACTGTACTCTGTAGTTAAATTAGGTTCCAAGTGGATGGAGGGAAAATAGGACCAGTGCCGTCCCTACCCATACGCAAAATACACAGCTGCGTAGGGCACCAGGAGATTTGCGGCACCACATTTTTGGTGCCCTACACAGCTGTATGCTGCTCCAGCCTCTGCTCTGCCTCTTCCACATGGCCCCCGCCCCTGCTCCGCCTCTTCCCACTCCTGCTCTGCCCCAACCCCGCCCCCACTCTAGCCAGCCCTTCCCCTGAGGACTGCAGAAGGGGGTGGGCTCCCTGCACTCACTGCATGGTAAGTAGAGTGACCTGGCCCCAGCCTTCTCTGGTCCCCTGGCTCCCAGCCGCTCTGCTAGTGAGTGCTGGAGGGTCGGTTCCTCGCTGCCTCCCAAGCCTGGGAGCCAGGGGAGCAGAGCAGGCTGGGGATGGGTCACTCCACTTTCTGTAGGAAGTGGCCAGCCCCCTCTTCCTCCACTCACAGAGGCCTGGGGCCAGCCCCCCCCAGCCCCCCCCCCCGGTGGAGGCCTGGGGCTACATAGGGCACCAAAATGGCTAGGGATGGCCCTGAATAGGACCATTTGAGAAAGGACAATCTGACAATCTAACCAATTAGAAATCAAAGAGGGAAAAATGACCCTGGGACCCTCACCCTCTAGAGCAATACTATGACACTAGTCACCTTTTAGGTAACACAGACAAGACCATCTTAAAAACACCACCCTTAGACAACCCCAGTGATGCCTAGCCAAATAATTTTTATTGGGGTTTGTGGATGCAGTCACTAAACCAGCAAGCATATATTGACCACACAGCACCTTGACTACCGAAGTAATTTCCTGGTCCCCAGTAAACTCTGAGCTGGAACTGGTCTAAGACATACAGCATTATCCACTTAAAGCCTGATCCAGTTCAAGGACAGCATGCCCTAGTATAGTGTCCTACCTACTGAATCTCATTCATTTGCTCCTATTCAGTTTAGAATTCTTTGGTCCTCTGCAGAATATTATACAAGCTCTTACTGTGTGGTTGATCATTCTCAGGCCCAATCAGGAGATCAGCAATAATCACTTCCAACTCATTCAACCGCTCAAATATCTGGGAGGCAATATTTTGGCAAAACTAAGACGCTGAGACAATCCCAAAGGGAAGGTGCTTAAACATACGTCTACTCAACGGGCAGCTGAAAGTGCAGAGTTTCAAACTTTCTGCATTTAATCAGCCCTGCCAAGAACAGTGGCTTCCATCCAAAACTGAAAATGCCCTTGTGTTTTGAGGTCTAGACATGGCCTCACCATCTGTTCTCATAGAGAAGCACTCATATTTGATGTCCTTTTCAAAAATGTTGGATCTATACATAGCCTTGGTTTTATTATGGTGACCATATTGTTAAGCCTGTTAGTCTGTGTCAGAATTTGCTCAATAACATGCAGTTTTGACATTCTATCAAGTTCAGCTTTTTATCTAATAGACGTCAGAGCTTGTAATGGTTCTTGGGGCACCCAGGACGGTGAGTTACCTTGTTACACCCCACTCATATTACATGAAGGAGTCTTGGCTGTGCCTGACTGGGAGTCAGCTCCCTAACACCACCAATCTTTGAGCCACTCAAGCACTCTCTCCTCAGCTATACCAGGCCTGTCTTTGCCTTGCACTTAGTCCCCAAGTCACTTTGAAGTGCCCCCTGTGGTATCCAGCACCTGACACTGGCTACTCACAGAAATCCCAGAGCCTCTGCCCCCAAAGGGGCAGTGTACCCCAGTTTACCAATTTTACCATCAAGCACCACTTTTGTAAACCACACAGCACTTGTGAGCACTTCTAATGAAACAAAAGAAGGGTTATTTAAGGAAAAAAATAAAGATGTAACTAGAAACGAGAGGAAGTGATGGAAACAAATGATTACAATACAAAACAAAACCATAACACACAAACCCGGGTTTATATTTACTAATGTTTTCCTTTCCTATCTGATAAAGTAGGTCCCCCTCAGTCTGTTGCAGATCTGGCTGCTTTCACAAGAACCATAAGGATTTAATCAGAAAACACCCCCTGCTTCACAAGGGGGTTCATCAGTGAATGAAGCCAAGGGGTCTCTCCCTCTTCTGTGTTATAGTCGAAACAGTCTTTTGCTCCTATTCATAGACAGGGCAAACCCCTAATGTTCCTTTTTTCTAATGTTCCTTTTTACCATGGGCGGTGGGTATCGTAGGCAGGGGGAGGCTGTGCCTCCCCAAAGAGCCTACTGTGGCCCTGCCCCCAGGCCAGCGTGCCTCCCGCAGGGACTTGGGGCTGCCGGGGAAGCTGGTGCTGCTTGCCCGGTGCTCTGAGGCTGGCCGCCTGAGCACCGGGACTGGGGGCCACCCAGGGCTGGGGGCACAGCAGCCAAGCTGCCCAACTGCCTGGAGCCCCAGAGCTGTGGGTGCTGTGGCCACGCTGCCCAGGGGCTGTGGGCGCTGAGGCTGCGGTGCACTGGGGCTGGGGCCTTGTCCCCTGGCCGGATGGCGCTGGGGCCCATGGTGGGGGTGCTTTGGGCTCCTGCGGGGAAGGGGGGTGGAAGGAGAGGGGCAGGGCCTCGGGCACAAGGGGAGGAGCCGGAGGTTAACCTCCAACCTGGCCGCCCATGCTTTTTTCGTCTTACTGGTTTTAGTTGTTTGCAATTGCATCTGATGGTTTTTCCTTGAAAGTCTTAATATTGCATAAAGCTAAACAATTGAACCTTGTATTGAATCATTGGCAAAAAGGGTGGGGTGACAACTCCCTCTGCACGAGTGGACCATCACTGAGATAGATTCTCACCTGGTGACTAAGTTTTACTCCAAGTCCATAAGCATACTTCAGTACAAATACATTATTCCTTAAATATTACCTGTAATTATCACATGCAATGATTATGAATCTTGACACATTATGAGCTTTCTGAAGATACCTACATGTTACTCTTTATGGATAAATATCCTGTAAGATGCGTTTGGTGTAATGAGTTTGTCAGGTCTGAGGTAAGAGTTGTTTGCAAAGAACAGAAGGACCTTTGCCTAGAAACCTTTGTGTCACAGAGCTATTGAGACTTCTGTGGTGGAGATCTATATATTACTGTTATGTAGTATAACCGTAATGCACCCTGAGATGTTAAACATGGGCCTGATCAAATTCTTTTGCACCCTGTTTAGTAGATAAGTTATAAACCTGCTTGATATCTGCATTTGTCAACTGCTTTTCAAATCGAGTATACATCAGACTTGAGTGGTATCTCTCCTTCTACAGATGTGCCAATGTGACTTTACTTCATGGGCTCTTTCTGTGTTTACTATATAAAACTGTGTGGGTTTTTAAACACTGAGCACTCAGATTTTTTCTATATGCTTCCTGAGCACCTATATCTATTTGAAATTCACTTTTTATTCATTTATTTCCAGTGTCACGAAACAATCTGTTGTAGAACTTTATTGTGTAAATGTATTAAAAGACCCAAGAAAGATATCATGCATGGCTTGTTTCTGCATCATAATCATAGCCTTGTCCTGCAGTTGTATGTTAATGAATGTGTTTTTATTTTAATTTCTTTACAGTTTGTGCAAAGAGTGATACATTTTTACAATCTGGTTGCTTGTATTACAAGACACAACACACCTTAGGCTGGACACCTTTAAGTTGTGATTGGCTCCACATTTATTGCATTTACTACTCTTGTCTATGCCATGTGTTTTCCTTTGCTTCTGACTTTATGCCTTCATACGCATTCTTAATTAGATTAACTTCTTTCACTATTTGCTAATACTTCTATTTCAAGCTCAGTTTTCACCAGCTCTTTATATATTCAGTGCTTTTTGCAGTCAAATCCATTCCTCACAATTACCTTACTTTGACCTTACTATCAATTATACCTCACATATTTTGGTCTCTAATTTGTGGACATGGTCAGGAATTTTCTGGCAAAAATTATTTTCCATTGGAAAAACCTATTCATTGAAGTGAAACTGTTCGTGGGAAAGGATTGGTTGAGATAAATCTCCCAATTCAATTTTTAAAAAAAGTTTTGCAATTATCAAAACATCCCATTGTGACATTTTTTTTTCAGAATGAAAATCTTAGTTTGTAGGTTTGAAACAACTTGTTCTGAACTTTTTGATGATTGATACTAAAATAGCCAGGAAGAGAGATTTAAGGGGGTTTCTAGTTCTATGAGATAGGTAAGTCAGAATTGGAAATGAACATTTCCAAATTATCAAAGCCAAATGTTTTGATTGACCTGCTCCACTCTCTCCTCCTCCCCCAGATTATCATTTCCCCCAAAGGTTTGATATTTCTACTGACTGGGGACAGGAGAATTTTTTGATATCTTGAAAATTAGCCCATCTGTTAACTGTTCAAGTTAATTCAGCTTTATTATGTAGGTCTGTAACATAATGAGCAATGGCCTCACATGGCCACTATTTGCTTGTAAACAAAATGTGCCTTTTCTATTTGACGTTACTGTGAGGATCATAGTATTTTTTAAATTTCTGAATGACTTTATATAGCAGTTTGAGATCTCCAGTGTCTCTGTATCACTATGAGGGATTTCATCCCAATTTCTCATCAATAAAATTTGCATCCAGGAAAATTTCTAAGTGTTGGAACCATCTCTTCTGTACTCTCCCAGATTCCCTTCCAGATGAGTGATTCATGAGGTTGTTTTGACTCCATTCTTGTCAAAAAGATTGATGAATGGGAGTGCTACTAAGAGACTGTTCTTTACTGCATGGCCTTAGTCACCTGATATGGGTCAGGATTACAGAAAAGTTTAATGACCAGGGTCAGTATTCACTGACTCAAGTGGCTACTTGTAACAAGAAGTCTAGTTTAATTTAGCTGTTGGCAACATTTTATTACAAGCAGTGGAAAATCATGCTCACTTATTTATTGTTATTTATTGTTAGGGCCCTACAAAATTCACAGCCATGAAAAATGCATCACGGAACGTAAAATGGTCTCCCCTCATGAAATCTGGTCTTTTGTGTGCTTTTACCCTATACTATACAGATTTCATGGGAGAGACCAGTGTTTCTCAAATTGGGGGGTCCTGACCCAAAAGGGAGTTGCTGGGGGTTCGCAAGGTTATTTTAGGGGGATCGTGATATTGCCACCTTACTTCTGTGCTGCCTTCAGAGCTGGGCGGCTGGAGAGTGGCGGTTGTTGGCCGGGCACCCAGCTCTGAAGGCAGCAGCTCAATAGCAGCAGCACAGAAAGGTAGCAACACCATACCATGTCACTCTTACTTCTGCACTGCTGCTTTCAGAGCTGGGTGGCTGGAGAGTGGGGGCTGCTGACTGAGGGCCAGGGCCGGCTCCAGGCACCAACCCAGCAAGCAGGTGCTTGGGGCGGCCAACAGAGAGGGGCAGCACATCCGGCTCTTCAGCGGCAGGTCCCTCGCTCCCTCTCGGAGCGAAGGACCAGCTGCCGAAGACTGAAGCAGTGGTGGTAGAGCTGCAGATCGCGATCACTTTTTTTTTTTTTTTGCTGCTTGGGGTGGCAAAAGCCCTGGAGCCGGCCCTGTTGAGGGCCCACCTCTGCAGGCAGCAATGCAGAAGTAAGGGTAGCAATATCATACTATTCCATCCTTACTTCTGTGCCGCTGCCAGCGGCACCTCTGCCTTCAGAGCTGGGATCCTGGCCAGCAGCCGCCGCTCTCCAGCTGCCCAGAGTGAAGGTAGCAGCAGCACCAGCAGCAGCACAGAAGTAAGCAGCACTGCAACCCCCCTGACAATAACCTTGCAACCCTCCCCTGTTTTGCCCCCCCCCCAATTCCTTTTTGAGTCAGGACCCCGTCAATTACAACATCATGGAATTTCAGATTTAAATAGCTGAAATAATGAAATTTATGTTTTTTAAAACCCTATGACTGTGAAATTGACCAAAATGGACTGTGAATTTGGTAGGGCTCTATTCATTGTACTGGCGGTATCCATTAACTTTTTTTCTTTTGTTGTAGTTTTATGGAACTCCATCACAATTTAATACTAATTAATATCCACTTATAACAAAGTGTTGACAATAACTTTCTAAAATTGTGAATTTGACATATAGCAGCATAATTTAGCAGAACTGAAGGAGCTTTCCAAGGTACAGCTGAAAGCAAATTAACGTTTACATAAATATTTATAACTCTCGTCACTTATTGAGTGGCCAAGGAATTTTTTTTTTCGCCTGAAGGCTTCCACACTGATGACATGGAATACTTCCTCCACTGTTACCATGCCAGACATTATGCTTGATTAAAGTATTTCTGTTTAAAATGCCCATTCTTTTAGATTTTGTTGCTGAAGCTCCAATTTTCTGTAGTTTGGCCTGTCCTCCTGGTATATCCTTTTCATTACAGAGCCTTTTAAAAAACCCCAGCTGATTAATCAAATATTAGTCATGGCTTTCTAAGCAGAGCTACATTGCAGATAGAAGTATTGGAAGATTGTGGAATTTGATGGCGGGTAACCAACGCAGCAGACTTCTTAGCCATTTTATTTAACAATAAAGCCTTATTCAGCAGGAGATCTCAAAGTGCTTTACAAAGAAGGTTAGTATCATTATCTCTCTTTTGCAGGTGGGGAAATTGAGGTACAGGGAGGTGAAGTAACTTGCCCAAGGAGACCCAATAGGTAAGTAGCAGAGCTGGGACTAGAACCTATGTGGTCTGAGGCCTACTCTAGTGCCTCACCCACTAGGCTACACTGTATCTGCTAAGCAAGTCTTGGTTGAGCTGATTTACTGTGATAACTGTCATCCTTGATGTGTGAGTCAACTGATAATTTAATAAGATATTCTCACTCTGATATAAATGCTTTATGCAATCACAATTGGGGAGATGAACTCTGCAATCTATTCTCTAAAGGATCATTTAAAATGACATCTGCCTGAGTTAGGAAGAACTGGAGGGTGTCTCCAGTTTGCTTTTCAAGGAATTCATTTTTTTGGAAAGGGGATTTTATCCTTTTTGCAGGCTGAGTGACTGGCCCCTTCCTAGGACATTCCAGGGAGAGCGGCAGATATTTGTGTTCCCCTTCCCAGCAGTATTTGAAGAGGTTAGAGGCAATAATTGTGCAATTATGACATTCCTTGGTTGTCAGTCAACAAGGGAAGAGCCCATATCCACCCCAGACTAAGTGAGTAGGCAACTCCCAGCACTTCTTTGGTGGAATCCCCAAGGTCATTGTTAAGAAAATATGTATCTGGCAATCTAGCGAGTAGGTGGGGTGTATGTGCATCTTCAAAAAGACCTTTGTGAAATTCCATCTTTTCTGTTTTCAGCAGACCAATTCATGAAGTCCTTCCAGGTGCAAAATTCCCCATGTTTCCAAATCCTGAGAGCTGCTGGATGCCTGAGAAACAGCCACACCAGCCAGAGTCTGGCTGATGTTTGTAAGGACTGAGTGAAACCTGAGTATCAGCTTCAGGATTCGGCCCAGTCATTTTTTAGGGTTATGCTTTGTGTTGCAGTTTAAAACACTTTCATCCTGGGGGAAATCAGTTCAAAGGGGGAATTTTCAGCAGATAGCATTTCCTTGATCCTTCTCCTTTAGTCAACATCTGCTCCACACGGGTTAGACAATAGAGTGTGACACAGAGGTGTGCTAAATACCTCACCTCCTCCTCTATGCTGCAGAGTTCATTAGCTCTCTTCCATGAAGTGCCTGTTTGGCCAGATTAAAGAGAATGACATCTTATTATGAACTCATGGTCCTTTAACAGTGGAATGTGGGGATAGATAACAACATAGGATTTGTCTGCCAGCTTTACTTCCATGGAATTTTTTCTTTTATACCTGTAAATCTGTCCCTCCCTCCACACTCCCTGGAATCTAGTCAAATGGTTCATTTTGTAAACTTTTATACAATCCCAGAGTTTGTGATTTACTGTGAGTTTGTGAGTTACAGGAAGGCTAAGAGCTGTTTGCAAACATGAAATGAGAATTATTTAAAAGTTATGAAATGCAATACTTATTTTCTTTTCCGTTTTTTACTAATTTTCCGCTCCCAAGTTGTACGTTCAGTTTTTCTTAGGTGTCCTCTTAACAGCAAGATTCCTCATAATTCATTTTCCTGAAATCAGATTGAAATCTTTTTTTGCTGAGGCTTGTATTCTGATTGTACTAGAAACACATCCCCCAGGTAAGGCTGTATGCCTGGCCAGTGCTTTCTGTGATGCTGCAGAGTTGGCTATTTAGTCATCAAAGGAATGAAAAGAATTTTATCAACAAAATAGTAGATCTTTAAACTATATCTGGGGATATCTAAATGAGTATGTTCTGGTGAACATTAGGCACGTATCTCATATGCAGTGTGCTTCACCAATAATACATTTGGCAGCTGTCTTCAATAGGATTCTTTGAATAAAGTAATGTTTGTTGATTTTACAAGAAGACGCTTGTTTGACAAATATTTCAGTCACTCTATGGCCTCACATAGGTTATCAGAGCTGTTAAAATATTACTGAATAATCAGGTGGAAGAAGACTAATGGATTTAAGCCCAATTTTTGTGGAAATTAGTGAAGGAAATATACATTATTTGTACATTGAAGGCAGATAAGGCCTGAGATATTTATTCTTTCCTTTTATGCATATCAACTATAGCTTAAGTGAAGAAACATGTTTATCTAGTTACAGAAGACTAATCCTTCCTTAATCTGCCCTACCTACTCTCTCTCTCTCTCCTTTGCTTTACCTCTTTTTTTCCGCTTCATTTGTTGTATTATTTATGTTTTTGGAGCATAAATATGTTACTATGTCTGTTTACAGCTGCACATTCTCTAATTTGCATATACAGCCAGGCCTCTGCACGTTATTTATGGATGCAACTGGCCATTTGTACACAGTTACACAGCTTGCTTACATATTCATGGTATTTCTGGACAAATGATCCATGCAATTGGTCACACAATTTGCATGTGCATTTGCAATCTAAATTTAACAATCAGGCCCATTCTTCTTCTTCTTCTCTCTCTCTCTCACCATACTTTAATTTAAAAAACAAGTGTATAATCATATCATATGATCAGCGAGAGGTAGGGTGACCAGATCACAAGAGTAAAATATCAGGACACATGGGGGGAAGCGGGGAGGGTGAGGAAGGAGTGGTGCCACAGGCGCACAGCCCTGACCAGAGCCATGGGGAAGGGAGGTGCACAGCCCTAAGAAGCTGTGAGGGGGGCGCATGGCCCCTGCTGCAGTCCCTGTCACAAGCCAGAGGGTAGGGATTCGTAGTTCCAGTTCCAGCCCCCAGCAGAAGCCATGGGGCAGGGGCGAATGATTCCAGTTCCAACCCCAGCCACGCTGCTGGCTCAGCCCAGATAATAGTCACCTCACCTCCCAGCAGGGCCGGTGAGTGTGGCCAGGGGAGGGGGCAGGACATGGGGGAGTGAGTGTCTGGGAAGTCTGGGGGGAGGGGGTGCTGGGCTGTTAGGGGGTGGAGGGTGCTGGGCAGTGGGAGAGGTTTGTATGCTTCGGAGTGCTAGGCAGTGGGGAGTCTGTTGGGAGGGCACTGGGCAGTGGGGGAGATCTCTGTGTATCAGCGCACTGGGCAGTAGGGGTCTGTGTGGGGCATCATGTAGTTGTGGTAGTGGGGCTCTGCGGAAGTGCATTGGGTAGTGGGGGAAGGGGAGATGTGTGTGTGTTGGGGAACTAGGGAGTAGGAGGTTGTGTGTGGAGTGCTGGGCATCTGTGGTGGGGCTGTGGGCGGGGGGATGCTGGGCAGGGTGGTGGTGTGCAGGGTACTGTCCATTTTTAATGGGGGAGTTGTGCAGGGAGACACTGACATAGCAGGTCCAGGGGGTGCCAGGTGGGGGAGCTGTGTGGTGTGGCATAGATCCACTCACAACAGGAAGGGGCATGCTGGCAGCACAGGGCCGGGCAGACCAATGTGTGTCTGGCCATGCCATGCATGCCCCATTGACCCTGGCTGTCCCCCACACCCGCTGCTCACCTCCTTACCTGAGGGCTGGGGTAGGGGGAGAAGGTGCAGGGGCAGTGTCTGGGTGGCCTTTACCTGGGGCAGCTTCCGGAAGCGGCCGGCAGGTCCATCTAGTGCCTAGGGTCGGGGTGGCTGGGGGGTCTCCGCAGGCTGTGCCCACCACATGCACCGGCTCAGCAGCCATTGGGAACCACAGCCAATGGGAGCTGCGGGGTGGGGCCTGCGAACATGAGCAGCGCACACAGCCCTCTGGCCACCCCAACCCTAAGAGCCAGAGGGATCTGCTGTGTTTGGGGGCGGGGTCCCGGCAGCACTTACCTTGGGTGGCTCCCAGGAAGCGGCAGGCAAGTCCCTCTGTCTCCTAGGGTCAGGGGCAGCCGGGGGTCTGTGTGCTCCTTACGCTCACAGGCCCTGCCCCCACAGCTCCCATTGCGGAGCTGGTACTCATGGCGGGCACAGCTCACAGAGACCCCCCTGGCTGCCCCTCAGTCTAGGGGCCTCAGGATCCTGCTGGCCACTTCCCCACCAGCTAGGGTGACCAATCCAACCCTGTAACAAATATCAGGACAAATAACCCCCGACCGTACATCGGTCAGGATGTGGGACAAACAGCTAAATATTGGGACAGTCCCAATTTTATCAGGACCCGTGGTCACCCGAGTGAGAGGACTAATACCTAAATATATAGTAAGCATTAGAACTTATTAAAAAAAATCAGACAACTTATTCAATGATGCGCTTGATGAATTTATAATATAAACATATTTTTGTTTAAAATTTAGTTGTGCATTCATATAGTTATTTTAAATTAAAATATGATCTTATTATAAATTAATTAATAGCCTCTTTGAATAAGTCATCTCACTCTTTGAATATATTGTAGTGCCTACTATAGATTTAGGCATTAGTCTTCTCGCTGATTATACCTTCACCCATTTGACTTTTGAACTGTCCCTACCATATTGGTCTGAGCTGACATGCAAGCTTTTGAGGGAAAGGACCTTGCTTTTTCTTAGTGGTGGCCTCAAGGCTGTGTGACTTAGGCAGCTGGCCCTGCTCATTCTGGGACCCGTGCATACACACCTTCTAAACAGGTAATGGTTGTAAGGGGCCTGCCACATTGTGAGAGATGTCACAGGCAGGAAGCATCTGGTGGGGTTATTATTACTCTGCAGAGGAGAACCTAGATGGGCCTTGCATATGATGTTTTGACTAGAGCCCTAAAAATGGTCTAACTATCTAAGATACTTATATGGCCCCCGTCACTGTAGCATATGAGCACCTCACAGTCTTTAATGTATTTATCCTTGTATCAGCCTGGGAGGTTAGGGAAGTACTATTATCTCCATTTTACACATAGGAAACTGAAGCAGTATATGCATGGGGGGGGGAGGGGGAGGGGAGGGGGAGGAATGAATGTTAATCTGTGTAGGTCTATCAAACTTTGTGGGCATTTTGCAAAGAACTGCTTTTTTCCCAGGCTTTTGTGGAGGGAATTTGTCTGAGGGTTCATTACGTATGCTATGGGTCGGGGGGAGGGAGGATTCTGATTATATTTGCTGGTGCATATTTATGTGTTCTTTTGAATGGGATGCATAGTCCACATTTGGATATTAGAATTTGTATTGTGAATGTTAATTCACCTAATTGGTGCCCAGAACCTACTAAGAATTTTCTATACTGTAGTGTGTGTGTGTGTTTGTGTGTGTGTATACACTCAAACACTGCATATATATGCCTATATAACAAAAAATCTAAAATTATGAATTGTTCTTGCAGGAGACAAAGCAGCAGCTACTGCAATACATTCTAACCATTAAGCAGAAGCCCAGCCGTCATGACGGTTTTGTGAGCCCTGTCTGAGATCAGGGTCCCACATGGACAGCTGCAGCTTCAAAGAATCCCAATGACCTAGATTCAGCTGTAGATTACTGTCTGGTCTGGCCTTTGCTGCTATCACTGCACTAGGAGCCTGATTTCAGTTACACAGGCTGACTTGCTCACTGCTCTGACCCATTTTCCCATGGCAACCTGGTTTGCTGTACCAAGAGCTAGAAAAATGCACTGGTGACTTTTTAAGGATTCCAAGATTAAGTTTACTCTTTGCCTTTTTAAAAAAAAATGTACTTAGCAGATATGCAGAAGAAGAGCTGACACTTTTCAACAGCATGGGAAGCCAGGGAGAGATTTAGGCCAGGTATTATTTACTTACTTCAAAATCACTGCATGTCTGGATGAGGTTTTTATTTTCTTATCTCTTTTCAGAAATAACCAATTGGCTTTCCTTTCCCCCAACCACCTCATCCCTGGTTCATCCCCCCCGCCCTCCCCCCAACCCACTGGTCATACATGAATAAATGCATTCACACTGAGGAATAAAGTTGATCCTGCCTTGACACGTTAGCTGCTGTCTGTAGGTTTCTGTGTGTGTGTTAGGAACAGGAGGAAACATTTCAGAGCTAGTTCCTCTCAATCACAGGTTTAGCTTCTGCATTTTGTAAATAAATTTGATTGGAGAGAAAAGAAAAATGTGTCCCTAAAAGGAAGAAGAAGGAAAAAGTCTGGCAATAGAAGTTAGGAAAATCAGATGGTGACTATTTTTCAAGCAACCAACTTGTCATTTATTTTCTTTCTTTTCCTCATTTGAAGAATGGGCCTAGGGCTGCTAGGTTGTCCTATACATTTATTATGCATTTTTATCTGTAACCATTTACAAAACATAAGAAATTACAGGATATCTTTTGGGGGTAAAGGGAAAGAAGATAGAGGCAGTGTGAAAGAAATGGTCTAACCTCTCCAGGCTGCATTTCCCATCCCCTGAGATGCTATCTTTGCCAGCAGGTCAAATTTAAGTCAATGGAAGCTGCAAACACTCAGCACTTCTCAGGAGCAGGACTCAGGTGAGGATGGGAGAAACCCCAGGTGGATTTAGTTTTGCAAAACTTTGTTGGTTGGGATTTGGTTTTGCAAATTCAAACTCAGTTTAAATTCAGGTTCCAGTTATTCATACTTCACAGTGTTGGGGTTTTTTTTGTTTGTTTGTTTGAGGGTGCTGGTGAAAGGATACCTCTGGGTAAGTAGTTTTGTTAGGTCCTATTACCATTGTAGACAGATAAAACTGGAAAATGGGGGGAAGTCAAGCTTGCTTTTACTTCTGTAAAATCTCAATGACTGGTTCCAAGTTTGAAAAATCAAAGCCAGGATTTAATTACATTCAGGTTCCCCAAAATACAGGTGTATAATTTGTTTTGATTTGTTTATTTATTAGCTTTACAAAATACATCTTCCAGAGTTCTCTGTGCACATGAACTGCCACCCCCGCAAGTATTTAACTAGGTGGGATGTTAGGCTGAATATCTCCCCTGATCTCAACATTGAGGATAGAACACATGGAGAGAGTATCTTTCTCAGGGATGTTAGAGGCTAAACTTTATAGGGGTTTATAGGTGAAGACCAGCACCTAGAGTTGCATCTGGAAACAGTGTGGAAGCCAGAGCAGAATGTGGAGCACAGGTGTGATATCTCCTTGTGAGAAACACAACCAAGTGGTTAGAAAGCAGCTTTCTACATTAACTGAGTTTTCAAGAGGTCTCCAGGTGTAACCTCAAGTAAATCACACTGCAGTAATCCAATCTGGAGAGGTAAAAAAGCCAAGAATGAATGTGGCAAGGTCTAAATCCAAAGAATTGTAGTCTCCCTGCCAAAAAGAGAGAGAAAAAATTTTCTGTTAATGTCTACTACTACTTAATCATCTTAAAAAAAAAAGGCAGCAAGGGATCCTAGACTATGATCTTTACTGAACAAAACTCTGTGTTAAAGAAGGAAATATTAACTTCAGTGACTCATCTCAACCTCTGATGTTTCCTCTATTCTACTAACATCACTTCAGCCTGTTTGGACTGAACTTCAGCCAGTTAGCTGCCATCCAGACCCAGGTTTAGTTAGATACTGGGAAAGGTAAAGGGATGCATGGTTCAGAGAAAATGAAGAAGAGACACACAGCTGAGTGTCATGACTGTACTGATGGTAGTGTGTCACACTGTCTGGAGTGGCTCACAACTGTGAGTGCCTGTCTCAGTGCAGACTGTCAGAGAACAGGGCAGATTCCCCAAGCTGGTGCTGTGTTCTATAAGTAGAGTTGATCCAACCAATAACAAATGTGAACTCCAGGATCACTATACCAGTTTTACCATGGAGTCACAGACAGTTCCCTTAGATTTCCCAGTCTGTCTTACCACCCAGACAAACTGGACTTTGTGATAAAAGGTTGTTTAAACCAAAAATCACACCACATCAGGTTTCTCCCAGTCCCAAGAGACTAACCACTTACCCCAGATCAATTGTACTCTAGATCTTACATGAAAGACCATGCTGGCAGCCAGTTCTATAGTAAACTAACGATAGATGTATTAAGTATGAAAAAGAAATGAGAGTTATTGAGAAGTTAAAGCTGCTAAAATATATTAACAGATAAGTAAGTCATAGTTTGTAATTCCAAATGGTGGCAGTGATGTAATGAACTGCCAGTTTCCAAAAAGTCTTTCAGGGTAACACAGATTGTCTCTGGGGATCTCAAGTTTGCATTTGGTACCTTCCCTGTAAGAGTCCAAACAGTCAAAGGTAAAGGATCTTTCCATGAATCCAAATGTATAGTTTCTTCACACAGAAGGCAAGTTGACAGTGTCTCTATCCATCTGGGTTTTTCCTTTGATGATGGTGAGTGAGAAATGCACTCACTCTTTTGACTTTAGACCCTCCTACATAATAGTCACTTGCTTTGAATTTAGTATTTTCTGTTAAAGTCCTTAAGTACTTCATTAGTATTTCACAAGAAATGGATTTCTTGATAATAATTTGATGGATTATTTAGTTACAGGAGTATACGCATGTAAATGTTTGCCATTACATTATAACAGGAACAAATGAGTGACAACAATACAAGTAACATTCCACTAGTTTTCATGAAGTTTAAACATCTGAATACACTGTTACATTTATACTCATTTTGATCTATACTAATACACAAGTGAATTGGCCTGTGGCCCTGATCTGACCTGGTCTAGCAGCATCACACAGCGTAATGCAAACTGTTTCATTGTCTTCCCTGCTGACCTCACATACATACTGAACAGCAAGGGGGAAAGAATAGGAAATTGTAGCATCCCCCCTGAGAAGACCTATCAGACACAAGAACTTTAGAATCTTCCAGAGAGAAAAGATAGCTCACCTCTATGCGTAACTTTATTTTCCCAAGGTTGGGGTTGAGTGTCATCGAGCAAGACAACTTATCAGGCTTCCTGTAGCACTACAAGCAAAATGTTACTATGCGTAGGGAAAGGCATTATCGTTGATAATTTTTACTGACTTATTTCTTTCAGGTCCTTTGCTGTCTCTAGTTTAATAGGATTCACTATCCAGACAAACACTATCATGTATTTGGAATCACCTTAGTGAATTGACCAATACTTTAGTGCTGCCTGTGGTCATACTCGTACAGATGGACATTACCAGCCCACCTCTGAAAGAGATGACAAGCTACCAAAGCTACAATTTGCACAGGTCTTTGTCTGCTGTAGTGAGTATTTTAATGGAAGAAAGTTAATGTAACACTGAGTAGAATTTTTGTGGGACATCATCATGAAGGCCTTCATCATCAGGATGTCCATGTGTGCCTGTGATGGGGTGTCCACCCCACACAGGGCAAAGCAGATTGTTAGGACAATTAGCCTGATAGGCTGCACCTGTGGGAGAGCCAGGGCCTCAAAGGCTAATTGATGACAAAGCCCTGCTGTGCAGGGACAGATACTGAGCTTGTAAAAAGACTGCAGGTTGAGAGCAGAAGGGGGCTGTAGGGAAGTAGCTGTCAGTTACTCCCTGAGAGAAGGGGCTACAGAGTTTGGCAAGAAGTCAAAGAGAGAGGTAGCCTATAGTTACCCCTGTGAGGAGGGAAATTAGGCTGGTAAAACCCATGTAGGGAGGTAGAGGATAGGGCAAGGAAGTAAGAAGGAGTCCAGGGAAATAGTGACAGGGCCTGGGTGTAAGAAGACCATAGTTACTAGACATAGAGTCACTGGAATGCAACCCGGAGTAGTGGGCAGGCTTGGATTCCTTCACCTGCCACTGGCACAGGACCTGGCTTTGGACTGGAAGATTGTCTGAAATGGCATGTGGACTGTAGATCCAGTGGGACTTTGATACCCCAGAAGGGGGAAACTATAAAGAGCTGGCCAGAGGGCCAAGACATGAAGAGAGAGCACTGGGAGTCCTGTAGAGTGAGGAGGGATGAGGTGTGAGCTGCTGTTAAAAAGGGGTATCTGACTTGAAAGCTAATCCTCAGACCCTGCCATAGGGAGGTGTGCAACAGTGAGTGGACCCTGCCTCATAAAAATAAAAAGATTGTAAACAGCCATCTTTCTTTTTTCTGTCCTTTATCAGGTAATAATGCTTATTTCCCTTGTCAGAACAATATTTTTGCTTATTAATTACTTACGATCAGTTCATAGGAAAGATTTCAGAAGCCAAGTGATGCAAAAGGCTTAGGAAAGATGGCTTTTTCACTTAAAGGGTCATATATTGGGACCCAATCCAGCAACTCTGGCAATAGAAAACAGCCTGAAAGCTGCCACAGCCAACCACTGAGTGGAAAACCTCAGGTGGCATAGAGTTGCTCTGGAATTCAAGGAAGTGTGGTGATGTACATGGGAGATACAGGATGTTGATGCTGGTGTCATTGTCAGAAACCAGGGACAACATAATAAGATCAGACTAAAAAAATGTGCTCTCAGACCTTTCTCTGCAGACTGAAATCAGTCCTTGCTATGACTTGCTGTTCATTTTACCATTAGGGCTGCATTGTAAACCAGAGATGCTAATTTACAGTCAACCTTCACCCATTGCAGACTCCCAATGCAGTCTGCTTTCTTCAGTGCCTGTCACCTTTGGTCCCTAGCAGTCCTTTAATTAAGCCTACTGCTGCCAATTGATCATCAGAAGCTGGTGAAGCTAACACCACCAAGAACTTCTGCGTTATTATTTATAATACACATATAGGTCTTAACTACAACCAAATGTTGGCAAATGTCACATTAATATTTGTAGGGTGGTTATATACTGGGGATGAATAGGTTGTTGGGGTTTCTTTTTTAATACATGTCTATATTGAGGTAGGGTGGGGTGAGAAAGAAAACAAGAAAGGACTAGTTAATTGGAAAGACACAAGGACTGAGTAGAGGGCTTTACATTTTTTTGCCTTACTTCTATCCCATTTGAAGTATTGTGAGCAGGGAGAGTAGATTTGGCAGATAAGGGCCTGTGAGGGAGAGGTTGGGAAGGCAGATGGAGCACAGAGCTAATAAGCAGAGGAAAAGAGTATCCAGAGTGAAAACTGCAGCTAATTATATGACTCCACTGGTGTCCAGGGGCTGTGAGGATGTGCTGCTGGTTCCTCTGTGCAGCTCTTCCCTGGGAAATATTTCTGCTCCTGAGACCACATGACCTGGTGCTTCCCCTATACAGTTGCATGTCCAGAGATGTATTGAGGAGGGGAAGCCCCAGCTAAGCCTCATTTCCTCCCTCCCACTGTGGCCCCGCTGCTCTGGGCAAGTTTCTAAGCACTGGGAATTTCTTCGTCCCATGAGCTGGATGTAGGAGGTTTGGGATGGCACGTGGCCTTGCTGATGTCTGTGGAGATGTGGGGTGCACCCAGGAGTGGGGTCACACAATAATTGCTGGTGCTGAGAAGAGGGGGAGCCCTCTCGGGGGTTCATTTCCTGCCCAGCTTTGTGCTGCTGCTGGAGGCATCATTTCTTTGTGCAAAGTTTAAGATGTATTTTCTGCTCTTCCAAATTCTGGTGCACTGTGGCTGGTTCTGCTGTAGCCTTCCCACAGCCATGCACAGCAGGCACAACTGCAGACTGCTACACTGAATGTAACACAGGGATCATGGTGTGCATCTCACGTTCATCCCTTCAGAGCCTGAGCATATTGCCTGACCACCAGAGCCGGCCTCTTGTGAATGTGTCCTTTTGCACTTTAGAGTTATAGTTCTAGTATTACATGACTCGTTGATTAGTAATTGTATGCACCCTTAATTTGTTAGTGTAAAATGAAGGGGTGTGTGTGCGCGCTGTTGGAGTGTCAGGGCTGTATTTCCACTGCCCCATCTCTTTAAAGCATGAAGCTCTGCTGAGAGGTCACCAAACCGAACTCTGCTGAGCAAGGTTTGGTGACAGATGTACAGACACCTTGCAAGCCCTCCAGCAGTGGGCTGTGTAAGCTGTGTACCTGGGTTAGGATTCAATGCCATGTTACTGTTTGAATTAGGGAAAGAAGGTAAGGGGATTGCTAAAAGTTGCCAGGAGCCAGGTTTGGCTGGAAGAGTCAGAAGGCAGAAAAGGAGGTTATGGAGATGTGGTTAAAGAGGAGAAATGGAGGCAATAGGGACAAGCTTTTTTGCATTCCTGGGGAGAGCAGAAAGGAGTTCTCTACTATGTCAATTGCAGAACCATATGATAGGTGTATTTATCATATAACTTTGAACACTTCATGGGCCCTCTGCTAACTAATCAATCTCTCCTGGGATTTATTTTAACATTCCAAATACCCAAACAGCTTCAGGCAGCTGGCACTAAATAAAGAAATTAGAACTAAAGCCACCCACCAGAGAAATGTTTCCTTCTTCCTCCAGATGTGGATTTTCTCCTCACATTACCCCTACGTTCTGCCCAAGAGGGGCAAAATTCAGTCCTACACCATCAATAAAAACATTGCAGCTATATTGTCTTATTTCATGTCCTGCAGAGGTGGGAGGTATTGAATTTGCATTAGTGAGCACAGATTCTCAGCTTCCCAGAGCTGAATGGTGCTTGCATCTAGTGCTAGAAATTTCCAAGATGATGGACTTTAAAACTGTAACCTTTTTAGTTACAGAAAATCTTTTTATAGCTGCCACTGAGTTCTGTAACCTCCTGCTCATGTTAATTATGGCATCTAGCATTACAGGGAAGGGATGTGATGCTTTATAAAGATTCTTGCAGAACTCACATACATGGCCCTAATATGTAGATTTGTACAGGTACTGCATGTATGTACATATAGATAGGCAGTAATTTGTTCACCTCACAACAAACAAATCTGACAAAATCAACCTATTTGGCACTGTCTGTATGTGTCTATTTTCACATGCATACAATGAAAGACACCAAATAAGGACATCAAATTACATTTTAGGGTAAGATTATTGATCTTTCATAGGACAGTTTTCCAATTCTATACTCACGTGTACAGTGAGTGTGCATGAAACTGTTGGCGTATAAAGCTCATTCAGTGTTTCCTTGTCAGTGCATATGAAAGGGTCTGCCTTGTGATAGGCGAGAGTAGGTAGTTCAATATTTATCAATGACTCATAAAATTCAGGTAAGAATTTTGAATTCCATTGTAGATATAATAAAAGCTAGCAGGCATATATAGAATAATAATTTTAAAAAGGCTCCATATATTGGTATTGCTAGTTACGTGAGCTGGAATCTCATGCAGTTTAATGCAAGGTACAAATTAACTAGCAGATTTCTTCAAGAAAAGTTTATAGCACTGGCATCCACTGAATAAACTGGTATCATTTGAGAGGTTTGATATGTTCAACTGGGTGATCCTCCTCAAGTCAGTGGTCTGTCTCTAGAGATGATTGGGTTCTAATGATGATCAGTCATCAGGGAGTCATCCTTTGAACACAGGGTGTCAGAAAAAAGGATGCTCTTATTTTCAGCTGCCTCTCCAGAGATGTTAGAATGCATCAAATTTTAAAGGCCACATGGCCTGAGGAAATAATGGTGCTCAGAACGAATGAAGGCTAAAACCAAAATTAGGGATATAGAAATGTTTTTGCAATTTAGTAAGGGTAAAATTTCACCCTTACAGACTTCCACTTCATGCTGGTCCATCGGCCCTAAAGTATTTAGGTTTGTACCATTAAAAAGGCTGCTTCTGATTCAGATAAAGGGGTGGGACTCCTGTTGATTTTAATGGTATTTGGATGAGGGTACATGAGGAAAGAAATGAGCCCAATGGAGGAACTGGTCCTAAGATAATGAAGCTCATTACAGAATTCCATGTCCATTTTTCTTGTTAGTTTCTCTGTGTATGGTGCTGTGTTACCACAGCATCAGCTTGTGCTGCCTTCATGAAACATCTTGTTTCCAGCTGCATATGGCTGTAGGCACAATCAAAAACACTTGGAGGCTGCCAAGAGCTTCTGACTGGTTAGTTAAGAGTCCTGGGGATACAGACGTGCTGAAATCTGAAGTCTTTTTCTGTCATGCTCAAATGGCAACAAATAGCCAAGCTATAAAAATTGCCAATACAGGACCACTAGTCTTTGACAAGAAAGAAAAAACTAAGGGTATGTCTACACTATGAAATTAGGTTGATTTTATAGAAGTCGATTTTTAGAAATTGATTTTATACAGTCGATTGTGTATGTCGCCACTAAGAGCATTAGATTGGTGGAGTGCGTCCTCACTACCGTGGCTAGCATCGACTCACGGAGCGGTGCACTGTGGGAAGCCATCCCACAGTTCCTGCAGTCTCCACTGCTCATTGGAATTCTGGGTTAAGTTCCCAATGCCTGAAGGGCCAAAAACATTGTTGCAGGTGGTTTTGGGTACATGTCATCAGTCCCCCATCCCTCCCTCCGTGAAATCAACTGCAGACAATCATTTCGCACCTTGTTTCCTGGGTTACCCATGCAGATGCCATAGCACGGCAAGCATGGAGCCCACTCAGCTCACCACTGTTGTTGTGAGCATTGTAAGCACCTCGCACATTATACTGCAGTATGTGCAGAACCTGGCTAAGAGACGGCAGCACAAGGACGATTGTGAGGAGGACATGGACACAGATGTTCCTGAAAGCATGGGATGTGGCAATTGGGACATCATGACGGTGGTGGGGCTGGTTGATACAGTGGAAAGCCGATTCTGGTCCTGGCAAACAAGCACAGACTAGTGGGACCACATAGTGTTGTAGGTATGGGATGATTCCCATTGGCTGCGAAACTTTCACATGTGTAAGGGCACTTTCATGGACCTCTGTGAGTTGCTTTCCCCTGCCCTGAAGTGCAGGATACCAAGATGAGAGCTGCCCTGACAGTTGAGAAGCGAGTGGTGATAGCCCTGTGGAAGCTTGCAATACCTGACTGCTACTGGTCAGTCAGGAATCAATTTGGAGTGGGCAAATCTACTGTGGGGGCTGCTGTGATCCAAATAGCCAAGGCAATCACTAACCTTCTGCTATCAAGAGTAGTGACTTTGGGAAATGTGCAGGTCATAGTGGATGGCTTTGCTGCAATGGGGTTCCCTAACTGTGGTGGGGTGATAAACGGAATGCATATCCCTTTCTTGGCACCGGACCACCTTGCCAAACAATATGTAAACTGCAAGGGGTACTTCTCAATGGTGCTGCAAGCACTGGTGGATCACAAGAGACATTTCACCAACATCAACGTGGAATGGCCGGGAAAGGTGCATGTCGCTCACATCTTTAGGAACTTGGGCTGTTTGAACAGCTGCAAGAAGGGACTTACTTCCCAGACCAGAAAATTACTGTTGGGGATGTTGAAATGCCAATAGTTATCCTTAGAGACCCAGTCTACCCCTTGCTCCCATGGCTCATGAAGCCATATACAGGCAGCCTGGACAGTAGTAAGGAACAGTTCAACTATAGGCTGAGCAAGTGCAGAATGGCAGTAGAATGTGCCTTTGGACATTTAAAAGCTCGCTGGCACTGTTTGCTGACTAGGTTAGACCTCAGCACAACCAATATTTCCATTGCTTGCTCCATAATATCTGTGAGAGTAAGAGGGAGACATTTATGGTGGGGTGGGAGGTTGAGGCAGCCGATTTTGAGCAGCCAGGCACCAGGGTGATTAGAAGAGCACAGGTAGGTGTGCTACGCATCAGAAAGGCTTTGAAAACCAGTTTCATGACTTTCCAGGCTATGGTGTGACAGTTGTGTGTGTTTCTCCTTGATGCAAACCCACCCCCTTTGTTGATTTTAATTCCCTGAAGGCCAACCACCCTCCCCACCTCCTTTCGATCAGAGCTGGCAAAGGAAATAAAGTCACTATTGTTTTGAAAGTATGCATTCTTTCTTTATTAATTAAAAAAAGAGGGAGATAACTAATCAGGTAGCCCGGGTGGAGTAGGGGAGGAGGGAAGGACAAGGCCACATTGCTTATTGTAGCCACACTGCAAATCAAAACTGTTTGAATGGCAGCCTTCTGTTGCTTGGGCCATCCTCTGGAGTGGAGTGGCTGGGTGCCCGGAGCCCCCCCACCCTGTTCTTGGGCGTCTGGGTGAGGAGGATATGGAACTTGGGGAGGAGGGCAGTTGGTTATACAGTGGATGCAGTGGTGTCTTGTTGGCTTTCCTCCAGCTCCACCAGATGCCTGAGCATGTCCGTTTGCTCCCCCATTAGCCTCAGCGTCACCTCCTGCCTCTTCTCATCACACTCACTGCCTGCTTTCCTGCTCTCTGTCACTGTTTGCCTCCATGCATTCAGCTGTGCCCTATCAGTGCGGGAGGACTGCATGAGCTCGGAAAACATGTCATTGCGAGTGCTTTTTTTTTGTCTTCTAATCTGCGATAACCTCAGGGACAGAGATGATGGGGGAGCATGGAAGCATTTTCACCTGCAGGGGGATAAAAAGGGAGAGTAAAATTTAAGATGATTCATTTCTGAGAACAAAAGGGAGACTCTTTCACAGTGAATCAAGCAATTCACAGCAGACAGCACATGTGCTTTAGGTACAAGGTTGCATTTTGCCTTTTATATTGAGCAACTGCCGGTATGGTGACATATCACACATGGCTGGGCAACAGAATTCATTTTCCAGGTAGCCATGGTAAGCCAAACGGTACTTGGGTTTGGCTTCTAACGTCTTCATAACATGTGGGAATGTTTTCAAACTGCATCACCCTCCTTTCCCATAGTAAGCAATGCCTGTTGGGTTTGCCATTAAAAAAGAGGGGTTGCGTTTTTTGGGTGGACGTGCAGCACACATCTCCCCCAACCCCTCCATATTTGGGATGATCCCTTTACCCCTCCCCCCACCATGTGGCTATTCTCCGGGATGATCCCTTTTAGCCAAGTGCAAACAGCCCTGCATGAATGGTGTCCTTTTACTGTTCCCTTACATAAATTCCCCTATTTCAAACAGGTGACCATGAATGATATCACTCTCATGAGGCTAACACTGAAAGATATAGACCGAATGTTGCCTGAATGCGACCAAAACCCAGGACCATTCGCTGCCATGTTTTGTGCTGCAATGATTCCGGACTACTTGCAAGTGTCCTACCGTGGAGGACGAAATAATGCAGCCCTCCCCAGAAACCTTCTGCAAAGGCTTTCAGAGTACCTCCAGGAGAGCTTCATGGAGATGTCCCTGGAGGATTCTCACTCCATCCCCAGACATGTTAACAGACTTTTCCAGTAGCTGTACTGGCTGCGAATGCATCCCAAGTCTTCAGGGCAAATCAAACATTAAACACAATTGCTTTTAAACCCTGTACTGTAGTTACAAAAGTGCACTCACCAGAGGTGTCTTCTCTGCCTTCAGGGTCAGGGATCCCGCCTTGGGAGGGTATTGGCTCCAGAGTGATGAAAAGGTCCTGGCTGCCGGGGAGAACAGATCCATCGCTTGCCTGCTGTGCATTCTCCTCCTCCTTCTCTTCCTTTTCCTCATCCACAAAATCTTCCTCCAGGTTGCGTGAGACTCCCCCCTTGCAGGTGTCCACGGACAGTGGCAGGGTAGTGGTAGGGTCCCCCCCAGAATGCCATGCAGCTGATCATAGAAGCAACATGAATATAGAAGCTGACCCAGAGTGACCTTTTGCCTCCTTTGTCTTTTGGTAGGCTTGCCTGAGCTCCTTGACTTTCACATGGCACTGCTGTGTGTCCCTGTTGTAGCCTCTTCCATCATGCCCTGTGCGATTTTGACATATATATTGGCATTTCTTCTTTTTGATCAGAGTTCTGCCTGCACAGATTCTTCTCCCCATACAGCAATCAGATCTAGTGTCTCCCGTTTGCTCCATGCTGGAGCTCGTTTGTGATTCTGGGGGAACTGCATGGTCACCTGTGCTGCCGAGCTTGCCACGCTGACCAAATAGGAAATTAAATTCAAAAGTTCCTGGGGCTTTTCCTGTGAACCTGGCTAGTGCATCGGAGTTGAAAGTGCTGCCCAGAGAGGTCACATTGGAGCACTCTGGGATAGCTCCTGGAGGCCAATAACGTCGATTTGAGTCCACACTACCCCAAATTCGACCCAGCAAGGTCGATTTTAATGCTACTCCCCTTGCCGGGGAGAAGTACAGAAGTCAATTTTAAGAGCCCTTTAGGTCGACGGAATGGGATTGCTTGTGTAGACGCATTCATTATAAAATCGACCTAACGTGGCTAAATTTGACCTAACTCTGTAGTGTAGACCAGGGCTAAGGATGACTCATGTGCATGTAACCAGAACATGACATATAAATAAAAAGCTCCAGTTATGTCTTCTTAATATCCAGCCCTGACAGAGATCATTGATCTATTGCTCATAAATATTTTTAACAATAATGCAGTCCATAAAGTTTACTGTATGAAGTACAAACTTCATATTGATTTAGAATTTAACTGTATTCCTTTAAAATATTAATCTTGGTAAATAATAAAACATGAGTTTTCAGTGTGGGCCACCAAATAAAAATTCTAGATTTTTTTTTCTTCCTCCTTAGAGACTTGCAGACTACCATGGTGGCTGTGGAAGAAACAGGCTAATATAACTAATTGATTCTGTGGACACCAGCTTATTTATCAATGTCACTTGGAAACAGGAAGATGGGAGTAAATCTTTTAGGATAATTCCCTATAAGTAACTACCATTGGAATAGAGACCTCCCATGGACTATTCTTCCAAAAGTTTCTATAATGGACTTTTAAAATGGTTATTCATGCAACATATCTGCAAACATTAGAGGATTCCTAAGATGGCACCCTTCTTGCAAGGTGGTCTTCTAGTATTTTTTGGATCAATAGGGTTGAGGGAGGGGTGTTTTCTTAGCCCAGCTTACACTCTGAATATTAGTCACACATGATCTGTCATTTAGTGTTACGTATACATTTTTAAATCGATACCATAGCTATTTATTTTACCCATTGTCAGTAAATACAAGTAGGTACAGTACGAATATTACAGTTAACATCCTCTC
The DNA here is from genome assembly GCF_020497125.1 of Mauremys mutica. NCBI lineage: Eukaryota > Metazoa > Chordata > Testudines > Geoemydidae > Mauremys > Mauremys mutica. The sequence goes on along the minus strand of NC_059074.1, from coordinate 87,575,199 downwards.
TCTCTTTATGCAGTGTACAGTAATTGTAGCTACATCAGTCCCAGGATATTAGAGTGACAGTGTGGGTGAGAGATAATACCTTTTATTGGACCAACTTCTGTTGGTGAGAGAGACAAGCTTTCAAGCCACACAGAGCTCTTCATCACAGCTGTGATGCTTTGAGTACCTTTCCCAGAGCTGAAGAGGAGCTCTGTGTGGCTTGAAAGCTAGTCTCTCTCACCAACAGAAGTTGGTCTGATAAAACTCACTTTGTCTCTAATATTTCACCTATCTACAGATACACTGGCCCATTTACCCTTTTCACATACTCTGGTCCATTTCTCCACCCCATTCATCTGTGTCACCTCCACATTTCTCTCGCTTTTTAAAATTTTATCATTCTCCATGTTTAGTTCTCTTTGCCTATAACCCATTTTGTCTTATTCCCTCTCAGTCTCTCCCCCTTCCCCATTTGAATGTTAATTTTCTTCCTTTTCTTGTCTCCTTGCCTGTTCCCTAGCTCTTTTCCTCTTTCCCCACACTCTTGTATCTCCTCATTCCTCTTTACTCTCCTTCTCACTTTCTCCTAATCTCTTACTAACTTTTATCCCTGCTTTCTGCTCTTCTTTTCCCTCCTATCATCCTATTGGCTGTCTGCCGATATGTTCCACTTGTCTCTCCAGTTTAGCACAGCACATAAGGGTTTGTCTAGATTAGGAAAAGAGGTCAAGATTAGATCAAAGTAGGCTAGCATGTGATAGCTAACTGGGACTTATCCTGACCTAGTCCTTAGTGTAGACATAGATTAAAACCTTTTAGTTCAATTTATCTGGTCACATTCAACCCTAGGTTAGCCCCCGACTTATGTTGTTTATTTACAGGCTCTAGACAGCTTGTCGAAGCTAGACTTCCTTTTTTTAAGAAGACATTTCTTTTGTGCTAACATTCTTTTATTTCCTTTTGGTAAACATGACAGGGATGGTCTGGATAACACTTAGTCTTGCCAGGAGTTCAGGGCTCTGAACTAGATGAACTCTCAAGGTCCCTTCCAATCCTCTTATTGTTATTTGTCTGGATTGTTTGCCCTCCCAGCATTCTTCTACACCTTTTTCTTCTGAATTCAGAAGTTGTTTCAGTTCTCTTTAGCACACACCAAAATATTATGAAATGTTTTCTCACATCAATTTTTTTGTTTTTTGAAACTTTTTATTAATGTCTTATTTTAACTTTTCTTTAACATACTGCATTGTACTTATTTATTCAGGTTAACAGTCAAAGAACCTGACTAAGGTCACTTCTTTAGCCCAGCCAATGACACCCATCAGCAACCCAGGATAAGTGATGAGAAGTGGATCTCACATCTCAAGAACTCTAGTGTCTCTTTAGAATCAGTAAAAAGCAACAAAGAGTCCTGTGGCACCCTAAAGACTAATGGATGTATTGGAGCATAATCTGTTAGTCTTTAAGGTGCCACAGGACTCTTGCTTTTTACAGATCCAGACTAACATGACTACCCCTCTGATACTTTAGAATCAGTGTTACCTAAAGCTACCCAATTGTGTGATCAGATCTGTGTAGGTGCAGCTCTGTTCTCAGTGAGGCCCACTTATGCTGATCCAGCAGCATCTTCTTTGACATCAGCATCCTCATCTTAGAGTATGAACAAGAAAAACTCAAGTACAAGGAAAAATCTGGTATGCAGGATTATTGGTAGTTTGGCTCCCCCCGCCCTGGAATTCAAGTTAAAAATGGTGCTAAATAATGCAACAGTTTTGCAGGAAAGTTTAAAACCTTATTTTTAATTCTAGGATGAATTCCTCCCTCCCTCATTGTTTATGTAAAAGCTGATCATTTGTACAAGGAGCTTTTAAACACTAGACTAGAATAAGTAGCTATGAGCCATCACCAGCCTCTTTTGTGTCTGTTCCATCATGCTGAAGAATTTGGGAATTACTGATTCGTAAATAACAATATTTACATACAATACAGGAGTTTGGGTGGTTCTAGCAGATCTCTGCTGGCAAGGAGTGAGGAGAGACTCTCAAGTAGTTCCATTGTTGTGATGATGATGTTGGTGGCCGAAGATACTTGTCTAAATGCTGGATGAAAGTCATCAATGAACAGTTGAGCCACTGACCTTCCACATGTGAAATGGCACAAAGTTCTTTGCAAACAAACTAGGTAAAATTGCAACCTGCCACATAAGGACACTTTTAGAGAATAGTTTTTGCTAGGTTACCCCCGTACACCTTTGACAATTAGGATTAATGTGATTCCCCCACCTCCCGGGTGTAACAAAGTGCTGGGCAACAGCAGATGAGCCAGCCAGCACTCTGGTCACTGCAAGTCTAATTATTCCAGAGCAGACCTCATTAAGAAGAGCTGTGCCTAATTGATGGGCTGAGGACAACTAAGACGCTAACTAGGCTATTAGGAAGATGATACAAAATACACAGGAAGTAAATGGGAAAGAGGGAAGCACAATGAGAGAGGGTGAGAGAGGTTTCTCTTCCTGGCTTGCCTCAGGAGCTGATAGCTCCCTAGGACTGAGGAGTGAGGCTATAGAGTATAAAAGGATGGTGGAACTCAATATTGTAAATAAACTGCACTGGGTGTCTTACCAGCAAATAAGGTCTCTGCGCTCTTTGTGGACTTGAGCAGAGGCAGAAGCAAACAGGACCTACCACATCCAGGTTTAACCTTAAAATCAGAGGCTTGATTGTCTGTTGCTGTGCATCTTGTGACTTCATTTACATCAGTGCAAAGTGGGAGGTAAAACATTAATGAAACAGAATAGTAGTGTGTTACACCCACTTTGCTTTCAATGTACATTGGTTCAAATGATTACACAAAGTGTAGGGATATAGACAGTTTGTGAGTCCTTGAGTGAAATCCTGGCCTCTTTGAAGTTAATGCTGAAACTCCCATGGACTTCCATGGGGTGAGAATTTTACCCTCTACTTACATCCTATTGATGCAGCTATACTGTGTTACCTCATCTCACCAAGTTTTGACAATATTCCTCAAATATCCTGGGCCTCATAACCAGTGATAACTACGGGTCCCCTCTTGGATTCTCAGCTTCTAGGGGCTGGACTCTTCATTGCATAACACCAGTTTGCCATTGGAGTAACTCCTCTGAAACTGCTGGAGTTACTTTGGTGTGACTTCGTGGATTTCAGCTGAATTACTCTAGCATACCACTGGTGTATTTCTCTGAGCATTAAGGTAAATAGATGGACGTTTCATCTTCTTCAGGTGTCTCAGCCCCCATGACTGACATTGCCACTATTTCCAGTGAATGGCTGTCACCTACCCTGAAAGGTTTAAAAGAAGGAAGGCTTGTTTATTAGTTTTTTTTAACCTTTCTGTTGCTTGCTTTTAAGGTAAGAGTGTGGGAACAGATAGCGGAAACCTTTGATAGACTAGTGAAAATAGTGAAATAGAATAGTGTCCATAATGAACTATGTGAGGGAAAAGATGCTACCTATTAAAGTAATAATCAAGTCATCTTAAAGAAGGGGTGGGGGGAGGACAATCTTTCCCTCAGGACTTCTGTCCCACCCACCCGCACACACACACCATTCCCCCTTCCTCCCCCATCCTTTCTACATGAACACTGAAAACTGTTCATGGCTTTAGCAGCAGGCTTTTGGGGGTTTTGTGTGTGTGCGTGCTTTTCATATGATAATTGGTAGACTCTATGGCAACCATTGAAAAAAGAAGGCCTGAAAACAAAAGCTGCAGCAGGAGACGATCAGTGCATATGCACTGGGTCTGTAGGAATAAGGACAGCGACTCACTCTTCAGAAAGGTATCTGGTGGCAGGTTGTCAAAAGGTTTTTTGTTTTAACTCGAGCAGAGTTTATAATTAATGCAGAGGTTTTATGTGTCCAAATTTTACTCCAAGCTTTTCTTTTTTAAAAAAAAAATCTAAATTAAGTATCTGCAACCAGCCTGCTTTGTTTCTAGTGTGGTCACACTTTCTAGTAGCCAATTGGAATGGAAGAGATAAAGAATAGATTTAGAGTAACATCCTGCTTGCCTTATTCATGATTAGCTATATTTATTTCAAAGGAGCTACATAGATGACTAAAGTGAGCAGGATGTAGCTCTTGGAGTGCTAATGTCATGTGTAATTAGTCTTTCATTGGAGGATTTATTTATTTATGCATTTCTCTGAAACAGAATTTTGATCTGAGCTAACGGAGTTATTAAATATCCTGCCCTGTTTGTGGAACTGTAAATTAATATTTTGTAGGCTGTGCTTTTCCTGAAGTGCTAGGTTGAAGTATCGCATCATGCAGTGTCTTGTATAGTGATAGGACGACAAAGACATTTCTATTATTGTTTCCTCAGCCAATACGTACAGCTCAAGTTTGACTTTACTAGATAACAAAACATAAATTCACACTTCTGACATAAAAAGAACAACGTAAATATTAAAAGGAAAAAAATTATCACACTTACTATATGCACATAGCTCCCTGATGTCACAATTTTGATATTATACCTCTACCCCAATATAACGCTGTCCTCAGGAGCCAAAAAATCTTACTGCGTTATAGGTGAAACCGTGTTATATCGAACTTGCTTTGATCCACCGAAGTGCGCAGCCCCTCCCCCCCCCGGCCCCCGAGTGCTGCTTTACCGCATTATATCCGAATTCATGTTATATCGGGTCGCATTATATTGAGGTAGAGGTGTACTTGGAGCCAGCTAGAATTCATTGAAAATGTTGTATCGGAGACTGCATGTGATCTCACTAATCTTCTTGTTTCTATAATCATTTTTTCCCCCATGAGCGTTACTCAGATTTTTAGCAAATTACATTAACATTAATCATTTATTTTTGTGCCTGTAAGAAATTGTGCTACACACATTACAATGTTTTCTCTGTTTGAATGAACACTGGAGCTTTCATTACCACAACTTCATCAAGACTCAGTTTATAATGATGTATAGTAATAATACCAAAGGGGTTAAAAATGATTTGTCACTTTGTTGCATAGTATTGGACTCTGTAACTTTAAGAGTTGTGTTTTACAAAACCATGTTTATATACTTTAAAGGGACTATACGCATCAGACTAATATAATAAAAATCCCCTTAGTGGTTTGGGCAACTGCGGTCATTCTAATCATGCTGTAGAAACTGGGCTAAAAGAAAGAGGAAGAGTTGAAACTATGAAGAAGAACCAGGACAATACTAATAATAATATTCTGTAAACAAGGAAGGATGATTCTTTCATGCTACAGGTTCCTTTCCATACATAAAGCAGTTTATTTTTTTCCCTTTTGCTCAGTGTTCTCATAATAAGCTATGTTCTGGCTGAACATTTATGTGCAAAAAGCATCCATTGGAATCAGACCATTGTAAAACTGGCACAACAGAGTGGTAAACCAGACTCTCACCATTCAGTACAACATAACTAATTTGCCAGAGTTCCAGCTGCTTTCCTTTTCCCGTCCCATGACTTCTCTCAATCTTCCTTCCTCTTCTTTTTGCTGTCCCACGTCCTCCATTCTTTCCTTTTGTGGGTGTGTGTGTAGATGACGGTGTAGCTGAGGTTAAATTATTACAAAAATGACTCAGAGGATTCACAGTTGAGGGATTGGTGGTGAGTTAGGGTGCTTTAAAACTCCTCAATCACTCCACAGAGAGAGCTTCAAATGCTTGGCGACTCAGCTGGATGCAGTAGGGTGACCAGATGCCCCAATTTTATAGGGACAGTCTCAATTCTGGGGTCTTTTCCAACCCCCTGTCCCTATTTTTCACACTTGCTCTCTGGTCACCCTAGAATGCAGTGTCAGAGAGTCACACTAAAAAGAAAACCAAGATGCAAAATAATTCTGTGCCTCTGATGAACAAGTTGAAAAGACTTTAAGTCATATTTAAACTCCAGACTGGAAATTCCAAATTCTCCATTATCCCCTTTTCATGTGGATAACTGGATCAGTCCTACCGTGTCTCTGAAATGCAGGTGCTTGTACTTCAAAGCAGAAACTATGAGGTATGCCTATAAGTCAGAATGCAGGCTGTTTCCAAAGGGCTGGGCTATTGTTTATTGTTTACTATCATTTCACTGGTATTCTCCTATGTGATTCAGAAATCAGTGAAGACTGGCCAGAAACCCATTCCGTTTTGTGAAAACCTTTCATTCCACAGCAGAAACAAGAGCTCACCACAGAATAGCCCAATGCTTAGGGCACTCCCATGCGATATAGCAGATCCAGCTTCAAGTCTCTGCAAACCACCTGGCTACTGGTTGTTTTGGGTGTGGTCTCTCTGTGAACAATAATTCCCTGCTAGACATCAGAAAATTTTCATCAAAACCAATACGTTCCCATGAAACATTTCAGTTTCAACAAATGGCATTTTTGGATGGAAAAAGTTTCACTGAAAATATTTTGACTAGCTTTAGCTTTGGAGACAACTTTCAAAGTCACACAAGTGACTTAAGATCACACAGTGAAAGACCAGGGAATAGAACTAAGGCTCCAAAGTGCACACGTCACTTTTGAAAATTTTACTCTTTGCCTTGTTTGAGAACAAGAAGGTTCCAATATATCAAGGTGACCATCTGTTGTAAACCAAATCCAGGCCAGTGTATTAGTGAATAGTTTTACACTTGGATGGCTTCAGGAAGAAGCCCTCTCACTAATGGGGGGGGGGAAGGGAAACCTTATTTAATTCCATTTAAAAGGGAATATTCCTGGGTTAAACGGGGAGAGGCATGTGGGGGGTGAGGGGAAGCCAGCCTGCAGGAAAATATTATCTGGCCAGCAAAAAGAAAAAAATATATACCCCCCCCCAAAAAAGGGGGCGGGGGGTGGGAGTTTTCCTATTCACATGGCAGGTTACTTCAGGCTTATAGTGTTAGTTAGTCCCTACTTGCTTTCTGAGGGAGGCTGGCTGGTAGGCTAGCAAGGAGGTTATGAGGCTAATGTTTTTCAAAAAATGAAGGTTGACATCACGTCTAAGAGATCAGCATTACTATTGGGAGGGGAAAAAATCCACTCCAGTCAAAACATTGTACAGAGGATGATGGGTGATTTCAAGTAGAAGGGGTTCATAATCATTAAGGTCTATGACCATAATATAAGCAGAATATAATCTGTGCTTTCTTATATATCTCATTTATACAGTGCATCCCAAGGCACAGTACAACCCATTAAAAGAAGCCCGGAAAATAAAATCGCTTCTGAACTGGATAAGTCATAGAAAACCAAAATATATCTTATGCCTTGTTTTAAAATCAGCAATATTATGTCTTTCAGACCAGACTAGAGAGAGAGAGAGTACTGCAGACTTGAAGGGCAAGATAGCTGGAGGCTGAAAAAGCCTACTGTGAGTCATCATAGAGCTTACATCACTGTATCCCCAGAGCCCAAGGCTATCTCTAAAGAGCCAGGAAATCACAAAAGTGCAGTGTAATTATTTTTCAGGCAGTGTGCTTGGAAATCCCATCCTGCTTCCATTTTAAATAAAGGATCCCTAAACCAAATGTGTCTTTTGACCTAGAATAGTTAGTTTGAAAGAGTTCAAAAACCCATTAGATAATCATGTCTTATGCGTGCTGTGGATAAAAATACATACAATCTCTCTGTTGGCTTTTGGGTTTGCATTTTATTTATTGAATGTACTATGGTTCTAGATCTCCATGCTAATGTAACTATTCAGCATTCTGAACAATGGTTTCTTGGGGATTTGTTGCTTAGATGGGTTCACCTTGGTCTTTTCCCTGGACTCAAAGGGAGAAGCAGATCTGAAAACCAAGTGAAAATGGCAATTTATTGTCTAATCTTTATGATAGATTGTGTGGGGACAGCATCCTAGCAAAAAGGATAAACAATCTTGTAAGCATAAAAAAAGCACACCTGTATGTAATGTCCTAATGTAGAATTTACTTTGGCTTGCATGCTGTCCTCAGGCCCCAATGTAGCTAAGTACTTAAGCATGTGCTTAACTTTAAGCACACAATTAGTTCTTCTGTTGTCAGTGGGGCTCTTCATTTATGTTTAAGCACATGCCTATGTGCTTTGCTGGTTGAGGCAGTAGTGATTTGGCAGCTGATTCCTGCATCAACCCAATTGGCAGTCCTAAGTCCCCCAGTCTAGGACAGATGCTCAGAGTGCAGGGCATAAGTGTATAGTCAACTGACCATATCTTTGTTCTGAGTGAAATCTTGGTCCCATTGAAATCAATGGAAATTTATTTCAGTGAGTTAAGATTTCTTTCTCTGTATTCTTAAGGATTGTGGTGGGTGAAAAGCGGAGAAGGAGAAAGTGGAAAGCAAAGCTAAGCCACTTTCCAGGTCTCCCACAGTTGAGATTTTGGCTGCCAGGCTGCTGACAACATCCATTCAATTTAATCCTAATGTCAAGAGAAAGGGATCCAGTATAAGTGGTGGTCGAACAAATTATCACCAATCAGCAGCAAGTGGATAAGTAAAATGGCACCTCTCCTTCAGTGCCTCTGCTTACCTCGATGACAAACCCAAGCTTTACTAACATAGCACTACAGAGCCAATACAACTGAGGATCAGGGAGCAAATTTTTTTCTGCCTTGCACATCAAGGTAGAAAAGATGTTTTTTAAGAACAGATTAAGACAAACACCTGTCAGGGATGGTCTAGGGATATCAGCACTATTGGTAATGAAGTACCAATGGCTGAATCTTTACTATGGATTATGACAATGTGCCAGAAGAAAACCAATTTGACTCTCAGATCCCAATATGAGTTTGCAGGGCTGACAGTTAGAAAATCGATCTTTTTACTCATAAACTGAGCAAATATGGGCTGGCTGTCACTAACACTGAAAACATGTTTCAGTGGAGTCCAGCTACCATCCCACAGCAATATTACAATACTATTCTGTTGCTTTGCCTGTGTATATGAGCATGTGAGATTAAAATTCATTTTCTGCATTTTCATGCCAGGGAAACTTGATGGAGTGTTTGGGGGAAAGGGGCATGAACACAGCAGAAGCAAATTCATTTTCAAATTCAAATGAATATTCATTAAACCTACTCCCACCCCACCCCTAGTATTCTCCAAGCTCTAGATAATGCCATTTTAATAACAAGGCTTCACATTTTTGGACTCTTATAATTGCTGTTACCGGTACACATGCTGCTACAGAGACGTTCCCTGTTGATTATTTCCTAATTGTTGTCTATTTTTGGAACCTTAAAAAAATCTCTTTTAGAGATGTATGCTTTGAATTTTGTCTCTACACTTTAATGATCCATCCCCTTGGAATAAGATTTGGGGGCCAATATGAAGGATCATTGTAACCCATCTTAGTCTACAGATTGGAATAGGGAATTTGCTATTTGAATAACATTATCAGATTTTGCTGATCTGTTGTTTTAACTGGTATTGACATTTTTCAGTCTTTAGCACTGCAATTGTCACACAGCCACCACAGGAGCAATGTCCTATTTGGAGTGATCCATTACTTACCTGTAAAGATGAGGATGGCTCGGGCAAGCAGTTCCATGGAGATTTGCAACAAGTGGAAGAGCAACAAAGCTAGAGATTGTTTTACAAAACAAAACCATCAAAAATATTGAAATACATGAAGAGAAACAGAACCAAAGGAAGAGAAAGAAGGATGTAACTGTAAAAGCACTGCATGCCTCATCCCACCGCCATTGAAGTTGATGGCTGTTTTTCTATTGATTTTAATGGGATTTGGACTGGACCCTATGTGCTGTATATGCTAGGAGAGAACTGTGAACTGCTGGGAATGTTATATGATAGTATACTAGATGCATAACAATGTACATTGAACAATCCAAGAGCAATGCCCAGTAGGAAGGCTTCCAGGACTTCATGGACCCTAACCAAAACTCTCAGTCCGAGAGTAGTGGTGGAGGACTATTGGAAGTTTGTAGGGATGGAGCAAGGGGGACTTGGAGGGTTTGACCACTGTATGTGCTGGTCAAAAACTATAAACATTTTCATGAAAAAAAATTGAAATTTTTATGCAAGAAAAATTTCCATCAACGTTTTGCATGTTTTGGAGCAGCTCAGCATTCTGTACATTCCCTTGCCAAATGGAATTTTGTTGTCAGGGCAGGGCCGGCTCCAGGCACTAGCGCAGCAAGCTGGTGCTTGGGGCGGCCCAAGGAAGGGGGCGGCACGTCCGGGTCTTAGGCGGCAATTCAGGGGCGGGTCCCTCAGTCCCTCATGGAGGGAAGGACCTGCCGCCGAATTACCACCAAAGAATGAAGCGGCGCAGTAGAGCAGCCATTGAAGTGCCACTGAAAAAAGCTGGAACCGGCCCTGTGTCAGGGTAGTCTCCCATGCTTTGGCTAGCCCATTAGTGCCTTAATCATTGGGGCTTTTTCCATTGCCCTTGAGAGGCTATTTCACAAATCGAATAGACCTGATTGCTGAAAATGTTTCCTGGTATCTAGCCTGTTTTGCAACTAAGAAATTCTGGCATCCCTTAAAATAACAATAATAAAATATGGAACATTATTGAATAAATAATATAGCTCAAACATTAATCTATTTTAACAACATACCAATTATAAATTGGTGCATTTATTTCCCATGAATGTGAAAGGACAGATCCCAGGGAGTTATTTTGCAAATTTCCACTCTCATCCTTTCCAATACAGATTTAATCTCCAGTATGCTAGTAGTCCAGTTTTTGACTTTACCTCAATGAAGACTGTATGTAATTGACTTTTTATAACTCATCAACTTCCCCATGAGTCCACTGTATTAAACCCAGTGTGTTTTTAAAAGATATAATTTACTGATTAGCACTTCCTAGTTACTTTTCAGTCTCTGTATATACACAGTTATGCAATTCAGGTAACTTCATAAAACGCAGCAAAACCAAACTTTTCAATGTATGGAAGGAGTTTATTTTAATTATTTCCCCCCGTGTACTTTGTCCCTATTAATATGAATCATTTTGATGACACATAATTTAGTGTTATGGGCCAAAGTATACTCCCTAGGGGTGAGTGTGTGCGTCGGGGGGGGGAGGGGGGGAGGGAAAGATAGCTTTCATACACCCATCCAAGAGAATACAGGCTGTATGTGGCTGCAACTCGTGTCTCTCCAATTGGCAGTGCCGGGAAAGGGGGCCTGCTAGCTCTGCTTGCTGCACTGACTGGCCCCAGAGGAGGCCTTTGGGGGGCAGGCTGTGGGAGTGGCCATACTCCTTTCCCCATTTGCCAGGGTGGCTACGCTGGGAGGACCATTTGTTCCATCGCTTTCAAGGTGCAGCGAGACTGTGTCTGCTCTGTGTTTCTGCCAGTGCACCAGAGGCACTATGCCTAGCAGAGTCATAATGTGTCTTGACATTTGTTCCCTAATATAGCTTAGTCTCGTAGGACTCCAACATGGGGAGTGCAATGTTAAATACACTGCAGTCCCTTCAACCACCTTCCCTTCTGTAATCTGTGAGCACAATGTCTTACCCTGAAGGCATCTTATCTCCGCTGTACTGCTTTGCTTCCACGTGAGCTGAGAGCGAATCCTCTGGTGGTTGGGCTACTGGGTTGGGTTTGTCAGGGGGGCACTTAAAAAGTCACATACAGGGAGGCAATTGGGGCACGTTTTACATAAGAAGCTATTGACACTCTGTTGGGACTGGTAATGGCAGTAGTTCAGGGAAGGCTGGTCCAGTTGCAACAGCATGGATAAAGCATGGAAGAGACAACAGAGAAGAAGAGGGTGGGGAGAACCAGGCAGCACAGAAAATGAGAAGAGAGGCAATTTTATATACCACACACTGAATGACCTCCCAAGATCCTTTCCAACCCTGATATTCTATGAAAACACACAACATAAAAATGAGAGCGTGTTGATGATGGGGCTATAATTCCAATGCAAGACTGTGGTGACTATAAAAACTGGGGCTGTCAATTAACACAAGCAATTAAGGCAAAACTAATTAACTAAATTTAAAAAAATAGTCACAATTACTTGCAGTTTTAATCACACTGTTAAACAATGCTAGAATGCCAATTTAAATTTATTATGAATATTTTGGATGTTTTTCTACATTTTCAAATATATTGATTTCAATTACAACACAGAATACAAAGTATACAGTGCTCACTTAATATTATATTTTTTATTACAAATATTTGCACCATAAGAAAGATAAAATAAATAGTATTTTTCAATTCACCTCATACAAGTATTGTACTGCAATCTCTTCATTGTGAAAGTGCAACTTACAAATATAGAATTTTTTTTTTACATGCACTCAAAGAAAAAGAAAAAAAAGGGGGAAACTTTAGAGCCTACAAGTCAACTCAGGCCTACTGCTTGTCTAATCAATCGCTAAGACAAACCAGGTTGTTTACATTTATGGGCGATAATGCTACCCACTTCTTATTTACAATGTCACCTGAAAATGTCCACATCCCTTCTATAATGGGGGGACCAAAACTGGATTCAATACTCCAGGTGTGGCCTCAGCAGTGCCAAATAGAGGGGAATAATCACTTCCCTCGATCTGCTGGCAATGCTCCTACTAATACAGCCCAATATGCCATTGGCCGTCTTGGCAATAAGGGCACACCGTTGACTTGTACCCAGTTTCTTGTCCACTGTAATCCCCAGGTCCTTTTCTGCAGAACTGCTGCTTAGCCAGTCAGTCCCCAGCCTGTAGCAGTGCATGGGATTCTTCATTCCTAAGTGCAGGACTCTGCACTTGTCCTTGTTGAACCTCATCAGATATCTTTTGGCCCAATATTCCAATTTGTCTAATACACTCTGGACCCTATCCCTACCCTCCAGCGTATCTACCTCTCCTCCCAGCTTATTGTTATCTGCGAACTTGCTGAGAGTGCAATTCATCCCATCATCCAGATCATTAATAAAGATGTTGAACAAAACCAGCCCCAGGGCAGACCCCATGGGCACTATGCTTATACCGGCTGCCAACTAGACATTGAGCTGTTGATCACTATCCGTTGAGCCCGACAATCAAACAGCTTTCTATCCATGTTATAGTCCATTTATCCAATCCATACTTCTTTAACTTGCTGGCAAGAATACAGTGGGAGACCACATCAAAAGCTTTGCTAAAGTCAAGATATATCACATCCACCACTTTCCCCATATCCACAGAGCCAATTATCTCATCATAGAAGGCAATCAGGTTGATCAGGCATGACTTGCCCTGGGTGAATCCATGTTGACCATTCCTGATTACCTTCCTCTCCAAGTGCTTCAAAATGGTTTCCCTGAGGACCTGCTCCATGATTTTGTTGGGGACTGAAGTAAAGCTGACCGGTCTGTAGTTCCCTGGGTTTTCCTTCTTCCCTTTTCAAAATATGGGCACTATATTTGCCTTTTTCCAATCATCCGGGACCTCCCCAGATCGCCACGAATTTTCAAAGATAATGGCCAATGACTCTGCAGTCACATCAGTCAACTCCCTCAGCACCCTCAGATGCATTAGATCTGGACCCATGGACTTGTGCATGGCCAGCTTTTCTAAATGAGCCTTAACCTGTTCTTTTACCACTGAGGGCTGCTCACATCTTCCCCATACTATATTGCCCAGTGCCAGTAGTCTGGGAGCTGATCTTATCTGTGAAGACCGAGGCAAAAAAAGCATTGAGTACTTCAGCTTTTTCCACATCATGTGTCACTAGGTTGCCTCCCCCATTCAGGAAGGGTCCCACACTTTCCCTGACCTTCTTCTTGTTGCTAACATACCTGTAGAAACCCTTCACACCCCTTGTTAGCTGAAACTCCAGTTGTGTCTTGGCCTTCTTGATTACACCCCCGCATGCTCCCTAGTCATCTGTCCAAATTTCTACTTCTTGTAAGCTTCCTTTTTGAGTTTAAGCTCACCAAGGATTTCTCTGTTAAGTCAAGTTGGTTGCCTGCCATATTTGCTATTCTTTCTGCACAGTGGGGTGGTTTGTTCCTGTGCCCTCAATAAGACTTCTTTAAAATACAGCCAGCTCTCCTGGAGTCCTTTCCCCCTCATATTAGCCTCCCAGGGGATCCTGCCCATCTGTTCCCTAAGGGGGTCAAAGTCTGCTTTTCTGAAGTCCAGGGTCCATATTTTGCTACTCTCCTTTCTTCCTTTTGTGAGGATCCTGAACTCAACCATCTCATGGTCACTGCTGCCTAGGTTGCCACCCACTTCTACTTCCCCTACCAATTCTTCCCTGTTTGTAAGCAGCAGGTCAAGAGGAGCACAGCCTGTAGTCAGTTCCTCCAGCACTTGTATCAGGAAGTTGTCCCCAACACTCCAAAAATGTCCTGGATTGTCTGTGCATTGCTGTATTGCTCTCCCAGCAGATGTCAGGGTGATTGAAGTCCTCCATTAGAACCAGGTCCTGTGATCTGGAAACTTCTGTTAGTTGTCCAAAGAAAACCTCGTCTACCTTATCCTTCTGATCCTATTAATCATAGACTTTAAGGTCAGAAGGGACCATTATGATCGTCTAGTCTGACCTCCTGCACAACTCAGGCCACAGAATCTCACCCACCCACTCCTGTAACAAACCCCTAACCTATGTCTGAGCTATTGAAGTCCTCAAATCATGATTTAAAGACTTCAAGGTGCAGAGAATCCTCCAGCAAGTGACCCATGCCCCACGCTGCAGAGGAAGGTGAAAAATCCCCAGGACCTCTGCCAGTCTGCCCTGGAGGAAAATTCCTTCCCGATCCCAAATGTGGAAATCAGCTAAACCCTGAGCATGTGGGCAAGACTCCAGTGGTCTATAGCACACACTCACCACAACATTACCCTTGTTGCTCTCACCTCTAAATCTAACCCAAAGACTCTCAACAGACTTTTCTCCAGTTTCCTTCTGGAGCTCTGAGCAATCATAACTCTTTCTTACAAACAATGCAACTTCTCCACCTTTCCTCCTGTACCTGTCCTTCCTGAACAGTTTAGATCCATCCATGACAGTGCTCCAGTCATGTGAACTGCCCCACCAAGTTTCTGTTATTCCAATCAAATCATAGTTCCTTGATTGTGCCAGGACTTCCAATTCTTCCTGCTTGTTTCCCAGGCTTCTTGCGTTCATGTACATGCACCTAAGATAACTAGCCAATTGCCCTACTTTCTCGGTATGAATCAGGAGACTTCCCATCCTGTACCTTCCTCCTTGTGTTTCCTCCCGGTATCCCCCTCTCCACTTACCTCTGGGCTTAGGTCACCATCCCCCAGCGAACTTAGTTTAAAGCCCTCCTCGTTTGACAGCTCTAATAAAAAAAATTTGAGCTTTGCTTTCATAACTTCTAATTCTAGCCAGAAGTCCTTGATGAGATAACAGCATCATAGTTCACAGCTGCGTATAACGTATTCTATATTCCCTATCAGAAAACCTTATAATTAATTATTATCCTGAATCCTCGTAAATCAAATAATGTATTTTGTTGCATCATAGAAATTATGTAGATAAAAATATTGCAATAGAAGATGTTGACACTGAAAACAAACTTTTGATATATTTTTCTCTAAAACAAAAATTATGTTCTTTTTTTTGTACTGATAAATTAATATTACACATCAAATGTATAGGAATTTTGACATGCCTACCTCATTCTGCCTATAATTACCAGAAAATTGAAATATCCATCAGTATGTTGGACAATCCATTGCAATATGTTTCATTTCCATAAAGACCAGAGGAGATTTTATTAATGGTTAATCTAGAACAGTGAGAGATGGCAGGTTTTCATCCTGGGAGAAAGCCTGTTCTGAGAGGAGATCTAAGTCTCTCTTGGATATTTTATGATAAAACTTAAAACAGAGATCATGCCAGTTATTTGACTGTTGGGGTTCAGGGACTGAAAACAGGGAACTGTCATGGAAACCATTTTACAACCCTAACTATAACATTACTACCATAACACAAACCAGGGTTTATGAAATTGATGCATTCTGGTAGATCTGAAAAGAAATAAGAACATTAAATCAGTAATATAAATATACATATTGTACAGATTGTGTGAATAAACTGTGGATTACAAGTCTTTTTGTTTTTTGTTTTTTGGGTTTTTTTTAAGATACCTAATCACATGCCACATCTGAATTATAGCAGTAGATCCACTTCACTACCTGACCAGCCATTATCAGCAGCAGTGTTCTGTAGACATGTTGTGACAATTGGGCCTATAACTTTTTTGGCTGCTTGGGAATTTACCATGAAAAGTAGGTCAAGATATTTTTAATAAAGGATGTTATAGACAGGTACAAGAAAACCACACAGACAAACTGAATTAGTCCAAACAATACTGTATAATTTAGGCTGTGTGAGATCATTCTCGGCAAACAAAAAAATATGTCCAGAAATTAATACCCCAAAATTAGTGTGTCAAAAATGTAGGCCTAATTGGTGGGCAAAATAATAAAGGGACTTTGGGGAGAAAATTTGGCTACTGGAGTGAGCTTCACCACCATGGCTGCCACCCTCACTCTCTCCTGGGACCTTGGGCTTTTGTCAACCTGATCCTAAAAAGTTTCCTGACCTGACCAGGCCAAAGAGAGGGACCCAGATAACATCACCACCTCTACTGGCTCCCACTCAATCCCAAACACTACCTGGGATGAAATGGGATCAGACTTTAACAACCACAGCTCCTGCCCATTTTAACTACTCTTTTCCCCCAAAAGAAGAGTTATTATTATTTTTGATATGGTACTATCTAAGATACTATCAAACAAGGAATTTTCTTCCTTCTAACAACTCTCTCCAGCAACAAGGGATGAAAACCTTATTTAATACTTTACATTTCAAATACTTTAACTGTTTTTCCTTCTTTTCTGTGTCGTAAATAAAGGGTTAAAGGCATATTTGCCATGGCACTAAGCAGGCTGAGATCTCTGTATACCAAAGCCTGAATCTTGTTTAACACTGTTTACTATTGGACTGTGACTGGGTTATGTTAACACCTTGGAGCCCCTATATTCCATCTAAACTAACACAACTGACTCTATGGAGGGTGTGTGTGTGTGTGTGGGTGGGGTGGGGGAAATGGATTTGAAAGATGACAGGGTAATGGGTTTAGGGATTAGTTTAGTATAGAATTGCTATTTTGGAATAGATCAGGGTCCATTTAAACGCATAGTATGTCCTCAACAGGGGCCAATAGTAGTTGCTTCAGGAAATGAAGAAAGAAACCCTGCAGTAGGCAATTATGAAATAACCTGACCTAAGGGAAAGTTTCCTCTTAACTCCCAATAGTTAGAAATTGATTTACATCTTGAATCATGAGCATGAGAACCACTTCTGGGCCTTTTCTTTATTTTTGCTATTTACTATTGTGACGCTAGATATTCTTGCTATCCATATAAATGTCTGATCCTTTTTTAAAGTTCTTGACCTCGATGGTGTTACCAGATTTGCACATTACTTTGGGGTATGCTCATTTATTAGGGTTACTTCTCTGGGAGGGGGGTGTCTGTAATTCTATCAATGTACTGCTTGTGTTATTTGTGTTCTCATACAGAGCTCTACTTCTCCCTGCTGCAAGTTCCCTCCCAATGGAGCTATCCCACAGGACCTAGGTTCCCCAGGGCTGGGTTCTGCCAGCCCCAGAATCAGGCACGTGCGTGCACGCACACATACACACCAGAGTGCGTCTGAGGAGACCGGGTTAATCAGCACTCCCAAGCTGACCCTTTATATGCCCCTGGACTCAGTAGGCTGGGTTGAGCAGCATTTCCAAGCTGTCTCCTTCATAGGCCCTTGGATTCAGCAGGCTGGGTCAAACAGCACCTCCAAGCTGTCACCCTCATGTGCCGTGGGCACTGCACCGGAATAGAGTATGCCTGAGCAGGCTGGGTTGAACAACACTTTCAATCTGCCACCTTATATTCCCCTGGACTCAGCAGACTGGGTTGAGCAGCACTTTCAAGCTACCACCATCATATGTGCCAGGTTCAGCACGTCCCTATCCTCATTTTCACATTACAATTGTTCTGGTAGTAACCCACTTGATGGGCAAACCTCACAGGATTTTTGGGCGCTGCAGAGATCTTTAGCTTAGATGTGAGGAGCATTGCTGCAGAGCAAATGAGGAAATCACCCACGAGGTGGAGGGAGAGAGAGAGAGAAGCAACCAGCTTAAACATGAAAGTTATTTATTGCCAGGGAATAACCATACGAGAGCCAAATAAACAAAACAGGTATAATATTAAATCTAACGTAAATTTGATTATAAAAGTCAGGTTTAGAAAACTATAACTGATCACACAGATCAGGGTCAGAAGGCAATACCTGGAGAGAGCGAGAGAGAGAGAGAGAGAGAGAGAGAGGTGTTCTCACCACTCTGTGAAGCTTGAATTGATCGGGGATCCTAGGTGGTGGTGGTGGTAGCTGAGGGTCCGGAGTGCTGGAGGCAGGCAGAGCCCTGAGCACTGTCAGGAGAAGATGAAGTCCCAGTGGAACTGATGCAGATTTTGGATCCAGGCATCAAAGCACTTACGTGAGCATGGGTAGGAGTTTTTGTAGAGAAACAACAATGGTTAAAGGGAGGTCCACTAGATTTGTTTACGGGTAAAACGATGGCTCAAGGGAGTATACCAAAGTTGTTTTGTTCAGGCTAGACAATAGGAACTGATCATTCCTGGCTATGGGCTCCTTCGAGGGAGCTCACAATCAGGGTCGGGTTTATGACCCACGGGGCCCGATTAGAATACTCGGCGGTGGGGCGTCCGCTCCGGGTTTTCTGCGGCACAGAAGAACCCCCCGCTGCCGAAATGCTGCTGAAGACCTCCGGAGCAGACCCCCTGCCGCTGAAATGCCACCGAAGACCTTTGGAGCAGATCCCCCACCGCCAAAATGCCACCGAAGACCTCCGGAGCTGGACCCCCTTAGGTGCGGGGCCCTCTTCGGCGCAGGGCCCAATTCCAGGGAATTGGGTGAATTGGCTTAAAGCCAGCCCTACTCACAATGCAATTAGGCAGCTTCAGTATTTTCGATACCAATAAAGGATTTCTTACTAGAATTGGTCTGATAACTACTAAGCTGGGTGTGTGCAGGCGTGGGTTCATTCACATCTGGAGCAGAGATTTCCCCCATCATGCAGTGCTTCCCTGCTTTTCTGGTCCCAGAGTTCCATGTGGGTTCTTGCCTTGGAATCTCTGTTCTCCATTCTGTATGCTAATGGAGATGCCTCCCTGTCTCATCTTTGATGCAAATGAGGCTAGGGGAGTTTCCTTAATCCTGTCACCCTTATCCCAGGGGTTTAGGTGTGTCTCCTACTGCCTTTTCAATGCTTTTTGTAATTCTTACTTCTGATCAGTTTGGGTTCAAGCTGAGGCGCAGGAGGCGGGGGTGTGGAAGATCTTTCGTGATTCAGACAGGCTGGGTGCTGTGCCCTGTTTCTTCAAGAACACAGAGCTACTAGGTAACACTGGCAATGAATTTTATAGACTAATTTTGCAAACAAGAATGTTCTTTTATCTGTTTTGAATTTGCTACCTTTCGATTTCATTCTCATTATGAGCAAGGGGGAATAAAATGCCTCACTTACCTTCCCTAAAGCAGTTATTGTTTTGTATTCTCTTATCATGTCATCTCATTCATCTCTCTCTCTAAGATAAACAGTCCCAGTCTTTTGCATGAGAGCTTTCTCATTGTCCCTCTAATTTTGCAATATCCTTTTGAGATGTCCTGCATATGGTATTCCAGATGAGGCAGCATCACTGACAGAATGGCGTTATAATTTTGTGCATGTTATTCTCCATCCCATTCCTTATACATACAAACATCTTGCTTGCTTATTTGACTGCAGCTGCACATTGAGCAGAGATCCTCATTGAACTGTCCACAACCACACCTGCATCACCTTTCCTGACCTGATACACTTAATTTAGAACTATGTAAGGTGTATGAACACTGATTTTCATTACCATCAAATTGCCAATTCACCTAGCTTGGCTTGGTTCCTCATTTCCATTTTCTGAAGACTATCCCTTTGGCTCAACTCACCAGCTGAATCCTGCCATTCAGTGGGTGTTCTATGCATAACAGTTTTGATGGAAGGTAGGATAAGACTTGGATGGCAGCACCAGGCAAACAGGTAGATATCCATGAAAAATTTCAGCCACAGTGCTTAAGGTATGAAAAAGTTACAAACAATTGGAAACAAGGTCTTATAAAGGGAATCTCATTTAAAACCTTAGCTATAGGTGGTTCTATCAGCACCACAAATGCTGAAGTCAAGAAAACAAACATGGAAATAAATGTTAGATATTTTGGTGTATTGCTTTAATTGACTACTTCTTTTAACTTTTTCTTGCTTTATTGAATATATTTTTCTACTTAGCTCTCTTATAGGAAGGTGTCCCCTCAGACTATGAGACAGCAAGATTTCCTCATATGTCTGCTTCTCCGCAGAAGAGCTCTGTGTAGGCGCAAAAGCTTGTCTCTTTCACCAACAGAAACTGGTCAAGTAAAAGATATTTCCTCCCCCACCATGTCTCTCTAGCTCTTATACCACATTCTTTTTACAGCGGTTCTCAAACTTTAGCAACCCAAGGATGCCCGTTTTGATTTAAAAAATTTTGTGACTCCCAAAGCCTCCCGCTCAGCCTCAAGCCCCACCCCTTCCTGCTCTCACTCCACCTCTGCCCCTCCTCTTCCCCGCCTCTTTCCGCCCCTCCCCTGAGTGAGCCCCACCTCCTTTCCTCCCCCTCTCTCCCAGCGCTTCCTGCACACTGCTGAACAGCTGTTCTCCGGCATGCAGGAGGCTCTGGGAGGGAGTGGGAGGATTAGGAGTTGAGGGAGGGAGGGGAAGGATTTGATCAGCAGGGCCCGCGGACCCCCTGGAGTACCCTCAGAGATCCCCTAGGGTCTGCAGACCCCAGTTTGAGAAACACTGCTTTATTATATTATTATTACTAATCTATCTTGCTGAGAAGTTGATATCTAGAGCTGATTGAAAAATGGTCATTTTTTGCTGGAAATTACAATTTATTTTATTTTAATCAAATTTTCTGCAAAAAATATTCTTTCTTTTATGAAATCCTGAAACTTGAACATTTTTGAGTAAAATATTTTGGGAAATAATTTTTAGTTTGCAGGAAAGATTTTAATATCCCCCATAATTTTTCCGTTAAAAGTTTCATTTGATAAGCGATTTTTCACTGAAATTACTTTTCAATACAAAAAATGCAACCAGCTTTACCCCTATTTAACTCACTAATTTGAAAAGGGGAAATATTTTTTTTTTAAAAATGCCAAGGCACTATTCCCCAGTATGTTAGGTTATTAGTTCTGGAACATTCTGAAATAAACATTGCTTTTTTCTGATCAATTAGAAACCAACAAATAATCTTACATTATTAATGCTATTTACTTGTCATGTGGTTTGATCTAACACAACTCTGTATTCTCTTCTGGGACCTAATCGAGGACACCCATGTGTCAAATTTCCATTCACCAACAACCAGCACTTTGTTTTTATTTATATAGGAAAGTTAATTGAAGTTTCTTAAGAAAATGCAACATTTTTAGAAATATTTTTCTTTTTGCGACATGATCTTTTAGGGAATCTCCTAATGTTGCTCCACCCGAGAAGAGCAAATGTTAATTTACAGCCTTCATTTATGTATTTATTTTATAGCTACAAGCTATTTACATCTTTAACGCCCAGATTTTCCTTTCTGTTTCTTTCTTTGCTTTCCCCATTGACCTGGGATGGCTGAACTAATAGCGGTGGAGTAGGGAGTATTAATCAAGATTTTTTTCATAAAAATATGAAAAAAAAATCTATTGGATTTCTCATTATGCTAATTTTTGTGTCATTTTAATCCTACTCTCTGATCACTTCTTCTTTAACATGCTGCGTTTTTTAGAGTGGCTTATTACTATACCAGTTCATTATTTAAAATGCAAAAAGTGTCACACAAAAGAAGTCTCATCTTCAGACATTACAGAAGAAAAACATCTGGATAACAATGCCAAGCTGGATGTAACAGTGAAGATGTAGTCCACAAACTTTGAAAAAATAATTTTCTTCTTCTTTCCTTCCTCAGATCTGAGTGCTGCTGTTGCAGCTGCATTGTGCCTTGTGCTGCGGATGTGTGACATAGAGTGAAGGGTGACACAATGCTGGGAAACCAGAGGAAAAGCAAATGGAACTGTAAAGTTTCCCCCCTCTTTGTTCAGCAGGGAGTCCTCTGAATTTACTTCAACTGAGAGGAATTCATTTTGGGTTTTCCCTAAACAAAGCAACAGAGCATGGTTGTCCATTGTTCTTATACACTGGAGTCTGAAACTACCTCCTCTCCTTTTGTCTGTCTTTTTAAAAAAAATCACTCTGCTGGAGTGAATATTGTACAGTTTCTTATCCCATGAATTTAGACAAAGCCTCCACTCTTCTTGCTTCCTACAGGGCATCTCCATGGAGGATTCATAGCAGTGCTGTAATATATTGGTATTAATGAGCACATCATTCTGTCCCCTATCCAGCCTTTTTCCACAAACCCATACTCACAAACAAACTTTCAGGACAGTATTTATCTGCTTCACACTGAAACTGCCGAAGTAATTAAAGCTAGGTGATGGCAGGTCTGCATGTCCAGCTAGCCTTATTTCTTCTTGCACATTCACAATTTTGTAATTGGCCACTGGATCGCTAACCTTTTCATGATTGGCCCTAGATTGCCCTCCTCCTATTCAGTGTCCGTAACTGCTAATGGGAATTCTGCATATAGCCTGAGAAAAGTATATAATAGCCTGAAACGATGGCTATATGTTTATTATCCTCTCTTTGCACAGGGCTTCAGCATTGCTCTCTACAGTTATGAAACTTCATCTTTAAAGTACTGAAAGACTAGAGCTACTCTGAAACTAGAGCTACAGGGTAAACCTGTACTGAAAATGTCTTATAAATGACCAGTGTTTGTATTTTTAATGCAAAAAAATGAATACAAATATTAAAGAAACTCCTTAGCATCTGTGCTGTGTTTCTTATGGGGGTATGTGTCATTGTAGCCTTGTCCATTTAGCCACATGACCAGGTTAAGGTGTCTATGGTGAAAGCTTCTCACCACTGCAGATGTCAATAGTAGGTACTAACGTTAACCAACCAATCCCAGCTATAATCCTAGTCCTGAAGGAGGTGGAACTAGTGTGAAAGATTATTAAAAAAGGTGAAAGCCTTTTGTTCGCTTCATGAAGGGTCAAGCGGCAAAGTACCCTGCACCTATAATTATGACTTTATTAGCAATTTAGATACACTTTATCGGCCACATTCATGACTAGCATCAAACCCACAAACAGCAGAAAGGGTGCCTAGAAGAATTCAGCCAAATCATATTGACCAGTTTGTGCGACAGGCAGAGACAGCTGGTGTTATGTATTGTCTGATGGGAAAAAAAATCAAAGAATTTGGAGCCATCAAGTTGTGCTCTTTGAGCCTGATCCAGAGCCCAGTGAAGTCAGTAGAAAACTCCTACTGATTCCCCTGGGTTTTAGATTCCTATCAGGCTTATAGGAATGTTTTAAAAGAGTACAATTCTTTCAAGGACTGCAATGCAACATTAATTATGAAGCGGCTATTGCCAAATGACACTTACTTATTATTAATATTTATTTTATGCCAAACAATCCAGTCTAAAGTGAAGTTCTTGTAAAATGTATTGAACATTGATGGAACTCTGTGTTATACTCTAGCAATTAATTTTACAGATTAAGATATTTATCTTTAATTAAGGAGAATATTTACAAATCAAGATAGATGCCTCAATAACTCTAACCGAGCTTTTCTGTCTGTGAACATAGAAAAAAAGCCAAAACTATTGGATATTGCTGATCATGCAGTGATCAGTGGATGCCTGGGTATCTTAGTACATATACCATATCAGCATACAGTGGTTGCAAAACATTAGGAACTGATATTCTCTGTCTACTACCAGGGGCGGCTCTAGGAATTCCACTGCCCCAAGCAGGGCGGCACGCCGTGCGGGGCGCTCTGGCGGTCGCCGGTCCCGTGGCTCCAAGGGACCTCTTGCAGACGTGCCTGCGGAGGGTCCGCTGGTCCCGTGGCTCTGGTGGACCTCCCACAGGCATGCCTGCGGATGCTCCACCGAAGCCGCGGGACCAGCGGCCCCTCCGCAGGCACGTCTGCGGGAGGTCCACCGGAGCCGCGGACCAGCGGACCCTCCGCAGTCATGCCTGTGGGAGGTCCGCCGGAGCCGCCTGCCGCCCTCCCGGCAAAATGCCACCCCAAGCGTGCGCTTGGCGCGCTGGGGTCTGGAGCCGGCCCTGTCTACTACATTTGTCTTCTAAATACGTTTATGGATGCTTGTGGGATTCCCTATCTACCATTACCTGGAAAATATGGGGTTAGCAGCTGTAGTTTTTAGACCAATTATCTTATACTGCATTCATTAGCTTGAACCAGTCTATCATTGTTTCATTAGCATTCAGCATTACTTTCACAACAGGACACCTAAGCGATGCACCAAAGGACATGTTATGAGAAAGGGATCAAAAGAGTTCAGTGAGGCGAGAAGCAAAGCTATGCCTCTGTTATTATTTATCGAGTGCCACAGGGGTGCATGGTGCTTGCAAGCAGACAAGGTTTAAGCTACAAACTTATTAATAACTGAGTTAGCCAGAAAAGACATTCCAACAGGGCCTCGGAGGGCATGAGAAGGGAGAGAGAAGACAAAAAAGGGTAGCAAGGGAAGTGGACCAGCGCTAGCATAAAGCCCATCTCATAAATCACTTAAGCACATGCATCACTTTAAGAACATGATTAATTCAATTAAACTCAGCCACACTGCCCACATGTTTAAAGTTAAAAACATTTCTGATCGTTCATGGCCCTAGTGGTTAAAGCACAGGACTGTCCAGACTTCTGGATTCTGCTACTAAAGGCATGGCTACACTACAAACTTTTGTCTCCACAAGTTATGTCAGTGTAAAGTTGCCACAGTTAGTATGTCACTTAGGTGCGTGCATGCTTGACTCCTTGTGTCACTGCTGTGCATGCTCACCATGTGTCGATGCACAGGACGGTGCCCCATAGGTAGATAGGCCAGTATGCAACCCGCCACTGTCTAGTGAACTATCTGGACTGTTGGGAAGTTTTGGCAATGCATTGTGGGGCAGAAATGAGTCACACAGGAGTGACTAGGAGCAAGGAGTTGACGTCTGAGCATGCAACAGTCTCCATCTGATAATGTAATGTATATTCCATAATTTTCACATCTTTTTAAAAAAAATCCCATGAACTTGCATGGTCCTCCCCACTATCCGCTGTCTCTGACAGAAGCATGGAGCCTCACAACTTTGCACTATTGTCATAAGCTTGCAAGCCCAGGATGCACAAGCCTCCGGTATTTGCAGCAATGTAAGAAAAACCTGCTGTAATGGATTTCTTCATGGATGCAAAGGGAGGCGATCCCATGATTGTTGAATCTGTAGGGCCACAAGAGTTTGTAGCATCTGTGTTCGCAGCCAGAGAATCTACATTATGTCCTGGTGCATCTCCCTCTCCTCTTCCTGTTGGGATTCCTGGGTCTGCCTCCTGTC
Organism: Mauremys mutica; assembly: GCF_020497125.1. Taxonomy (NCBI): domain Eukaryota; kingdom Metazoa; phylum Chordata; order Testudines; family Geoemydidae; genus Mauremys; species Mauremys mutica. Next base: position 87,549,714 of record NC_059074.1, on the reverse strand, counting down.
TGCTCTTTCCTTCTCTGGGCTGTCTGCCATGTTCATCCTTCCGGACCTTTGCTCACAGTCTGATGCAACACTGGCTTGCAAGATCGCATTGAACATGTCATCCTGAGTCCTCTTCTTTCTTCTCCCTATCTGGCTCAGGCATGCCACGTGTCGGGAGGGGCCACAATGCCAGCAGCTACAGATAACACACAGAGGTACCACTGTCAGTATTGTCACAATGGAAAGTGAAAGTTAAGACTCAGAACTCCCTACTCTTGCTTCCCTAAAGTTTAAAAAAATACATGCTTATGGACACTTCTGCTTCAGAGTGCTTGTGCACGGCACCATTCACAGCACCAGCAAGGGAGACTGTGGCCCATCAGGGGTGAGGGAAGTGCAGAAGGAATTGTTTGATTGCAATGAAACTATGGGTATAGAGCAATGACACTGAATACTGGCACCATTTTCCACAGACAGAGGTGATTTTAGCTGATATCTCACTCGTGTCGGTAACAAAGGCAGAGAAAGCACAGCTGCTGCTGGCGTCCCGCAGCCACCCAGGACCATATGCTGCTAGCTTGTGTACTACAATGGTGCCTCTCGAAGATATCACTGATTGGTGTGGGAAAGCATCCTACCATAGAGGAAGAAGTAAGGCTGCCATCCCTAGAAATCTTTGGGAGAGGACTGCAGAGTACCTCCATTAAAGTTTCATTGAGATGTCTCAGGAGGACTCAAGGGACTTCCCGGTGTACATTAACAAACTGCTCTGCATGCCCGTCTTCCTTCCCCAACCCCACTGCCTAGCTCTACAGGGAAATGAAAAGCATATAACTATGCTACCTCTCTTTGTGGTACTGCTACCTCTTCCAGTATGAGTATATTAATGAAAAATTGATAGCTGTGTCTTGTTAAGTTGCATAACATTGTAATGGGAAATACAGTTGCACACTTACCCAAGGTTCCATCCTTCCACCTCCTCCTCAACCTCACTGTTCACACCAGGGGCCTGTGACTTGGGTTTCTTGGAGGTATCCATAGTGGTCTGCAGGGCGATGGTGGGGTCTCTGCCAACTATGCATGCATCTCTTTGTAAAAGCAGCAGGTCTGCAGGTCAGTGCTAGATTGACTGTTGACCTCCCTGGTCTTCTGATATGCCTGACGCAGTTCCTTCCCTAGAATACAGCATTGCTGCTGGACCGTTGTACCTCTTTTCCTGCATCCCCCATGCAATCTGCTCATAGATGTCAGCATTTCTATGGCTGGTCAGAAGCTGCGCTTGCACAGTCTCTTCTCCCCACAAGCCCAAGAGATCCAATATCTCTTGTCTATGCCAAGCCGAGCATGTCTGGGGCATGTAGCTGGCAGGGTCAGCTGGGCGGTTGTGCACAACAATGGAGAGATGCTAGGTGTGCTTACCAAGCTGCACAATTGGGAAAAGGCATTTTAAAAATTCACAAGGCTTTAAGAGGGAGGGCCTTCTAGTCTCTGTGACCCCTTGCCAGTGTAGTTCTTAACTGTGACCAGCATTGTGGGACAGCTGGAGGACTATTAGAGGTGACATAAGTAATACAGTGTCTACACTCACACTTCGTTGACCTCAGTACATTGACCATGGCTCACCACCGTTCAGTGAAGTGGTGTAACTGTAATGAGGCACTTACATAGGTGGGAGACAAATTGACGAATAGACACATGAAGGCGGCTAATGTCATCCTACCTTTGTAGTGTAGACCAGGCCAAGACTCGCAGTGTGATATTGGGTAAGCCATTTAAACTCTCTGGGCCAGGTTTACCAGCCAGTAAAATGAGTACTGGCTTTATCTCACAGGGGTAGTTCTGAATTGTTTGTAAAACGTGTTGTGATCCTATAATGAAAATTTGCTATGTACAGTGTTTACGTGTGAAGTATATTGTATGTATATTGGGCTAATTTTGTGTAAATTAGCTAGCTAGCCAGCAGCCACGTTATTGTGGGAGATTATCTACAATTTTGGGAGATTATCTAATTCTTCTGAGTAATAGGCTCAAAACTCATACTGGAGTAACTACTTCTATTTCTCCCTATGTTCCCTCCCCCATCCTCCATAGACTGTCACTCTCAGAGTCTCTATACCACTCTGCAACTGGGCAGGGGATTTTTTTTTTGGCTGGAATTAGATAGGCACAGATGGTACCAGGATAGTGCCCGGAAATGAACACTTGCTGTAAACCCTGGAGTTTTTGTTGTTATCCCCACAACAGCTCTTTTAACAGTCTGTGAGGTGGAAGAGGCGGGAGAAGTGAGAGACAGTGAGTTCTTGGTGTTTCTAATATTAGCAATCCTCATTTCTCCTTTAAATATTCTGTAGTTTTCAGTGTCCTGGTAGCTTTCTCAAGAATATTAAGAGGAAACCTCAGAATAAATGTGAAATTACACTTTCCCCTAGTAGAAAATGGTGAAATAACTCATGAGAAAGGAAACTTGCAGTCAGTAAGATCTTTCTCCAAGGGCTGGTGCTGATAAGAAAATAAAATAATCAAAACATAAAGAGAAAATCTTCCTAGCTTGGGAACCAAGTCCAGTTCCACTGGGTATGGGGCTCTGCTGTCCTGAAATCATTTTCCCTCTGTTTCTCAAGCAATGACTCTTTGGCGATTACCTTCCCGGAGGATAATAAGGATCTGACACAAAGCAAGAACCTGGAACTTACTTCCTAGCCCAGTCATATGCCCTGGGTTAGGATTCTAAAGGTGGTGCATCCTGGGTCACTATCCACTGACTCCTGTGGCTACTATCAGATGAAATTCACCTCTGTGTACATGGCCAACAAAAGAGTTCTGCATCACTTAATCCCTCAGAACAGAGCCACCAATTCCACCCTTCCCCTTAAGCTGTGCTGAGTGCATCTGAGCAGCAGATGATGCTCTAACCCATTGCTCTAGTTATTAATTATTTATATTACAAAAATCCTCTACAGCCCTAGTCCGGGACTCACTGTGCTAGGTGCTGTACAAACACATAGGAGGACTGTAAGCATGCAGGACTCATCCCTGTGGCACCTCCTGCTGGTACCTTCTGGGAATTAGCTCTCCAGCCATCAGAGCACCCTCTGCAGGCCAATGTCCAGCTTCCTGGCACCTTTGTCCCTCCCGGACTCAGTGCCCCTTGCACGCCAGGGTGCTGCCCCCTGGCAGTACACCCCTCAGTCTCTGGGTCTCCCCTCCCCAGGGAACCCCCACCCACTATCTCCACCTCACCTCAGTCTTTGGCTACTGCCCAGTCTCCATCTAGCCCCCATTCACTGGGGCAGACTGCAGTATAAATGCCACTTATCACAGACAAGGGGGTTTGGACCTGCTGCCTTCTTCTACCCGTGGGCTGCCCCCTGCAACCCCAGTACCTATTTGGCCTCCACTAGGCCACAGCATGGCGGTTTCCAGGCCAGAGCTCCTCAGCTCCCTGGGCCTTCCCCCAGCCCTGATCCACCTCAGGTACCTTGGTACACTCCCAGCAGCCAGGTCCCTCCCTCTCAACAAGCTAGAGAGACAGTCTGTCTGTGCTTCTGGCCCACTGCCGTCTTATAAGGGCCAGCTAAGCCTACTTCCCCACTCAGCCTGGGAACTGCTTGCTCCCAGCCACCACCCTCTCCTGGGCTATTTTAAGCCCTTTTAGGCCAGAGCAGGTGACCACCCCGCTACAAGGACACAGTTCCTGCCATGAGGACTTGCCCACTTTAATTGCATGTTGTGCCTCCTTTCCTCATGATTTGCTAGTCATTGCTAACTAGACAGTACAGACAAACAGAGAAGCAAACAGCTACAATGTACAAGCAAAGTAGAAGGAATGATGGTAAGGATCAGACATGTTTCATATTGATTCTGTTGTAATGCAAGGGAACAGGAAAAGGAAAGAAGGGAGAAGAGAAATTAGAGTAGAGCTGAAGGAAGAAAGGATGGTGAGAAACATGCCAGGTAGGGAGAGTGAGGCTGGCAGTAGTGGAGAGTGAGAGGGAAGGGGCAGCTCAGAAGTCAGCACAAATCACCAGTTAGCAGAGAGGAATGAATGTTACAAATTCACACTAAAAATTAAAAAAAAAAAGAGGGAGCGACTCTAATGACATTACAGGTGTCCATAAAATATATTGTCTGAAATTTACTTTTTGGCCAATTAAAAAAAATCTTCATATATAGATACAGTCAGGAGTCACATATTCATTACTTTTATATGCATCAAGCTCAGTCACAGTATCTGATCTAATGCTGCAAAGCAGCTGTTATCCTGTTGAGTTTTATCGTAAATATCCACTATTTGTCCAGCCTCATATTTTGGGGGCATGTGCTATAATGTGAATCCAAAAGTTATTTAGTTATCCACCTAACATGAAAAATAGTGGCTGTGGTTATATGCCTGGAGTACATACCCTTAAAGTACGCATTAGAAGTTAAATGCGTTCTTTGCCTGATATTTAGCTAAAATATATTTCATTGGGACAAAATAAAAGAAAATGGAACAAAAAAAAAGTCACTACCGGATCCTGGTTGAGAACTTATTGCTATTAAAAAGTAAGCAACAGTAAAAAGTAACTTTTTAGTTACTCAAAATTTGCTGTGGTTGAATTACAATTGAAAAGCTCTTTTTATTCCCTTTTTTCACATGATGATTCAGTTATCCACCCTACGTGATGGACATGGAAGGGTCTAGGTATCTGAGTTGTTCTTCATTATCTATCTATCTATCTATCTATCTATCTATCTATAACATCCTGGAGCCTCCATGCTGTTCAATTTAACGGTACTGTCAAACCCTCCCACTAAAGCAGCAAAACAGCAATTTTGTTCTAGTTCACATTTACAATGTATCACTTAAAATATCTAGTTCTAGCAGAGTTTTGTTTTAATTGTAAATCAAAGAACCTGGAACTGTCTCATTAAAGGCTCAGAGGGGTCAGACTGCTATTTACCAATTATTTCCTGGGCACTGCTTCAACTAACCCGTATACTCTCCAGAGTAATCTTTGCCCATGGGAGTAATCCTATTAAATCACTGGGCTTCCTTCCATGAATAACAGTTACTTACATGATTTTTTACAGACAATTTAAGATGAACACTTTGTCATTTAAATTAAATACACAGATAGTGACACAAAATGAAGCAGAATCTGGCTCTATATTTCTTTCTTACACAACTATGTACTTCTTGGGCCCTTTTAGGAATGAAGGCTGCAATGCACACAAAAACAAAATCATAGGAAAAACTGTTCTAGAGACATTTCTGCCTTAACCAGATGCAGGAAGTACTGAATATCTCACTGGAAAGCCTGTTTTTTTCTGAGATTTCCAGCCCAATTTTACAGACCCAAGATGTATCTAAACATCTGAATTCTTGAGGGCTTACTTGGTCTTTTGTTTATCAATGTAGGCTTCTTATATTATTTAGTGCATATGCACTAACCATAGGGATTGTCCAACTGGAGGAAATTAATTCACAATTAAATAAGAGGAGCTCACTTGGGACATTTTAGTAATCAAGACAGGTTAAAAATACGCTGCGGTTGCCAAAGAGGAAATATGTACACTAGGCATGGGAATAATGCCCACATTTTCCTGGCTCCAGAAAATTATTTCAGAGGAGCTAACCTCACTTTTGTGCTAAGCATTTCAGAGGCAATCAATAGGAAATGACAATAATAGCCTTACTAGTACAAACCATTTCTTTTTACTGAAAAATAAAAACCAAAGACTCAACTCAATTATAATAATTGAAATAATTCATGGAAGTTCCAGGATTTATCATCAGTTTATTTATGTTTAATTTGGAGTAGAGTTTGTGTATTTAATATAGGAAGACATTGAAACTAAGTTACAGTCTGGCACAAGGCTAGACTGTAAAAGTATATACACCTCTACCCTGATATAATGTGACCCGATATAACACAAATTGGGATATAATGCGGTAAAGCAGTGCTTGGGGGTGGGGGGGCTGTGCACTCCAGTGGATCAAAGCAAGTTCGATATAATGCGGTTTCACCTATAACACGGTAAGATTTTTTGGCTCCCAAGGGCAGCATTATATTGGAGTAGAGGTGTATATATTTAGCAGAGTAGGATGAATGTGGAGAAGTTTGAGTTCAGCTATTGCCCATGCAGTTCAGCCAAAGCAACGCTGAACTTCTCTCTGAGGACTGGGTCGTGGAGGATTAGGGTCTTTTGGACTGGCTGCAGCAGCTTCCAGGCTTCACCATCACAATGCAACAGGCAACTTGTGTTGTGAGGCAACCTTGCAAAGTGGAGACAAAATCTGTCAATTTCCTTCCCATGGTAAATTCCAATATTTCAGTATTTATTTTTGTCTTGAACTGGGAGAAAAGTTTAACTATGGAAATTTTCATGAAATGAAAAAGTCTGAAAAATGTTGAGTCAGAGAGGTCAACATGAAAGAGTTCAACATTCTGATCAAAATAAAATATTTTAACATTCCTGGATTGGAACACTTCATTTCATATTGTCAGCCTGAAGCAGCTCAGTAACAGGGACCAACCATGGTGGATTATGAGAACTATAGTCTGTGTTTGGGACCTATTGGGTAGAATAGGGACACAAGGGATCCAGAACTATCACTTCCAAAGACACCAGGGTGGTTCAGGAAGACATAAAGATTAATGTTGACCCAAACCAAAATGAAACATCAATAAATTAAAAGTGAAACATTTTGCATTGTTTTTCCAGACAGAAAATTCCACCAAAATATGGCAGAAAATTTTAATTTCGATGAAGCCCCATTTTCCAATGGGGACATGTTCTATCAAATAGATTTTGATGAGTCTTTGTTTTAATAGACTTGAACCAAGATAGTTAAGGCCTGTTTAAAGGTCTGTCCTTCCAGCCATAAAATTTACTTAATCAAAACAAAAGAATCCTTATCTAGCTGTACATTTTCACATGAGTAATTATAGACCGTTCTTGTAAATCATTCACAAATTTTCAGTGCCACAAATACATGTTTCTATATAGATAATAGCTTTCATAGATAACATTGCAAAATGGTTTCCATTATAAACTTCTGTTTTCATTCAGTCATAATTTTCTCAGAAATTCCTCTTTGGGCCTGAAGCCTTTTAGACTTGGAGACAGATCCCTAGCTGGTGTAAATCTTCTCTGAAGTAACAGAAGCAATGCCAGTTTACACTAGCTGAGGTTCTGGCTCTTTGCTTCCTTCCTACGGTGATTTTTTTTCAAAGTCTGAAGAAAATCTTGTCAATACTTTTAGAATGCTAATGGCATATACACTTCTACCATTTTATTAAATCCTCCCTACAATGTTTGAACAAGGCTCTGTAACACTAGCAATGCTATGGAAGTAGAAACTTGACAAGGACATAGCTCTTAGTAAGAACACGTGCTCTGAAAAAAATTGGTGATGATTTATTAAAGTTACCAGGGCTGGAATGTTATCATGTATCACTCTTTGATCAAGCCTGTGAAAACCCACAGAAAGAATTTCAACCATTAAAAAGAGAGCTTTGAAAACTCATTGTTTCTCATATCAGAGGGGTAGCCGTGTTAGTCTGGATCTGTAAAAAGTGACAGAGTGTCCTGTGGCACCTTATAGCCTAACAGACGTATTGGAGCATAAGCTTTCGCGGGTGATGCATGCGTGTATTCACCCACGAAAGCTTATGCTCCAATACATCTGTTAGTCTATAAGGTGCTACAGGACTCTTTGTCATTGTTTCTCATGAGAACACAGTACAGTCTGTCTAAACTGTTTGTCTCTCTAATATCCTGGGACCGACACAGCTACAACTACAGTGCATACAAACCATTTGTAGTGAAACAACATTATTTCTTAACATGTGGGTGCATTAAAAGTTAAACATTAAAAGTGAATGCTCATTCTTTCCCTTTCACATGCCTATGGAATGGGTCATTTCTATACAACCCAGCTTGCTTTTGATGATAATATTTCCTGTTATTGTCAAGGAGTCATCTGCCCACTTCCATTTAAGCTTTGTGGGGCGGTGGTAGTGCAAATGTTTTTTCAGGTGTAACATCACCATTGACCACACTGAAAATTCACACAGGACACAAATGGCTTCTTCAGCCTGGTTCAGTTTGTTTGCTCAGCAACAGACCTAACCAGCCTTTCTATGTGTAGCAGTGTTGCAGCTGGGAAGTGGGAAAGGAAGCTCCCAAACACCTTCCCACCTCAATAGGAAATGCTCAGAAAACCTGACATTTTATTTTCTGTGTTTATTGTAGATCAGCTATGATGTACAGAGAGGGACGAGAGACTGTGAGGTCAAGGACTGTATAGATAGAAAAAGCTTTCCTGCCACTGAAGGAATGTGACTGAATGTACCCTTTAAGAAGATTTATCCTGTTTTGATTTCAAGGACCCTGAAAAAGTCAGCATTAGTGAACCACCCACACAAAATAGAAGAGTAACAGCTGCAAAACAACACCATGGTTAATGGCTGTAAATACAGCATAGTAGTATGAAAAGGTCACTGTTAGAGGGTATCCTGCTATGCTATAGTGTATGCAGGTGCTATGGGTGTATTCCTAATAATATCATATCGTTGATGGTAGGGAATTATTAGGTCAATCTAGTCCAGCCTTCTGTGTCAACCTGCATTTCATAAACTTATCTATTCCTGATTTAACCTACAGTACTGAGTTCGCTATAGTTACCTCACTAGGCAGAAAATTGTTCTGCTGTCTGACTGTTCTTCGTGTGAGAAGGATTTTTTTCCTATTAATTTTCCAAGAGGAAATTGTCCTTTCTTAACAAGCCTATTTTGTATATTTTACCGCTGGTATGCAAGGTAGAGAGTCCAAAACCCTCCTTCTGTTAGGATATATGTAGGGATTATTTCAAATACCACGGTAACATTGACTCATTTCAAAGAAAGATTGTAATGATTTACAGGGTGGAAAGATCCTCTCTGGGTCGTTTATAAGCCTAGTCAAAGCCCACCTAGAACCCTCCTCTAGCTAGATATGGTCACAAGTATACATACATGAATGTTGATATCCAGGATGAGGAGTAGGACTAGAAACTCTTAGAGTAAGAATAAGGGGGACAGGGGTTGTTTGTTTTATTCATATTAGTAAAAGTTCAACCATTTTACAAAGTGCAGGATCAAGGTGTTGTTTTTTAATGGTAGCAAAAGGTGTTAACATACAATGCTGATGTTTGGGCTAAAGAAGCCAAAGGTCAACAATTCTTAAATTAAATAAGTGAATAAATAAATGAAATTAAAATACTTACCTTTCTTGGGGTTTTTTGTGCTCTATGTTTGTACTCCTTTGGGGGTCCTTTCACTGAGAACTTTGACTAAGACAGGATTGAACAGATTGTGTGGTCCAGGCTCTGAATGCTGAAGGGAGCATTGGATTGTCTAATTGTGGGCCATGCTCTCAGTTGAAGCAAATGGAGCTCTGTACATTTACATCATTGGATAATTTGGTCCTTTGTGTCTTCACTCCCTGACTCTGCCAAAAAATACCCTAACCAGGACAGATTTTGAAACTCCCTTCCCTCCTGTCTCCCAAATATATGTCAGCCAACTTGGAATCCTGCTCTCAGGTTTTGCAATATCACCACCCTCAAAACAGGAGAAGCCCAACATTTGTGCTTGACCTGGGCCATATTAGTTTTGCTCCCTGTCTTCTGACATTCACCCTTTTGGCTAGCTCTGAGTGGGTGTACAAAGTGAAGGGAGTGGGTGTAAGGAATTTTCCTTCCCTTTTGTGCTCCTGTGCATGGTCCAACCATAATCTCATCCTTCCAAATTGGGAGGGATGGAGGTATTCCACCTTGTTCCAACTGCAGTCTTGATGAGGTACAGTTGAAGATAGGTTTGGCAGCTCTTCCCTAGTACAACGTGACTGGGAAACCTAATGTTGTCTGCACTAAAAATTAAAACAATTACCTACATTTGTTCATTTTAAATAAATGTTTCAAGGACTGGCTCCTCTTCTTGCTGATAATCCAATAGTTTGTTTGCACTTTATTTCATTCTTTATCTTAAGCAATATTGAAAGATGAAATAGGGATTTCTTTTTCCTGTAGATTTGTTGGATACATGTCTTAAGTCAGTCTAGACAGAAGAGTGAATATTTTACAATAAATACTGTTAGGCAATTTTTGTATATGGGAAATGAAATGGATGTTTGATGTGTTTCTAATATCTCTTACCCTTTTTTCTTCTAGCTTCACACCTACATTTGTACAAGTGGCACTAGTACATTCATTCATTTAAATGGCACATTAGCTCCAATCAGTGAATCTGGTAAAAAAAAGAAAAAGCGGGGGGGGGGTCATATTTTTTTCTTGAGTTTTCTCTTAAAATTTTGAAATATTGGAAAATTTTAACCAGCTCTGTGGCTGGTTGAAAAATGAGGGGGAAGAGTGCAAAAATGTTGTCAAAATTCACCCCTTTCCCTTTTTAGTAATTTCTAAATTTTGTCAACATTTCAAAATTCAAAACATTTCAATAGGCTGAAGGAACAAACATCCTTGGTTCTTTATCTGGAGAATCAGGAAAAGGAATCAGTTCTGATACATTAATTATGAAATCACACACACACACGGGCACACACACAAAAATCTCTGTTTTTAGCACTAGTTGGAAATTCTTCTTGTGAAATAAATATAGGAGAAAACTCATAAAGTGAATTGATTGTATTGCACTAACCATATCATGCCACACTATTTATTTTATACTTTTTCTTTCATACAAATGTATCACAAAATGCTTAAAAGCCAGTTAATCTACGCATGCCCTTAGAGTACAACTAAGCTCTCTAGTTAACAGGAAGCATCTGTAGGTGTATAGGGAAAGGGGTGAAGAGGGAAACAATGGCCAAGTTTTAGGGAGAATGAGTAAGTACAGAGAAAATGGGATGTTCAGACACTGAGGTATGATTATTTATTTAGGCTGATGAAGAGGCATAGCCCATTGAGCAACAGATGGATCTTGTATGGGATTTGCAGGGAGCCAGTTAGGAGCAGAGTGGCTATTTCAGATGGTAGAGGTCATGGAAACAGAGGGCCAGCTCTTTAGATCTAGTCTCGCTGCACTCAGCTCTAAGATATCTTTCCTCTCTCCTGATCTTGGAGCCAGCCTACGTCCTTCTCTGCCCTACTCCGGCAGTAACAGTCCACAAAGAACCCTCCAGTGGGCAGAGATTGATGAGCCCTGTGATCATGAACCCTCCCACTCTCAAGTCACTTCAGAACAACCACTGGGGTCGGGGTGTGTGTGTGTGGAGAAAGTAGGTGGATTTATACCACTTGGGTTTCTCCTGACTCAGAGGAATCCTCAGATGCCCCACTTAGGGCATCTTTTTAGCTGGTTTGTGTTGCCTCAGTTGGAAGGAAGTATGACTTATAATTAAGATTGTGTGTCTGTCATGGAGGTCATGGAAGTTACGTATTCTGTGACTTTCCGTGACCTCCATGACTTCTGAAGTGGCTGATGATGGCTCAGGGACTGGCTCAGGGGCTGGCTCAGGGGCGGCCTGGTGCTTACCGGGGGATGGGGGTGGGGGACCTCACTGGCTCTCACCAGCATGTCTCTGCAGCGCCTAGGTGGAGGAGCCAGGGGCCTCTGCGTGCTGCCCGCACCCGCAGGCACTGCCCCCGCAGCTCCATTGGCTGCAATTCCTGGCGGCAGAGCTGGTGCTTGTGGCGGGGTCCCGGGCCACACTGCCCACCTCCCCCCGTCTCCTTGCCAGCACCAGCAGGTGTCCTGGGCCACTACCACCCCTAGCACCCACGGCATCCCCACATCCCCTGCCGGAGCACTCCCAGCCCCCCGGCCCAAGTTTTAGTTAGAGATATACAGTACAAGTCATGGACAGGTCACGGGGCTGTGAATTTTTTTTTACTGCCTGTGACCTGTCCATGACTTTTACTAAAAATATCTGTGACTAAAACATAGCCTTACTTATAATACCTATCTGCCACCCACTGCAGAAAGATATTGGAGGTCAAACGATGATATTTAAGGAGAGAGAATAGCATGGTAAATATTAAAAAAAGATTAAATTGGGCTTTGGACATCAATAAACTGAATATATTTGTCTCATTCTTTTGATTAGTGTACTCTTGTCATGATCAGTTTGTCACAAAATTTAACATGATTTGAGAAATAGCATGCTCTATTTAGGAATGAGCAAACACTGGCCTATAACAACAATGATATATACAGAGCCTGATTCTCAAAAAGCTTTATGTATAATAACTAATTCAAACAGAGGAGTGATATTACTGGTATCTGTTCAACTGTATTGTTAGAAACATACACAAGAGCTTGTATTTTGGCTGCCTTTATTTTATCTGCCTCTAGCCAGTGTTAAGTGTAACTATATACACAACGTAGTCCAGATTTTCAGAAGTGCTGAAAATATACAACTCAGGATTGCCCTGAACTTCAAAATAGCTCTGTGAAGTTTGTCTGCTGCTTTGATTTTGATGTTTGAATCAGATGGACCAAATCCTATAGTTCTTCAGAAAATCTCCCATTGGATCTTCATGTTTTTTCCAAACATCACTCTCTCTCATATCAGCATTTAGTTGTCATTTTTTCCTCTCCCTCTAATCTTTCATAGAAGTTCCCTTGGCTACAAGTTGTCTCCTTCTTGAAGAAGGTCTTTTAGTGTTTGTGATTATTCTGGGCTCATCATGACACACTGGCCGCTGCTTCCGGCAGCTCCCATTGGCCTGGAGTGGCGAACCGCGGCCACTGGGAGCCGCGATCAGCCGAACCTGTGGACTCGGCAGGTAAACAAACTGGCCTGGCCCGCCAGGGGCTTTCCCTGCACAAGCGGCGGAACAAGTTTGGGAACCATTTGTCTATACAATAGGCCAAAAATTTCCAATTTGGGTGCCTAAAGATAGGCACTGACATCCATAAATGACCTGATTTTTTAGAAATGCTCTGCAATTTACAGTGAAATCAATGGGAGCTATGGGTATTCAGAACCTCTGAATATCAGCACCCCTAATTGGGTGCCTAAATGTAGAAATAGGTGCCTCATCTTAGGTACTTGAGTTTGAATATTTTGGCCTTAATATCCAGCTATGGATGAAAAAAAGAGAAACAAAATAAACCTTCAAACAAAACTGACTTCAAGAGACTTTTGTGTCCTCTCTTTTTTATTTGTTATGAGTTCAGGAATGCAGGCAGCAGTTACAACAGTCTCTTGTTCTCAATAGCTGTGGTTAGCTACAGGCAGCAATCAAGCGATATTATCATATTGCAAGGTCTATGGACATGTTTATGGTTTTAGAATGAGTAAATTATCGCTCACTTGTGTTTAAATAAGTGAGGAGTTTGCGATTTGAGGCTGGAATGATAAATTGGATTTCCAGTTATCTGTCAGAAAACAGATGGTCACATTTCAAAGCACTTCGTTGACAGCTCTGTAACTTGCCGGGTCACATAATATTCTGAATTGGGATGGGATCCTATTGTTTTCAGTGTCTGCTTGCTAACTAAGAGCTGTATCCTGCACATTACTTACATGAAATCCCCACTGACTGTATGGACATATTCTAAATATTCTATAACTTTGCAGTTAGTGATAATCTCCTATATTCATTTCTTTATTGTCAAATGCAATCACATCCTGCAAAAGGAATTTCCTGAAGTGCAGTACTAGCTCAGACTAACAAAGCTGTGACCACCTTAACACATCTATTATCATTTTGTTCAAGCAATTCCTGCTTATTAGTCTCCTTTATCTGATGGCCAAACCAAAGCCAGTGTTGCAAATTATTAGCTATTCATTCACATCTGAAACCTAGAGCTTGTTAGAAAGGAAAAAGAACAAGCTAGGGTGTCGTCTCCTTCTACTGCATAGCTGACTCCATCCTATCCCCCTTATCTTCATCCACCCAGACATTTCCAGTGTTTAAAAATGAAGATTTACCTACTAGCAGAGAAGTTAGAGATCAAGAAACTTTTTCACAGATTTATTTATTCAGCCTAAATTTCTACTTGCTTGTTTCCACTCCATTTCCCCAGTTATATTGCTCAGATCACTCTAAATCAGGGGTAGGCAACCTATGGCATGCGTGCCGAAGGCGGCACGTGAGCTGATTTTCAGTGGCACTCTCACTGCCCTGGTCCTGGCCACTGGTCCAGGGCCTCTGCATTTTAATTTAGTTTTAAATGAAGCTTCTTAAACATTTTTAAAAGCTTTATTTATTTTACTTACAACAATAGTATAGTTATATATTACAGACTTATAGAAAGAAACCTTCTAAAAACGTTAAAATGTCTGACTGACACGCGAAACCTTAAATTAGAGTGAATAAATGAAGGCTCGGCACACCACTTCTGAAAGGCTGCTGACCCCTGCTCTAAATGATTCCTCTCCCCCCTGGATGTTTACACCTTCAAATACTTGTGGCTGTTTTCATAGTGCTCTTTGTCACTGTTGGTCTTTTTGGTTCTCTTCACATTGCTCCTCCGATCAAGGCCTAAGTGTGGGCTTTTAGGACCTCTTGTTGTTTTTTTCCTCTCCTTGACCTTCAGTTGTTTGCTCAATGAAAATTCAAATAAACATGAAAAAAATCATTCAGCACTTTGAAAGCATCTGTGAACACAAAGCTACAGCTGCCATGTTTTCCTTTCGCCAGCCTTTCCTTGCATTCTCTTTAATGGATATGTACACACAGAAAACAAGTGAGAAGCGAATGAAAATGTAGCCGCCAAAAGACCGAGTCTTTTGGGACAGAGACACAACTGGGATTGACGCTCAGTATATTCTAAAAGAGCTAGCTTCTGTGCACTTCACAACCCTTCTAAGAAAAGTTAATTTCTACTAGAAGATCAACAACATCACTTGTTCTACTTAGGAGGCAGCCATGCTGGCACTCTCTTCACTATGTGACCTTAGTCACACACAAGTAGCGTACCATTGTCACTGCTAGAGGAAGTGCTTGCTCTAACTAGAGCAGGTGGAATTCTGACAGCTCACCCTCCTTCCCACCCTAGGAAAAAAAAGTCTGCTTTTGTTTTGGTTTTACTTTTCTTTTTTTTTTGTTATTACTATCTCTAGTACTAACATGTCAGAATATTGTTTTATTCACCTTATTATTGCATTGCCCTGAATATTAGTACAGCGAAGGGTAGTAGTCTGCCTACACCCAGTGAGACCTTTAATTGCCATATTGATGATTGCCCCCTCCTGCAAGAAAACAATGGTGTTTCCTTTTGATTCATTTCACAGAGGTTGGGAGAAGGTAAAGTGCTCTCTGTGGAACCAGCTATGGAACAAGTGCACAACCCACTGAGATGTCTGAGAATTTTCCAGCCCTGAGTCTCCAACGACAAGTCCCTTCCCACCATGCTCTCTGGAGGCACAGTTTCAAAGGAACAATATTGCCACTGACTTCCCTTGAGATACTTATGTGTGTGTGTAAATGTAATACAGCTGAACAGAGTAATTTCTGTGAGGCACATGGGAAGGGGTGGGTATAATGTGCTTCTTACTCCTCACCCTTGACTCATGCACCCCTTCCAGGGATCTCCTTCAATCCAGACCCTGGGACCCATGAAACACCTGCCATGGGGTCTAGGGAATGTGGGAATACTGCTGTGGAGATGGCTATTGCTCCCTAATCCTTTTTTCTTTTGTAGCCACCCTATTGTTGCATTAGATTTTCATTTCTGTATTGAAGAATTTACTGGATTTTTCAGATTCCCTTGGAACTCATGTCCACTGGTATTTGTACTGTAGTGGATCTGGGTTCATTTTCTTTGGCCAGCACTTAAGCATCTTCCCATTTGTCTCCTTATCATTCTCTCATCCTGTCTCCGTTGTTCAAAGACAGAAGCTGCTTTGCTATCCTGTTGTGCTGGCTTTTCTACATCTGTTATGTGCTGACAGCAGCTTCTTCATAGCCCCTCTGTTGTTTTCTTGAAGGAATATAGTTGCAATTTGGCAATCTTGTTCTCAGGTGTCTCATCATTTATCACCGGGCAAGTGTTACAGTTTGACCCCCTCAAGGTGTAACTTCTGTAGGCAACTGTAGCCAAATAAGGATCTTGATTATCTTCTTTTGTTTTCTTAGTTTGAACAATACATTCTGTTAGCCCATTTGGATTTTGCAGTGTTTGGGATTTTGCATTAGTGTTTTGTGGACTGAGAAACAATTGGAGCATGATTATCCACTGCCTTGCACTTCATGGAATCATTTGCACTTGTGCAAGTGGAGTGTAAAGTTACTGTAAAATGTTATTACAGGTGTAAGTGAGTGGAGAATTATACACTCTTTGAACAGATGCAAATGACCACACAAGGCACAAGGGAATGAAAAATCAAGCCTCGGATCAGAAATTCTATATTTTTCAGAAATAAATTTTAAATGATGAATCATGTTTTCAGTCAGGGTATCTTCAATTAGACTCAACCAAGAGTAGCTTGAATATGAGTCAACTCCCACTGTAGAAGTCAGCCAGTACATTTTGCCAACATCTTTCTTGATTCTTGCTGTAGTCTGTTGTAAGCAATACACATGACACCCTGAACATTTGAAAATGATGTCATCAACCTATATGTTTATTCCAGGACTATAAAATATTTCTCTGGCTCTTCTTTTGCATAATTCTATGCTCAGATGTTTTTCATGAATGCAACATTTCTTACTTCCTGCTTAATGGAATGATTATTTTTTTCTTTATCTATCATTAGGAGATTCTTCTTCTTTGTTTGCAGCTCACTTTGCACAATACTCAAAAATACAGACAGACACTGGCCTGATGAGCTTAAAGTCTAAAAATTCTTAGATTAATAGATTCCAAAGCCAGAAGGGACCATTGTGATCATCTTGTCTGACCTCCTCTATAACACAGGCCATAGAACTTCCCCAAAAACATTCCTAGAGCAGTTCTTTTAGAAAGAAGATCCAGTCTTCATTTAAGAATTGTCAGTGATGGAGAATCCACCATGACTCTCGAAAAGTTGTTCCAAGGGTTCATTACTCTCACTGTTAAAAATGTACACTTTGTTTCCAGTCTGAAAGTGAAGAGACCAGAGGGAGTTCTGAACTGCTGCTCTGATGTTTAGAAGGAACAGAGGGTGTACCCCGGGGTAGACACACTGCCTTGTACAGATGTGGATAGAACATTTGTATAGCTCAAAGATAACGCTGTGCAGTCTCCAAAAGCCAGAGCCCTCCAGAGGGTTTCAAACTCCAGTGCAGTGCTTAGGCTTATCCCAAAAGTGGTGAGCTGCAGTGACAAATTAAAATGAGACGTTAGTAGTCCATGACCCTGATCCCACAAAAGGATTCAAAAACACAGATCCCTATCTCTGGGCAGAGTCCCATTGCTGCCCCACAGAGTTCCACTGAAACCAGTGAGACTCCATGTAGAATGAAGGATCTGCACCTGTAACTCCTTCTGAAGGATCAGGTCTGTATTTGTCTGTAAATTTACAGTGTAAGTATATTTACCTGAGAGTCACTTTTGAGGCACAGCCATATTCAGAAGGAGTTACCATCATTTATTCTTCTTTCCTTAAAAATTCTGAACATATTGACCAGACATTCTGAGCTACTGCCCTCTTCACATGATGCACATCCACTGCTTGGCTAACATGTTGAGAGGTAAAACCTGCAATATCTTCTTAGGTAATACTTCAGTCTTTAAGATTTTCTTCCCCTTTATCCCATTTTAAGACTCATCAGGTTTTATACGATCATCCCAAAAGCGATCCATTTGGTTTTGTACTACTAAATTATCTTAGCTAAAACAGGTATTAAGCTCTATGCATTTCCCTATTAACATCTCTATCAGCCTTCTCCAACATCCAGTGAAGTCTATGGAAAGGCTCCCATTTTTTCCCCCCATTGTGCATTGGTTCAAATACTTAGGTAGTAATTAAAGTAATGTAAAAATAAAGACGAAATTCTGAAATGCACTGTTCCAGAGTGTTCCCTTACATCTGTGTTGTTTAAGATTCAGAAACCTTATGGAAATTTGCTTCTACATATTGGAAGTTCCAGAGTGAAATAACTTTTTAGTTACTAATTACTAATGTATTGAATTATTGATCGATTGATTGATAGAGCACTTTCCACAAATTGCTCTTGCTATTTACAAAATGTTGCCTTTTGCATTCTAATACTGAGATTGACAGTAGTGACTTGAGCTCACTTCCAAACTTTGCTTTCATTTACACCTGTGCACTAAGGAGCAGATTTACAAAGGAATATGTAGGCACCTAAAAGTGCATATGGGTGCATAGGGGGATTTTCAAAAGTGTTTAAGAAACTTAAGCATCTAACCTGCTTAGGTGCTTTTAAAATTAATGGGAGTTAGGCACCTGCTTCCTTAGGTGCCTCTCTAAATCCCACTAGGCACTTATCCACATCTTTAGGAGCCTAAATACCTTTGAAAAACTGACTCTAAATTCAGTGAGGGTGCATGCACATAAATGAGAACTGATTTTGACCCACTCTTTATATAGGACCAAACATGACAGGGAATTTTGGATATTGTCCTGACAATACTAGATAAGAAGAGTCTCAGTCTCCTCTTTTACATGGCTTTCACTCCAATGAGTCATTTCAATGGCTTTACACTGTGGTGAGAGGAGAGGAAAATAGGCCCATGAACTTTCCTCTTTTATAGTTCAGTCCAGTTAGAGTCATTTTTACACCACATATGAAAACACATTGTGACAAATGTTCTATTTTTTTTAAATTGTAATCCAAACAGGAACTTTACTTTTTTTCGCCTTGTTCTTTTTGTGTGAGGAGCAAGATATATACTAAATTAGGGAGGGTGACTGTTTTGAGTAGTGGTGTCTAAAGAATTGTCTGGGAGACCAGATATCTTCTCTTTAGTTATAGCAATGAATTATGAGCATCTTGCATTATTTGCACGTTAAAACAAAACACATTAATGGATAAAGCCTTATAGAAATAGCTAAGCTTTTTTTTTTCTTTTTCTTTTCCCCCCAATAAAAAGATTAATAGAGCATTTACATCTGGGTTTATATCCACTCACTTTTTTATTATGTTTCTTATCTGTAAACTGTATTTACTTGGGGCAAGAGGAAACGAATCTATAAAGCATGTGTACATTATCTGTTTAAAAGAAATCCATTATTTCACTCTACCTTTAAAATTCCATTGCAGCAAATCCTGAGTGTATAGCCAATGAAAATGTTGTCTTTTAAAGGGCAAACACTGCCAAAATAGTAGCACAGCTGAAAAAGATGAGGTCAATAGCGCTGAACTAATTTTGAAATCAGTTCCCCTTTGTACCCACTGCACACCAAATCTCACATTTTCAGTTCCCTGCACAGCTATTTAACCCTATGACTTTTCCATCAACACGGACTAAAACACCACATGCTGCTTATAATTTTTTCTTTGCTTGTTTCTTTCTTATATTGAATTCAGTACTTGGGTATGGTGCCGGGTTGATAACCTTGGAAACTGATGTTTTCTCTTTATGCCCAGGATCGGCACATGTTGCACAGTGGTGAGTCACAACCCTCTCCTATCTGTCCAATCTGTCTTATCTATGTTTTTATACTAGGCTCATCCCCATCATCTCAAGTCCCAAGCGACCCCCTCTAGCGGTAGAAAGGTTGGTCAGTCTCTATGTTTATTAAAAGCTCAGTTCTGGCGTCATGAGCCAGTGGAGCACTAGGCTAGAGGAAATGGGTTTAATGTTGGAAATGTAGTGGTTGTAGGCATTATGTCTTTATAAGCCACACTGCTTCCAGGGGGGCCAAGTGAAGCAAGCTATATGGGAACATGTCTGATGCCAAAGAAAGGGCGGCATGTGCTCTCCTATGTGCTCTCATCACAATACTAGTTGACACCCTCTTGCATTGCCAGCAACACTTTCCTCTTGTGTTCTGGGAATACAACCAGCTGCAGCATGGCTGCCTTCTGCACAGGTGTACTTGGGGCATGGGCTACCTGTGTACTACAATCCCCACTGTGTGTGGGTAGTCAAAATTTAGCCCTATATGCTTTGGCTTTCTGCTAAAACCAGTGCTTAATTTGTGCCAGGGCTTGCTTAGGCTGAGCACTGCCACCTCTAAGCTTGGCAGTTAATAGCCCCAGCACCTCTGGACTTGCTGCATCAGTTATGAATATTTTAAAAAATTTCTTGGGCCCTGGCACCTAATTGTTTGAGCCCTGGCACCTCTTTCATTACAAATTAAGCATTGGCTTAGGCTTCACCAAAATAGTGTCGGTGCTAATTGTGATAGATGATTTTTGTGATCCAATGGCACAAACTATATCTGTAACCTCCCCCCACCCCATTGAAATGGAGCCACATGCAGAGCGCCAGTCTGACATACGACATCCTTTGCACAAGAGAGGTTAGGTGGGAGATTTAGGCTAAGGAACAAGCCCTTCCTCATAGGAAATTGCCATTGTGCTCTTTAATGTCTAAGGGCTAGTCTGCACTGGCAACGCTAAAGTGCTGCTGCAGCAGTGCTTTAACATGGCTTGTGTGGTTGCAGCAGAGCGCTGGTGTACTGTCCACGAGGGGCGTAGCTATCTGAGCTGGTGCACTGTCTGCACTGGCACTTTACAGTGCTGAAACTTGCTGTGCTCAGGGGGCAGTTTTTTCACACCCCTGAGCGAGAAAGTTGCAGCGCCGTAAATTGCCAGTGTAGACAAGCTCTAAGTGTCATGCACAGGAATTCAAACTTTAAGGTCTTCTTCTAAAGGCCAACACACAGTAAGCTACACGGACTATAACTTAATCAGCCCCCAAGCCGCGAAGGACTGGGATGATTCTGCCAGGATTTGAACAGTGCATCTTTAGAGGCTTAGCTTTTCAAATCCTTTCCTTAGTCTGATAATTCATCCCATCTGGCACCTTCTCACCTTCAAGGTAATGCTATTGGGAGTTAGGTGTTAAACCAAGAGGAAAATATACTTGTTAGCACACAACATTTTAAATGTTAATAATAGGAAGGATTTGATCCTTGGTCATATTTCTTGTCTGCCCCTGGAATTATGTAACATGACTATTCCAAACAAATGAAGGTTTAGTTTGGCAAGCGGCAACCAGACTTTGCAAAATATTGTCCAGTGTGTGTGTGGAAATTGCCAGCATGACGGATTCAAAAGCTTAACATACCTGACACCTTCCTGAAAAATGGTAGTTTAGGGGAATTGAAATAGGGTGCCTTAAAAATGGGTGCTTGGGATTTTGATTCTAGTAATGTTGAAGGATTTAAATTGCACTTCCAAAAAACAAAGACAAGAGGGAGTTTCCTTTTCAGATCTTCAACATATTCATTGCATAAGATGTCTGCTGTAGTGGTAAGTTTGGTTTCTTTTATACATCAAAGGATAGTTATAACCGGGTCTGCAAGTGGGTTAACATGTGATAATTAAGTGACTTTAAATATTAATCATTCTTTTTAAATGTAGCACTGGCAAGGAAAGAGACCTCTAATGAGAAGTAAAACTACATTATAAACACTGTGCTGTAAAAAGGGACCTAGTCAAGTATTTCCTTTGAAGCCAAATAAGAACTTATCTAAGGCTGAACATATTCCCAGGATGCCTTGAGGAAACTGAACTCTTTTCACAATCATTTGACAAACTTCTTCCAAAACACTCAGCATACAGATTTAAAATGCATTTTTCATGTGATCTCTATGTGTGTGAATGCAGCATGTGTTTTGGTCTGAACTCCCCTCATCTAAATAACTTCAGGAGCAGGCTCCATGTTTCAGTTAACTGTTTCCTGTCAAGCAGCCAACACATGGTCATGTAGAGGAAGCTAAAATTACAAAACTATTTTAAGGTAAACAAGCCTGTGGCTGAGATTTCATTTCCTCAGGGTCCAGAGTATTTTTGTTTTTGTTGCTGTTCGCATCTGGATACAAAGGGACAGATTAGATATTGCAACTGTTAGCTTCTGCTCTTCTGAGGAAAATAAAGACAGACTTTGAATTGCAACCCCTACATAATTCAAAGGCTAAACTAAGCCTGAAGGCAGTGATCAACTTAAAGATCCGCCCGACAGTAGCATATTGCTGTTAAAGTTAAAATTGGAGCAGATGTGGCTGAGTGATACAGAGTTACTTGGAGTCATTTTCTGCAAAGAGATTCTGGAGACAGATAAAAAGGCCTTAAGACTTTTAAATACTATTCACTCTTCTGCAGTTCAATTTCACAATCTTTAAGTAACATGGGAACATCATTATATGATGTAATATTCACTAAATATATATTAACAAAAGTCCACCCTCATGTTAAGTGTGCAAACAGCAGTATTGGCCATTTAAAAGTACATTAGTTGGAGTGATCTTATTTACTCTTAGACGTCTCTTCTAGGAATAAATATAATTGATCAGATGCTGGAGAACTTACTCATGGTCAGATTCTGTTGCCTTTATGCTGAATAATGTTTACTCAATTAAATGGATGTAGAATTTAGCCCTCTGTTTTTACTTAGGCATTCCTCAGGTAAAGTAGCGACTGGCTTCGACAAGGGTTTTGCATGACAAAGGACTGAATAAAAAATGAGTAAAAGAGTCAGCACTTAGCGCAATACTGTATTCTACCAAGTCCACAGAACACAAGTTATTTGAGACCATTAACTCTTACAGAATGCACAATCACAGTTCAAAATACTGTGTATAATAAAATAAATATAAAGCGAGAATGTGAGGTAATATAGACCCAGAATGTGATTTACCTTAAATTTGTTAATTGGTGCGCTCACTGAATGAAAGAAGACAAGGATACGTGATGGGGTGTAATTAGACCACAACTTTATTAGTCAAATTACATCCAAGGTTATGGTCAGGGAACAGCCCAATGAAGTCACTCACACCCAGCAGATCCTCTGCTCATTCTTAGGGGTGCTCCCACTGCAGGGGGAGCCAATTATCACACTAGGAAGTTCTCAGGAAGCCTCCAGCTGCCCATTAGCATCCCTCCCCTTTTGGGGGGGTGAAAGGACTTCAACCCCTTCCCCACAGTCAACACCCCTGTAATGAGCATTGGCAGCCCCCAACCCCCCAAGGGTAGTGTCCTGGCCCCTGGCTGCATTTACCCCCAGAGAGTTAGACACAGCATCGTCCTCACCCACCTCCCAGCCCATAAGGAGATGCCCTCCAGATGCCCACTATGTTACCTTTCTTTTTCGGATCTGGAGCCTAAATCAGTGAGCCTAAAAGTTGCCACAACTAAACAACTCTAACAGAGGTCCAAACTGTGCCCTCTGGGTAAGGAAGAATCCCAGACCCCTGGTTGTATAAAAAAACCAACCCCTAGGTTTCACTGCAAGGATGGTGAACACCCAAGCAAACTTGGCCAATTGGGTAACACAGGGAAACATTCCTTCCCTGCCCCATAGCAGCAACTAACATAGCCCACAGTGACCTAGACTAGGGAGGGAGTGTGGGGCAACTGCTGAACAAACCAGCAAACAGGAAGGGGCCCTGAATGCAGGGCTCCTTTTACAGCTCCCAATCACATGCCAGATTCTGCAAGAGCTCCAGCCCATCACGTGGAGGCTGGAAATCTCCCGGGACCTGGTCTGCCCTGTCTTTTAAGCCCTTTCCCATTCCAGGAGCCACCAAACTCACCCCTCGCTAAGCTCAGTGCCCTCAGTGAATGGTCAGGGATATCCTCTGGGCATCCCACTACCACCAAGCTCTAACAATAATCAAAAGCAATAGGCATGTGTTTACTAGACTTGCAGCATTTTGTGCCCTGTAAGAGAGCTATAGAGGCAGTAGAGAGACAATGAGTTCACTAAACACCTCTTTCTCAGGGTTGTGCTGACATTGCTGATGATTCCAACAATGGGGTGTGGTTGAGCGGCTTGGGCCAAAAGGAAAAAGCCAGTACTAGAAATGTTGGTCCAGATTCACTTCTGCACCAAGATCTGCTCTGTGTGGTGATAGAGGTGGTGGAGCAGTCAAGGAGCCATTTATAACTCTCTGTTCTCAGGCTGCTCTCACCCTATCCCCAGCATGAGCCCATAGGCTGCCCTTACTTACTCCAGCTGGCTATGGTCTGCAAGGTGCACAGGCAAGCCCCACCCCAAAGAACCCCCTTCCACCCTTGACATGACATGAGTCAAGCTGTGGGGGGATGATTACACCACTTTATGCCATATTAGAGCTTCTTTAGGCTAGAAAAATTCTTACCTGGCCTGTAGGGCTGGATTCCACCACTTTGTGCCACCTGACAGTTAGAGAAGGGGAGAATTTGGCCCGTTACATTTAAACAGATGGGAGGGAAGTCTTAGTCCTAAAGTCTGCAGGATTAGAGCAGGTGTAGCCTGATGGTCAAATTCTCTGCTGGTGTAAATGGGTGCAGCTCCACTGACTTTAGTGAAGTTTCATCCATTTATACTGGTAGGGAACTGGGTCCATTATCTTCACCTTTGCACTGCTAGAGTTAGCTAAATAGCCTTTCTCTTGAGCTGAGACGGGTCAAAGATTTGCTCTCCTTTTAAAAATATCATAAAGGCTTTTTTTGTTATTAACAAGAGTACTTGGCTCAGTTCCATGACTGGACTTTAATTGCTTAATTTGATTTTGATTTTTAGTTAGCACAGTTCAATCAGAGTTTTCAGTGTCTTTTTTTTTTTTTGGTAAGGCACCAAAATCTTACAGCAGATAGACAACAGAAAAATAAAACTTTATATTTTTATAAGAATCATTTCTAAACAAAATGTTCCTCAAAAATTTCCAGAAGGCATCAGCAGCAATTTAAAGAGTAACAGCCTGCAAAAATGTTATTCTACACAGTTAAGCAGTCTTTGGTCTAAAGCTGTACAAACAAGCATCTGAATCCTTGTCATTTTCAGGGACTGTTTTCTTGTATGTGCTGATCTATAAATCAAAAACAATTGGAACAATTTAAAAAAAATGTTAAAAAAAATAAACACAAAGGGTCTATTTTTCTTCTCTTTTTCCTGTAAATCAGAATTAACTCCAGGGAAGGCAATGGAATTACACTGATGTGAAACTGGGGTATGTGAGACGAGATGAGGCTCAAATAGGGTCTGCTCCAAAGACCAATGGAGTCAGTGGAAAGATTCTGGTTGACTTCAATGGGTTTTGGATCAGGCTGTTTGGGCAGACCCCCTGACTGCCACTTAATTTTGAAACAGATGTTGCCTGTCTCTCGCGGTCAGACAACGAGGTACCCCAAACGCAGACAATCCCTAAACCAATGTAAAAGTTGGTTAATAGTAAACAAAGAAGCCAACAAACTTATGACAACACCACCAGAATCTGCTATAAGTAATGTCACGTAATGAAAGTACATGTAATATCGCATAAACAGTCAGATGGACTTAAACTGTAACAACTTCTGCATAGCATTGATGTGAAAGTTACTGAAACATTATGATAGTTGTTAATGCCACACTAATGTTGCAATATGATGTGGGGAAACACTTACAAACCACAGAGCTCATAGTGAGTCTGATCCTGCTATTATTAAAATCAGTGGCAGAGCTCCCAGAGACTGACTGGGAAGGGGCAATGAGGAGAATACATTTGCTCTGAGGAGCTACCCTAAGAGTTCCAGCATTCTATGCTGATTGTTCATCACTCATGGCTGAGCTCTGGATGGGTGGCTAGGAATAAAAATACTGTACTAGCAAGGAACTTAAATGCTAGAGCACAGATGAAGATGGTATTCCCCTGTGATAATCCTCCCAGTGAAAGCAATTTTTCTCCCCAGGAGTCACTTAAAGAACAAATGGATGATTATTTTGAAAACTATCCAGTGTGCTCATTTAACCAGCTGTACTTTTTATAATTTCTGAACAGTACTAACAACATAAGAAGAGTAGAACTGCCAAACTGGCTCATAACAGTGGACCATTAATTCCAGTTCCCATCCTCAATTCTGACTAGTCCCAGCTGATTCCAGGGAAGACAGAGGAAACCCTGCAATAGACTGTTACTGGCCTGCCCATAGGGAAAATTTCTTCTTAGTTTTCATTAGTTGGAGGCTGGCTTATGGCCTTAAGCATGAGGGATTTTAGTCTTGATCCACAGCCCATTGACGTCAATGGAAGTTTTCCCATTGATTTCAAGGGTATTTGGATCAGGCTTTATCATCCTTCCAAAATTGGTGGGATCTTGGGGGTCCAACAGGACACAAAAGCCTCCGTGCAAGTCAGGAAGGGGTTAATGGGCTACTGAAGGCCCAGTTAGCCCAAATTCAGACCCCTGGAGTAGGGAAGCAGGCCTCCAGGGTGGGGTTTAAAAATAAGAGCCCTGCTCAGTTGGAGGGAGCAGGCAGAAAGAGAGAGCTGAGGTGGAGTGGGAATAAAAATGGGCCCAGGCCTGACTGTTGCTTAGCGGATGGACTGGAGGAATGGGAAGAGTTTATGTTGCTTTATACTTGTTTTGAACTTTGAGTGCCCCAGAAGGGGTAGGACTGTAAGAGATCTAGCTGGAAGGCTAAGACTCTGCAACCCAGAAGGCACTGGGAGCTGAGCAGAGCTGAGGAAGAGAGCTGGGAAACTGAGGCTGTGCGGCTCCTGCACAGCACAAGGCAGAAAGGAGGTGCTCTTGTACGGATGTGCAGTGACACAGGGCGGATAAGAGTTTGTGTATTTTTTCCAACCCCTTTCTCTTGTAACACTGCACATTCGTGTTATCTGGATAGATACCTGATGCCAGATACAACAAATGAGTTAAATCAGCTCTATTTATTATTATCTGTATTGCAGTTGTGTACCCACAGGTCCCAGCCAGCAGAGAACCACATTGATCGAATGTGAGATTTGAAACTTACAAGAACAATCAATGTTCATCATGCTCGCTTATTTGCTATGGGTTTCAAGGCACAGTTCAGCACTCTGCCTTTGGCACTGAGTTTTTGGGACTAAAAAAGTGCCCAGGCTGTGATGTTTAATTAGATTTCCTTGGTCTGAATCAGTTGGAGATTCCTTTTTATTTCCTTCGCAATGATGAAAAAAAGTTGTGTCTGGGTGAGTATGAGACACATGCAACTGAGTGTGAGGTGCTGTCAGTGTTTTAACAAGAGACTCTCACAAAAAAACAAACCCTTGCCCCTTTACCCTGTGATAAACCCTGTGTCACCTGGTTTTGTGTACAAGTGGAAGGGTGAGAGACTGGGTTCTCATTTACATAAAAGTGCTTTCTCATAACCATAACCAAGGAGTGCAGCCAGGAAACTCGGCAACCCAGTCCCTTCTGCCAGCCATACTTATACTATATGCATCCCGCTGAAGATATGTATACATTGTTCCTGAAAAATATACTTGGGCAGATTCTCTCCTGAGCCAGAGCTCTGCATGATGTAGGAGAAAGCTGTCTGGGGAAGGGAGACAGATACATCCCACTGGTTCTGAGGTCCAGTCCCAACATGTTTTGGAAATGCTGGTCATTTTATGCAATCTGGTTCAGTCAATAAAATAAACTGGTCATCTGAAGCACTTTTAGGAACCCCACGGATGTAGCAGTGTCTTTGGTAAAGGCAGGGGAATCACTCCAATCCCTTAATGGGATGGTGGCACATTAATAGGGGACCAGCAAGAACCCCTGAGGGCCCCCTCCAGCACATCAATGATGCAATGAGAACCATTCTGCATCTGTATCCCATTATGACTCCTTTTCCATTCAAGAGGGTAGGTTGTCAGGGGTCAGTTTGGGGTCAGGGGTCCTTCCCACTCTAGATCTGAATCTATTTTGCAAGCTGAACCAAAAACCACGTTATATGAGAGTTAGTGAGGAGGAGAAACAAACTCAAAGATCTTTATGTGGGGGACCACACCAGTCATACCTATTTTTTAAGATTAAATATTGATAACGCATTCCCATATTGCTTTGTGATTTCATGTCAGAACTTTTTCCAGCAATGAAAGTGGCACATGGAGAGGTTCAAAGGCTTCAGAAGCTGTAGGATGAAAATATGTGTATTTCTTTAGAAACATAAACAACTAACCCAATGGCTTTCCTTAAGCCAGGAAGCTACAAGCCCTATATCTTCAAAAGTTGTTTACGTGCTTCATATCTACAAGCCAGAAAATATAACCCATAGAGCTGGACTTGTACCCATGACCTACTGACATTTTTGACATCTTGAGGTCAGGCATCCAAAGCATGCACAAGCAGGAAATGCAAAGCTTCTTCCAACCACATCCTGGTGTTACTGCAGTGTAAATTAGAGCTATGAAGGCTCTGGGAACATTCATCTGGCAAGCAAGCTAGTTCTGTTTCTTTTTTAAAATAAAAAGCTCATTAAGCATATGGGCTCAGAGTGAGTTTAATTAATGTCAATGACAGATTTAAAGGCAAAGGGTAAAATTGAGGGCAGCAATAACAATAAAAATTGGTGGGGTTCAGGGGAATTCTATATCTTGAAAAAGTAGCAAAGGATTCATCTGAGAGATGAGATCTGACAAAGATAAGGGAACATCTTATAGAACTGCAATGAAGCAACATAAGAGCAAAAGAAGCTCACCATTTACACACAGATCATGATAACTCAAGACTGGATCATCACTTAATATAACTTACAGGGATAGGATCAAGAAAACATCTCCCCTTGACCACTCAAGAAAAATCACAATTTCGTCTCCTAAAATAAACTGTTTTTCTGCCATTAAAAAACAAAAAACCTTATTTGGCATCAGAATTAATCTATCCCAGTCATATCCCTTTCATGAGGGATAAAGCTACTCTGGTGCAGTTGAATCCCTGTTGAAAGAATATTATTCTAAGGTATGGAAGTCTCTCAGATTGCTCTTGTTAAAAAAAAAACATTAGTCACTTTTTATTAGTGTTATGTGGAAAAACAAATAAACTAGGAAAATAAAGCATAGAGGAAAATTAAGAGTATATCTAGTGAAAAGAACAAAAGGCAGTGTGCAGGCAATGTACTGTAGCAGAATCAGCTAAGATGTAAAGTGGGTGTGGTATTCCATACATAGGTTCTGACACTGTGCCCATCACAACAGTGTCTGATCTAAAGTTTCAGTGCACTGAGCTGAAGATAGAGCCCCTGCAGGTATGAATTTAATGGAGCATTCTTTGAATATCAAAAGAACATAAATGGGAGCCACAGAGGACATTGGGATTGTATAAATGACCGGTGCAAATGCTGAGCTCAGTTGTCATAATCTTAAATAAAGACAGGCAAGATGTTGTTTCTCTGTGCTGCCATCTTTGATACATAAGAGCATGAAAAACACTGAGGTAAATCTCAGTGTGCTGCTAACAATATATGCCCCACATAAAGGTTAAATTTGTCTGGATGGTAAAGTTTAGATGTTCTTGAGTGAATTCAGACACTAACTACATGGCCTAAAAAGCAGGCTACCATACTGAAATCAAACAAGAAAAGGATTTGTATACATCCAAAATATTTGAAATAACACCATAAAAGGTGAGCACTTCTCCAAGGGAAATGGTTGAGCAGGCCAGGTCTAGAATTCATTTTCAATTTTGGATACAAACCAAGGGTTGGATCAGCAGAGCTGTGTGGAGAATGAAAATTCTGTCTTGTAGAGGATGTTGAGATGTCAAAATTTATTTTCATTCCGATTAAGAACAAAATTTGAACACTTTGAAACTCAGTGAGAAAATTCTTAATTTTGTTATATTGGGTTGATCAAAATATTTTTAATTTCAGCTTTTAAAATTTTATATTAAAATAAAAACAATTGAAACTAAAAGTTATTTTGAAAGGAAAAATTGAACTGTTTCATTCTGAAAATGTCAAAGTAGGACATTTCAACATTGTTAGGACTCCCTACATCCCCCTAATTTTCTTTCTCCAAATCAAAATTGCAGCAATATTTACATGTTTTTGTGATACATTTCAACTTTGATGGAACTGCACTTTCTGATGGAAAATGGTTCCATCAAAGTTTTTCCAAACAGCTCTGAAGAACAGGTCCAACTCAGTAGAGAACATGAGAACTCTGTGCTTTTGACAGGGCTAAGCACCTGAGATATAATCACCCACATCTTTGGAGCAGGATGAGGTGGAAGTTATTATTGATGATCTAGGACAAAAATAATCAACAAAATGTCCTATAGTGAGCCAAAGTATAGGAACTTAAATTGAACAGGAACAAGTGTCAGAATGGACTGAATGAGATTAGGTATATAGAACACAAGTTCAGTAACAAACGCATAGTTTCTAATTATAGTCAGGTGAGTGGGGTCAAGAAACAAAACTCAGTCTCTCTGCGTCACTCCTGTGTGTCACCTTTCTTACATACACAACTTCTATTGACTAGTCCAGAGTCTGGCAGTTTCTGTTGAAAACCCTAAGTGGAGCATGCCCTGCTACATTGTCAGTTGTCTGAAACTATCGTGCCTGTAAAATATATACAATTTATAAGAGCCTGGCATGCATACTCAAATATTTGCTCACTTATCTGCATGACATATAACATGTGAATAGGTTTGCAGTCGCTGCATTTCAAGGAACATGTTCAATTCAGTACAATATAGTAGAAATGTGGCAGGGGGTAGATTGCAACAGAGATTTAAAATGTTATCATAAATGGTTGGAACTATCATGACAATGAGTCATTTGATGCTGCCCATCAAAAAGGAGGGCCAGGACGTTACCATAAGCCTTGGTGCTTGGCCACTACAGTAATACTACTGAAGGAGACGGTGGTCCAGCTTTGCTATCACGTCTGTCTCCATCACAATGAGCTCTTTCCCTTGATATGACTGGCAGCACTTTAATGCTTTAACCACCTCCATGAGGGGCGTAGCTACTAGCGCTGGTGCACTGTCTACACCGGCGCTTTACAGCGCTGAAACTTGCTGCACTCAAGGGGGTGTTTTTTCACACCCCTGAGTGAGAAAGCTGCAGTGCTGTAAATTGCCAGTGTAGACAAGCCCTAAGTATCAAACAGTCTTAGTGAGACATAGTTAATTTGAGTCTTCATCTTTTTGCTAGCATTCTATATCTCAGTTGATGCATTATATTTAGGTGGCACTTGAGGGTCCATATGCCTAGATGAGTCCTATGATTTCTACTTTTTATTATAAGACAAAGGGCCTTGGACAGAATGCAGCCAGGATCTGGTCTTAACAGGCCTATCCTACCAGTAAGGACTATACATATAGATATACCCTAAAGGCAGGATTTTGATTTGAGTCTCTCTGTCAGTGACTGGGGAGTCCAGAAGCCTTTCCATGGAAAACTTGGACAAAATCAGTATGTCTGGGGGGAGGGGGGTATTGGCGTTGATGAAAAAGCATTTTTTACACCCACCCCACCCCCAAATCCTCAGAAATATTCCAACTGGCTCTAGACAGGATTTTTCAAAAGCTCCTAGAAATAGCCTGACTTTGCTTCCACTGAAGTGAATGGGGGATTTACCAAGGAACAGCTCCATTTATTTATTTATTTATTGCTCCAAGATAGTTTTTTAAAAAGCTTTTTTATAGTTGTTGTGTAGCCTCCCACAAGGATACTTCCCCTTTGTTTATTCTTTCATGTCTTTGTCTTTCTTCTTTCCACACCTTTTCCCAGCAGCTCCTCCAATTCTTGAGTGTTCAGGTTCCGTGCCAAAAATATGTGCCATGTTTTGGGGATTTATGGTGTGTGCCGTCATTCTGGTTGCTACATGTGCTGCTACAGTCAGCCAGGCAGGGCCGCCCAGAGGGGGGGGCAAAGAGGGCAATTTGCCCCGGGCCCCAGGCTCCGCAGGGGCCCCCAAGAGAAGAGCGGAGGCTCCCGCCTCCGCCCCTCTCCTGGAGCCTCAGCGTCTCCGGCGGGGCCCCTGAGCCCCGCCCCGCTCAGAGACGGTCCCGCCCCCGCCCCGGTCCCGGCCCCAGCCTCTTACCGAGCACGTCTCCGGCGGGGCCTGAGCTCCGTCCCGCTCAGAGACGCGTGGTGAGGGGGCGGGGCTGGGAGCTCCAACGGGGCCTGAGCCCCGCCCCGCTCAGAGCGGCGTGGGGAGGGGGCGGGGCAGCTGCCTCCGCTCGGCGTGGAGCTCACAGCCCCGCCCCCTCACCACGCGGCTCTGAGCGGGACGGAGCTCAGGCCCCGCCGGAGACGTGCTCGGTAAGAGGCTGGGGCTGGGGCTGGGGCCGGGGCCGGGGCCGGGGGCGCGGAACCCGCCGCCGCCGAAGCGCAGCCCGGTCTTCGGCGGCGGGGGGCCCCTTCTGTTCCGGGACCCACCGCCTAAGTGCCCGGAAGGCCCGCGGCGGGGACCCCCCCACCGCCACCGAATTACCGCCGAAGACCGGGCTGCGCTTCGGCGGCAGTCCCGCTTCGGCGGTAATTCGGCGGCGGGGGGCTCCCGCCGCGGGTCTTCGGGGCACTTTGGCGGCGGGTCCCGGAACGGAAGGGCCCCCCGCCACCGAAGACCCCAGGCCCCCGGAATCCTCTGAGCGGCCCTGCAGCCAGGTGCTCTTTATTATTATGAACACTGGAGAAATGCTGAATTATCTGTGCTCTTGTATATGCCAGCCTCTCTCCAGAGACTAAATTCACCACTGGCATAAGGAGGCATGACAACATTGACATCAGTGGCATCATGCCTGCTTACTTCAGTGGTGAATTTGATGCCCTGACCATGTTTTATGTGCTTTGAGAGTCAGGGAGTTGTCTTGTTCTTCCTGTCTGGTGATGAAGATAAAACAAAATAAATCTCTAAAGAAAGGCCCCAGATTGTGGCCCTTGCTGTATGCCCACATGGGAGAGTAAGGGGCTTAACCCACTGCACTCACTATCTGCCTCGCACGTAGCAGTGTAGGGAGAAAGTAGCATCTGTGGAGTTGGGTTGGGCAAGGTCTATGTGGGTTGGAAAAGGGCACACATGGGTGGGACTGGATGAAGCATTGACTCTGCCTTCACAATGTGCTGGCTAGTGTGGCTGAGATGCTGCACCAGGAGATGTAACCTGCACCAGGTATTTGGTCTCAGTGTGGCCAGCACTATCTGTTTTATCATCTCTTGCAACATTTGGTGTGTGTTCTTAAAGGCCCTGCTCCTGGACTCATGTAGACATGTGAGAAACTCAGCTTTCATTAAAATATAAACCAAACAAATATTTCTGCCCTCGTGGTTGTGAAGAAAAGCTTGACAACATGAACCCCAAAGGTTCATAACCCAGATGGCAAAAAAGAGCACCCAGAATGCAGTATTAGTTTTTTAACCCCTTGGAGTTTTTAGCCAGTCTCATGGATTTGAGGGGCCTGAGTCATGATTGTTTTTTAATGCATGGGATTTGCAATACTGAGTGGTATAAGTTACTCCCCTCCCAAGCTGTCTGCCCTCCCCAGTGCCCTCAGGGCTTGTGAATACCAGCACAGTTACCTTCTTGATCTGCTGGATCAAGCCTGTGGGGTTCAGGTACTAGTTAATGGCAAACTTTATTTGATGGTACCATTTTGCAAAGGTTTTGTAACAATTTTATTCCTTAAAACAGTAAGAATCAAAACATTGCTACACTGTGCTCTGTAATAAAAGGAACTCAATTTACTAATCCTCCACACCCAAACACATACACACATTCATGATTTAAGGTATATTTAATTCTGCCTCAATGCAGCTGGATGGACTAGGTGACCTTTTGAGGTTCCTTCCGACCCTACATTTCTCTGATGGCAGCATTAGGGTTAAGTGCTAGTTGTCACATCATAGAACAATGTCTTCATGAGATCCTAAATAAACAAAAGGCTATCTTAAAGTTAAGTATAGTCTCAATATTTTTATGAACCATGATCATCACATATTTAATATTAACTGGATTATTTATGGCTTCTCTAATAGCAAGGCTAACTTTTGTTATTTGATGAGTGAGTTGGCATTTGGAGTCTAAACTATTAAATAAGAGTCACATCACAATGAACCTAACTTCTGTTTGCTTATTGAGAAAAAATATTTGATCTTTGTGTCTCAACTCTTTTATTTGTTTATTTTAAAATGAAATAACCTCACAATGAAAGAGCGTAGATCCTGTTATCAACCTGTCCCACCCAATAGAGTAGAGAGCAATTATCAGTGGTTCACAGTCATGCTGGAAGGGCAAAACAAGTGGGGTCCCGCAGGGATCAGTTCTGGTTCTGGTTCTGTTCAATATCTTTATCAATGATTTAGATAATGACATAGAGAGTACACTTATCAAAAGTTTGCGGACGATACCAAGATGGGAGACGGTTGCAAGTGCTTTGGAGGATATTCCGGAAGGGTGGCCAGCACATCCATCAGCCCAAGCTGCTTCCCACAGCCCCCATTGGCCTGGAATGGTGAACTGCGGCCAGTGGGAGCCACGATCGGCCGAACCTGCGGATGCGGCAGGTAAACAAACCGGCCCAGCCTGCCAGGGGCTTTCCCTGAACAAGCAGCAGACCGGCTTTGAGAACCACTGGACTAGATGACCTCTCAAGACCCCTTCCAGTCCTATAATTCTATGATTCTATGAATAGTTAATGAAATGTCTGACACTTAAAACCAGTTTTAAATCACATTGCTGGATATTAGCCTTGTTTCTTAACTTCCGGTTTTTGTCATATATATCAATGTGTGTGAATACAGCAGAATCTGCTGGCTGCACTTAGCTCCTCTTGGCTCATCCCAGAGGAGGGTCCCTTTTTTTAGCCTCTCTGATTAGTGACTTGGATGCAGTAAATCTGTAGGATGTGCATATGAGGTGCCCACCAGGTGGGGAACTTTGCTAATTAGTTAAGTCTGCTCTAGTGTCCAAGCCCCAGTTGAGAGGCATAACAGCTGAGAACACAATTCCCTGCTAGACACAAGCTTCCGTATCTCACTAGGAACCCATTTCTCTGTAAAATAATTGGCACATTACATAAACAAACTAACACAAATCTAAGTAACTTGAAGGTGATGAATTAGGACATTTCTACACTTATATTGCAACAGCTAACTATGCCAAAGGGATGGGTTCTCCCATCGGCGTAGGTAATCTACTTCCCCGAGAGGCGGTAGGGAGCTCAATGGAAGAATTCTTCCATCAACCAAGCGCTTTCTACACTGTGGTTAGGTTGGAATAGCTACATTTCTCAGAGGTGTGAAAAATCCACACCTATAGCTATACAATGTAAGTTCCTACTGTAGACCAGTCCTCAAACTGAACCTCTCTTCCTCCAAGATAATTCAGAGTTGAGTTTACCAGTCTGTACTTACTTCATGCTGAAGTGTCTAGGGCCTGGTCTGAACTAGAAAATCAGGTTGGCATAACAGCACTGCTCAAGGGCATGAAAAATCCACAACCCTGAGTGTTTCAGCTAAGCCAACCTAAGTCCCCATGTAGACATTTCTAGGTCAATGGAAGAATTCTTCTGTCAACCTATCTACTGCCTCTCTGGGAG
Organism: Mauremys mutica; assembly: GCF_020497125.1. NCBI lineage: Eukaryota > Metazoa > Chordata > Testudines > Geoemydidae > Mauremys > Mauremys mutica. Next base: position 87,514,428 of record NC_059074.1, on the reverse strand, counting down.
GTAGATTACCTACACTGACGGAAGAACCCCTCCCATCAGCATTGGTAGTTTATACACCAAACCACTGCAGCTGTGCTGCTGTAGCATTTTAAGCGTAGACAAGCTCTAGGTGTTATAGTGATTTCTGATGGACACTTGCTTTCAAAATTCGGCTTGAACCACTATTTGAAATCCAGCATCCATTTCACCTTGGGTGATGATATGAGCAGAGTACATAAAATAAACAGGATTGGGCCTGGTTGGTATTTACTCATCAGAGGAGACCTTGCATGCCACATTTCAGCTCTATGTCCCTGAGATATGAATCCCTTTAGTGAAACCGTTGATTGATGCTTTACTCTGGTAGCATTGCTGAGCGCTGCAATAGTAAGTGATGGAATAGATTCCCATCTACATCTGAAAACCAATGGCTGCCAATCCATATCTGGGACCCAAGGTGAACCAATAAAAAACAATGTTTATTTTTTATTCAGTTTTAACTGGGCCAGATAGAAATGGTTCAGCAAGCGAGGTGTTCCCCCTCTCCCCCACGGAGTCTAGCATCTTTTCTCCTGTATCTAAACTTATATTTAAAAAAAATAAGTATATTTCTATAGTTGTAAATGCAACCTTCAAAAATTCAGCCAGCTGTAAATCAGATGTCTGCTGAGATCCTGGAGCAATAGCTCTGGGAGAGGTTAGAGCTGCCCCATTCAGCTCAGGAGGTGTTGACTATTTAACTTCTGGTCAAAGAGCACAAGCAATTAGCCTCCATCTAGTGTGCTTGGCATCTCATTTTAGGGTCACAAGTGAATGGAGCTTTAGATTGTAGGAGATGCCCACTATTTTCCCTCACCCCTGTTTGGCCTCCCAACTGTAAATAAAACAATCCCTTCATATTTATACGTGGACTGCGAATGTACTGAAAACACAGTCTTTTACCCTTCCAATCCAGCGAAATTGACACATTCCACATGTCTAAATGGCTCTACCTATGGGTAAGCCTGAGGCGCAGACATCTTAATTTTGTTAGTCTTTTAACTAAATTCCTAAACTGAAAACATAAAAAGGAAGAATTGCAGGGGCTGAATGGCTCAGGGGCTTGGCAATAGGATAACAGAGCCTTTCACCCCTAGGTCACTGCTTTGCATTTGGCCTAGTTTGGCATGGTAACTAAAATCCTTAACACACAGTAGCTGTCAGAAGGCTACTGTATATAAATGACTAGGTGGTGTCTACATCACAACCGGCCTTGCCAGCAGTTTTAAATTGCCCTGTCAACCTTGGATCTGACCCCTTCAGGGTGGGACTAAAGGCAGAGAAAATGTACCTGTGTTGGTTACCTGTTCTGTGGATAAATACGTGACTTACGCCTTCACTGCTGTCACCTTTCCTAACTACTCTATTCACTTACAATATGCAGAACTAGAATTGCAAGGTTATGGAACATATGAAAAAGAACATACTTAAAAACCTCATAATTTTCTAGGGTAGACCATTGAAAACAGTTTTTTTGTGGATTAAAGACTTAAATTTTATATGATGCCAAAAAAGCTATTCAGCAGTATTATAAATAAAACATAAATTCCCTTCACTGTAATTACTGTGGTCGATTATGCTAAATCCAGCAAATAGCTTTTCTGCAAACGTTGTTAGTGAGTCTAGAGGTCATTTGTACTAATTTCTAGGATAGATGATTGGTTCTAATGAAATCAAAACAAATCTGAACTTTAAACCTGTTTAAGGTTAATTTCAGTGAAAACATTCACTGAGCAAGTTTGAGCAACTTTAATAACTTTTTGAGTTTTATCTGTCACTGGGATTTCCCTAGATTTCAATGATTTATGATGGTTCTTTTAATCAAAATGATTAGGGGAAAATGTTCATAGGTGCCAACTAAATACATTTAAAACATCGTTTCCCTTTTGAAAAGGTCATGCTCTTGAGCCTGAGATAGAAGATTTTTTTTCCCTCTTAACGATTGTTCCTAACAAGGATGGGCAAATTTGGTTCAGAAAAAAAGTATTTATATTTATATTAAAATATATTAAAATATTTATATTAGGGTAGTGATCTGAAACCCCTTTCAGGTGAAAGGCTCTATAGTGTTAGGCAACTCACACACATACTAATAATACATCTACCCCCAACATTTTACTACCAAGGTAGAACTTACTCTTGAACCAAGAATAAGCCCATGTCTCGAACAAAGCTTTTACCTTACTGTAAAGCTTGGAAAGATGCCCCATTATTGAATCCATCTACCCCATTTCCATCAATGATTTACTACAGCAGTAAATTCCTCACTGATTAACTTTTCAGTGAATAAGGAGTGAGCCCAGTTTTCAAGCAGTCGGCGCCTAAATAGGACACCCATATTCCTCAATTCCCATTGGCACTTATGCATCTCAAACAGTTATTTACATAACTAAATACTATTTTGAACATCACATACTGGAGATGAATGTCAAGTCAGAAAATAAAGTTTCTCATTTCCTTCTAGCACTTTAAAATATCTTGCCCTTCCATTCCGTGACCTCTCCTGATAATGGATTCTTACAGAAGGTATCACACATATCTAGGGCAGCCCTCCCCTTCTGATATACATTGTGGATCTCTAGTGAGTATTTTGAACTCACTCTGTGCCTGAAATGCTTTAGCCAGCAAGGACATTCCTGTGTGCAGGACTTGTGTGAAACAAGAACAGAGATTTACACTTGCAGTAAAGGGAAACCTAACTCAGTGATGAGAAGTTGGCCTGAAGCTTTGAACTATTATTCAAATGACAAGGATCCATGTACTGAAACTTCTAGCCCATAGTCCCGATTTAGAGGGATTAGACACAGCTTTATAATTATGCTATTTTAACCGTCATTTCTTTGTCATGGTAGAGGATTTAACATAGATCGTTCTCTGGATGATTGTGATTGTGTAATAGAACTGAGTTTCTCCTTGCAACAGAGAAGGGGAACTGCCAGGAAGCGGAACTGCCAGGAAACCCTTTACAACTCCTTGTTACTCTGCTTGGTCCCCTGCACAAGATAGAATGGCATAAGGGCCATGCTAACCTATGACTGTTGGCTAGCTGAGGATAGATGAGGCACCAAATATTTATCACACTTCCTTCCCTCCCCTCTCCTTGTACCCAGGACTACAAGGAGGTTAGTAAAGAACTGAGTTAGATTGCTATATACCTGCTGGGGATTCTCTTAAACCAGACGAGATTCTGACCAGAAGGGTTTTTGCTCTCTTTGCACCATATAAGGCCACGTCTACACTACCCCTTACATCGGCAAAATTTATGTCGCTCAGTGGTGTAAAAAACACACTCCTGAGCAACATACGGTTTTGCCAGCATATGCGCTCATACGCACAGCACTGTGTCGCCAGGAGACGCTCTCCTGCTGACATACCTAGCACCGCATGTTTAGGTGGTTTTATTATGTTGATGGGAGAGCTCTCTCCCATCAGCATAGAGTGGCTACACAAGCTTAGAGCTACACAACTGCATCAGTACAGCTGTGCCACTGTAAGTTTGCTAGTGTAGACATGGCCTAAGCAGAGCAAAGGGAGTGGAATGGGGAGGAAAATCTGCCCTGGTTACTTCCAACCAGAACTAATTTGATACAGCTACATTTCAAACACTTATACTAAACACTTTTAAATGAGCCTGAACTGGAGTATTTTAGTACTTTAATATTTTGTCCTCTTTCTGAAATCACTTGCCCATAAAAACCTGAAGTAACACTGTTGAGGTCTATGGAGTTGCACTGGCATAGAACTCTGTAAATAGGATCAGAACTGGGCCCATTTAAGTCATCCTTCTGAGCTCAAATTCAGTATCTTAAATGCAAGTTTTTAACTTGCTTATCTTCAGCATTCCTTAGTCTAGTCATTAAGTCACAATTAACTACACTACTACTTTCTGTTCAAGTTGCTACACATGAAATGTTGATTGGCTCCGGGTGTGGGATTTCAAGCTGATCCCTAAGTGTAGAGTTCTTGAGCAGTCAAAGAACTACTATTGCCATTGGCTTCTCATGGACCTGCTGAAGCATTTGATGTGGTCTGTTGTGGTTGTGTAGAGATGCAAATGACTTGGGAGTATAGAAAACAGATTAATTGACTACAGAAATAACTGCCAAGAAAGCAATGACCCAATAAGTATTTGAAATGAAAATGGGATTCAAAAACTGAAATCCAGCTGGGAAAGAAAACAAACCAAACTAAGAAAAAAATAAGAACAACCCCCCTCCCCCAACAAAAATGGAGCGGATTCTTGGATACAATTTTACATTTTAGACATGCAAATGTTAAACTTGTTTTGCATATTTGCTTGAGCGTTGCCATTGCAAAACCAAACAGCACAGCCATAAAACATTTTTCCCCGTTGGAAGAGGAAGAGCTGTTTGTGAGAAGTAAATTGCATAAAAACACACGGGATATCCCAAGAGGCTCAGTTGCATAACACAGTGGGGAGCTCTGAGTAGAAAATTCTTAGTTGAAGCTGAAAGCTGTACAAGCCAACTAATATGAACATAAATAAAGTGTCTGCCTAATAAGTCCTTTAATAGTGGATTTTATTAGTTTTCTCATTAATTGAAAACAGGTCTCTCGCGTTATGCATTGTTGCATCTTAGATTCCTTGGCTCTACTTTTCATAATTTCATTCATAATCTGGCTTTTATCATTTTTGGGATATCGCCACACAGAAATATCTTTACTATCCTGTGCTGATAAGATTACATTAGACCACACCTTTGTAGTATGAAGAATTTGATTATCGTAATTTATGGTTTAATATAGATCAGGCAGAGTCTCCTTTGCAGACACTTCATTTAAGTTAAAATGACCACCCCACCACCACTAATTTAGCAAAAATGAGTAGAGGGCAGATATTTATTATTTTAGTTTGGATTAGGAGGGTTTTATTTGGGCTAGAATTTTGAAAACATTTGTTCTGTACATGGAAGGATTTTGTTCTTATAAAACTTGAAAACTGGCCCTGGCTAGGGAGATAGAAACAAGGCTAAATTGACTTTAGGTACAGCCCTGAGCAAGGGGTGGTGCATAAACTGAACTGACCCGTGAATGGGCCTAGGAGCCATTATGACTAAAACATGCCTCTGAGTTACAATTTCTCCCCTGCTTCCCCATTATTGGGTAGGCATAAAATTTGAGTCTGGGTCCAGGGAGGTTGGTTCAGATTTATCTGACTTCAACATCAAGCAATTTGCCTGGAAGGGTAGAATCTTTGCCTGAATGGTAACTTGACCATGGAACTCTTTACCACCTGATATTTAAGGCAGACCAGTTAAGTGGGCAAACTTTTTTTTTTGTGGGGGGGGGGGGGCGGGCAGTTTGATAGAGAGCTTGTTAGCAATGTGGTAGTTGGTTGCTGCATATTGCCAAGGTTCGATGTTAGTATTTTTCTTTCCTCTTGCCAAAATCATCCACCAATGAATACTGTGAGGGCAAATCTAGCCCCATCCCACCTGTGCAATGGAATGGGTACAGGGCAAGAAGTAGGCTAGGGAGGCAAGGGACAGGGCATATATGGGCTAAAAGAGGGGCAGGACAAGAAGATGCACTGTTTCCTCTTCCACAGAGGACTGCATAAGGGAACATATAGACTACTGCAGCCATTGAGCTTACACCATGCAATCATGTAGCAGTTGGTTCAGAACCTGGGAGGGAAGACTGCTTCCTGATGGCCATCCACACTTCTGCCCAGCACCTACCCCAGATACTGGGTGCTGAGTATCAGATTTGGGGTTTGATTTCTGGTAATAGAAATGGTGTTCTGTGTCCTTCAGAGATTCCATCTTACCAGAAAACAGTAATCAAAGGCCCTTTTTTCTCATGACCAGAACAGTAGTAACCATTATTGGTAAAATCCTGTCACACATTGCTATTGACTTCAGTGAATGGCCAGGATTTCACCCCCTGTATCTAAAACTTGGAGTGGGGGGCAGGTATTTTCAAATGGTGCATGGAGCTTTAGCTGCACAATCCTTTTTAAAATGAGTGGAACAAAGAGTCCCCTCCCCGCGCACCTACCCCCAAATATGTAGCAGATCTGTAGGGTATGGCTACACGGCACACTCTGTACTGTACAGTGGTGGGTAGAGTACATACACTGCATGCCCCTTATCCCTACGAGTATGAACTGCAGTTCAGATGGTGATGCACTGCTTCAGCAAGTAAATACATGCCAGAACCTTAGAGTATGCACCCTACACAGCTCTTTACAAAGCAAAGTAGCATGTTCCCTGGCTACACTACTATTTCTGGCAGTGTAGTGTCCCACTGCCAGTGCCAGTCCCTGCTGCAGAGAGAAACTCCAGCAGCTCCCCACTATCAGGTTCATTCCCAGCTACCTTTCACTACACACCGCAGTGTGGACGTAGCCTGCTTTTCACTGTGGCATGCAGCTACACGTGTAGTCCCTGTACCCTACATGCCACAGACAGCGTAGATGAGGCTGTAGTTATGTGAGGGAGGGAAGGGTGTGGTGCAGCTCCTCTGTTCTGAATCCAGTGTTCAGAAAGCCAAGTGTATTCCTTTTATTGGTCCTCTGTCTTGCTGCATAGTTTCGTGGGTGTAACTGGTGAAACTTTTGCTTGTCTTGGATTCCAGCAGGCCTCTTTTAGATACAATGCATAATTGTATCACTTGAGTTCCTGTAGACATTGATGTATTTGATCTGCTGGCCCAAGATATGCAGTTTTCTCAGAAACCCTAATGTAAACACCAAAAGTAGTTTAAAGCTGCAAACTAGTATCCAATGCTAAGTGTTCCCTGGAGATTTAAGGCATGGAAGGAGGGCTCTGAAAGCTTATCCTGGATCAAGACCCTCTCAAGGTGGGTCTTTGCATTGTTTTACCAGCATCTGCAATTAGGTCTAATTTTTAAAAAGTTTTCTTTTTTTAAAAAAAGTTTAGTTTAGGTTTGACACAAGGACTAGCTTTTCTGCCGTGTGGGGTCTTTTTTTTTTTTTTTTTGGTATGCCTTTGCAAACTTAGAACTAAGGCTGAGTCCTGCTGACAGGGTTTGATATGAGGAAGTTTTGCAACATAATTTACAGCCAGTATAAAGCTTGTCAGTGGGTGTCAGAGGGTAAATGCAGCAGTAAGCTAGTTAAGTTTCACTAAGTCTCTTATCCAAGCAAGTCTGGAATTTCTGCACCTCAAACAAATACTTTATTTAGTATCTGAGTTACTTGCTGGTATCCTACTCATTAGAAACTGTCCTTGGGCTTGCATAAGCAGAAATGTATTTTGTTGAGTCAAACCACCACATTAAAGGTGTGAGATAGTGACAGCTGTCATGAATTGGAACAGGTTCCATGTGCCTAGACGCAGACTGCAAAGGAAAATAAATAAATCTTTTTCAAATAAACTTTTCCACTGTCCCAAAGTGAAATGTTAATGGAGCCACACTGAGCAACAGGAAATAGCATTTTTTATGGTAGAGGAAGGGAAAGCACAGACCTGGTTTTCTTATATTTTGCTAGCACATTCCACCTTGAATGGTAAGGCCATGAGGATTTGGGCAATAGATTAAAACACAGGGTTAGGCTGTGTCTACACTGCAGCTTATGTCGGCAGAGCTTATGTTGCTCGTGTGTGTATGTGTGTGTGTGAATAAACCACCCCCGAGCGACATAAGTTACACTCACATAAGTGCTAATTCATTCAGCACTATATTGATAGGAGTGCTTCTCCTACTGGCATCGCTTCTGCTGCTCACAGAGCTGGTTTTTTTATGCTGACAGGAGAGATCTCTCCCATCGGCATAGACTGTCTTCACCAAACACATTGCAGCAGCGCAGCTGCGCCACTGCAACATTGTACGTGGAGACGTGCCCTTAGATTTGCAGCTAGTGAGACAGTGGGTCAGTGGCCAGGACACTGGACTGAGAGGCAGGAGACCTGCATTCAATTCCCAGCTCTGCCACTGACTTTTAGGCAAGACACTTCACCTCTGTACCCTCTGTTTCCCTAGGCCAGGGATCGGCAACCTTTGGCACGTGGCTTGCCAGGTAAGCCCCCTGGTGGGCTGGGCCAGTTTGTTTACCTGCCACGTTCGGCCAATCGCTGCTCCCGCTGGCCCCGGTTTGCCACTCCAGGCCAATAGGGGCTGCGGGAAGCAGCGGCTAGCACATCCCTCGGCTGTGTGAAACTGCTGCCACTTGGAACGAAGTCTGAATTTTGCAGAATGGATGACATTTCAGGAAAACAAACAAAAATTTACTGATCAGAGCCAAATCTTGAAAATGGACAGGATAGATTTCCTACTCAGCATGAGCAGGTTCAGACATCAGCTTGAACACACAAGAAAAAACTTTCAAAACTCATATCCAAAAGGTCAGCTGCTAAGTCCATATTTAGGATCTAAATAAAGAGTCAGATTTTCAAACGTGCTGAAAACCACCTATTGATTTCAAGAGGAGCTGTTGGTTGTTCCATTTTTGAAAATCAGGGTACTTATTTTAGTTAAGTCTGGAAAGCATTTTAAAATATAACTATTCTTGTTTTTGTGTGTCTATGCTTTTTCCCCATCAAAAGGTTGATATTACAGAAGATCCCTACATTTGGTTCCTGTGTGTGATTAGCTGGGTCCCAAAGTAAATTTCTGCATTACTATCGAATAGCAAGGCATCATGTGCCCCCACTTATTAGCAGCCTGTACAATTCTGGAGGCCCGAATGCTTAGTCCCATTATCATTGCTTAGGATAAAGGAGTTCCCAGCTGCAGCTGGTTCTCCTAACTGCACCACAAGTGTGGTTCTCATTTACTTATACATTTTCTTAATATTTCTCCTAATTTCAGGCCTTTTATCTCTTGCCTTTTTATATTAAAACAAAAGAAAAGCACAATTATGACATACATTATGTGACCACGCAGTGAATGAAGGCCCCCTTTCTTCCTTTCCTTCCTTGCATGAGACATATTTTGAGTTGCAGGGTGGAGGGAAGAGCGGCATCCATGGTGCTGGAAATGGGTGAAGCTTTGACTCCGCCCCCTCTACATACTAGCCACTACAGCTGATGGGGCATGAAGGGGAAGTGATTTGTGCCAGGTGTAGGGCTGATGCAGATTACTTCCCTCTGGACCAAAGGGGGAGCTAGGGCCTATATTTGACTCCCTGCTTTGCTTCTGGAGCAGTGAAATTACATGTTGCCCCTTTACCCATGGTTTGTTGTAAAACCAAAATCTAGCCCGTCATTGGATGACTTTGTGCTTTGTGAGGTGGCTGCTCAGAGTGCCTTCATTCACAGTGCCTTCATTCATTCAGAATTGTCCCAGCTGTTGTCACAGGTATCTGTTGCAATGCGCATGACCCTTGGAGGGAAGAGCACCAGGTGGAGGTGGGAAGAATTTGGAGAAGGCACCAGGTAGAGGTGTGCCCATGGCTGGAGTGTTGACAGCAGTTGTATTTCTATTAAAGCAACTATTTAAAAAGCCCGCTTCTAAGCAAGCAGAGAGACTAGTGGGCAGGAGTGGCTAATGGGGGAGTTTTGCAAGGGAGTTTAGAGAGGGAGTTTGAGGGTGGGGCTAGATACACTTAACATCCTTTAAACTTAAAGCCAAAACTACCCCCTGACAAAAACAAAATATCAACCAAGGACTGAGCTGCAGGATTAAAAAGAGAATGCAGGCAGAAATCCAGCAACGGAGTAGGGGCTATCCAGTTTATTACATCCAATTCAGCATGTATGATCACCTGCCCTATGGACAGGTGATGTATTTGTGCATTTGGTGCAAGGAGCTCTTGGCCCTGAGAGAGACCAGAGTGGCTGAACTGGAGGAGCTGAGGGAGACAGAGAGGTACATTGATGAGACTTTCTGAGACACAGTAGAATGGTCCTACCCCCAGTCTGACAGCCTCTGTGCTGTTGAGTAGGATGAAAGTATCAGGGAAGGAGAACATTCCAACTGGAGTAGAGGGAAATGATCCCATAGTTGAGACCCAGCTTCTAGATGACGTGGTATCCTCTCGCACTGAGGATATCCAGCCAGGGAAGGGAACTCCAGTTATTGGGAAGAGACAGGAAATAGTTATGGGGGATTCAATCATTAGAAACATAGATAGCTGGGTTTGTGATGACTGGGAGAACTGCATGGTGACTTACCTGCCTGGTGCGAAGGTTGCAGATCTCTCAAGACATCTAGATAGACTTCTGTGTAGTGCTGGGAAGAAGCTGGTGGTTGTGATACATGTAGGTACCAATGACATAGGGAAGGATAGCAGAGAGGTCCTGGAGGCCAAATTTAGGCTTCTAGGTAAGAGATTGAAGTCCAGGACCTCCATGGTAGCATTTTCTGAAATGCTTCCATTCCACGCGCAGGGCCTGTTAGACAGGCAGAACTGCAGGGTCTCAATGCATGGATGGGACGATGGTATAGGGAGGAGGGGTTTAGATTTATTAGGAACTGGGAAAACTTTTGTTAAGTGGGGAGCCTATATAGGAAGGATGAGTGCCACTTAAACCAAAATGGAACCAGATTGCTGGCTGGGAGAGCAGTTTTTAAACTAAGGGCTGGGGGAAAGCCGACAGGTGTGGAGGAGCACATGGTTTGGACAGAGACATCCTTTAGGGGAGGATCTATTAATGGAGATTCTCTATGTCCTAGTAAGGAGGAAAGGATGGAAGATGATGAAATATGGGTAGACTCTAATGAGAAACAGTCAAATGAAAAAGAGTCTCATGGAATTATATCATATAATGGCAGACAGCTGAAAAGTGACAAGTTTTTAAAATGCGTATATACCAGAGGTCAGCAACCTTTGGCACGCGGCTCTCCAGGGTAAGCACCCTGGTGGGCTGGGACGGTTTGTTTACCTGCCGCGCCCACAGGTTTGGCCGATCGCAGCTCAAACTGGCCGCGGTTCACCAATCTGGGCCAATGGGGGCTGCAGGAAGCGGTGTGGGCTGAGGGATGTGCTGGCCGCCACTTCCCGCCGCCCCCATTGGCCTGGGACAGCGAACTGCAGCCAGTGGGAGCCGCGATCAGCTGAACCTGCAGACTTGGCAGGTAAACAACCCAGCCTTTGAATAAGTGTCAAGCACTCACCACACTTACATTTATTATTTCCTCCTTGTAAACTGACCATAAACTCTTTGGGAATTCATTAATTTGCTATTCAAAGATATTCACAATTTTCATTGATTTTAGATGGAGAGATTTTAATATCAGATGGGACCACTGTGATCATCTAGTCCCACCAGACACAAAACATAGACCATAGAACCTCACCTAGTAATTCCTGCATCAAGCCCATAACTTTTGGTTGAGCTACAGCAATTTCTCCAATGAATAATTCTTGATCTTCAGATCGTTCCTAAACAATTCATTACAAATCTTCCAAATCTGAAGTCAAAATTTTGCTGGTTGGGTTAGTTACTCAGGTCACATAGCATTGTTTCATTCCCTGGAGGTATGATTTTGGTAATTAACCAATAAAGCAAAATATTCAAAATACAATTGGATATATAGGGCAGGCTCTTCAGCTGGTGTACGTTGGTGAAATTGATTACAAAAGCGACTTTATTATACCCTGGTGAGTCACTTTTAAGGCTTATATGCTCCAATATTTTCTTTCTCTCTTTTGTAAATAAACCTCTTCCAATATAAATGAAAAAAAATGCAAAATGTAGTTTTATTATATGTTCAATACAGCCACATAATCTCTTTTCTCAATATACATTATATAGTCTCTATTGTAAGAGGGACTTGTGTTTCCTGAAAGAATGAGAAAAGTAAAAAAAAAAAAAGAAAAAAAAGAGGGTTTGAGCACTATGCAAGCTCATCCACAATGCACAGTGGATCAGCAATTTCTTATTTGCTTTGTAAATCTGCTTTCTATCATTTTAAGACTTTACTTAGATCTTGCCGCTGTCAGAGTCTGATACTATGGCAACAGTAATTCATCTTTTATTTTTCTTTCCTTGTGCTATATAGCAATTCCATCTTATTTGGACTGACACAACCTTGGTTTTGATCCTGTTCATTGGTTGTCCTGTTCACAGTTGCCAACTTTCACGTGGTAAATAAGCACCCCGACTTTCAGAATAAGCCAAAAATCAAGCTAATCCCATTTCAAAACAAGGCCAAAACAAGCCAGTCCCTAAGAACCCCAACACTCTATGTGACTAGATCCCCTCGGCGCGCAGTCTGGGACTGTGGTGGGCTCACTGTGCACCCCGACTCTCTCCCCACCTTTCCCCTTGCCCCCTTTTGCCCCTGCTTGCCGGGAGACGATCAAAAAAAAAAAAAAGAAGCAACAAGCTACAACAAGCAACAAGTTACAAGCAAAACATACAACAAGCTACAAGCCAAAAACTAGCCAACAAGTAACTCGCAAGCCAATTAAGCCCCAAACAAGCCCAATTTCTGTGTTTTTTTCATGAGTTTGGCATGTCTGGTCCTGTTGTCCACAATTCAGCACATCATGTCTCAATACATTCTCTAGAAAGTCATCTTTCATGGCTTTCGCAACATTAAGAGCATTGGCTTCCCACAGAGCACAGTATGCAGTGTAAAACAGCATTTGATTAAATATATCTAGCCCTCCCATGTATTTTGTACAATTTTAGTATAGTATCTAACTTGATGTTTTGTATTTTCTTCACTATCCGGGCTTTAAAGAAGATGGTGGCAAGCAGTTTAAACTTGAAATTTGATTTGCTTGTACATTTGTAGAGTCTGTTGGAGAGTATGTCAAGGTCAGGTCTGTTGGAGAGTATGTCAACCTTTGGCACATGGCTCGCCAGGGTAAGCAGTATGTTTGTTCTAACAATGAGAAGCTACAATAAGAAAAATATTTTGGTCTACAGCCCTTTCTTTGCAAGTATATCTTCCTATGGTATAAAATATGGCTGATAAAGGGGGAAAAAAATCCTAGGTTACTGGGATTATTGAGTTGTAATGCACTCCAGGTAGTTGCCTGTGGATTGTATAGGAATGACAGAGTGTAGATGACTGTCATATATGGACATATGTTTTTCATATATGGACATTTTTCCATATGCTGAGGACTGGGTAATAACACGAGAGAACTGATTGTAAAACTAAATTAGCTCTTTGAACATAAGAACAGTCATATTGGGTCAGACGAAAGGTCCATCTAGCCCAGTATCCTGTCTTCTGACAGTGGCCAATGCCTGGTGCCCCAGGGGGAATGAACAGAACAGGTAATCATCAAATGATCTGTCCCCTGTTGCCCATTCCCAGCTTCTGGCAAACAAAGGCTTGGACACCATCCCTGCCCATCCTGGCTAATAGCCACTGATGGATCTATCCTCCATGAACTTATCTAGTTCTTTTTTTAACCCTGTTAGTCTTGGCCTTCACAACATCCTCTGGCAAAGAGTTCCACATGTTGATTGTGCATTGTGTGAAAAAATACTTCCTTTTGTTTGTTTTAAACCTGCTGCCCATTACTTTAATTTGGTGACCCCTAGTTCTTGTGTTCTGAGAAAGAGTAAATAATATTTCTTTATTTACTTTCGCCATACCAGTCATGATTTTATAGACCTCTATCATATCCCCCCTTAGTCATCTTTTTTCCAAACTGAAAAGTACCAATTTTATTAATCTCTCCTTATAAGGAAGCTGTTCCATACCCCTAATAATTTTTGTTGCCCTTTTCTGAACCTTTTCCAATTCCAATATACCTTTCTTGAGATGGGGCGGCCTCATCTGCACACAGTATTCAAGATGTGGACGTACCATGGATTTATATAGAGGCAACATGATATTTTCTGTCTTATTATCTATCCCTTTCTTAAAGATTCCAAACATTCTGTTTGCTTGTTTGACTGCCGCTGCACATTGAGTGGATGTTTTCAGAGAACTAATCCACAATGACTCCAAGATCTCTTTCTTGAGTGGTAATAGCTAATTTAGACCCCATAATTTTATATGTATTGTTGGGATTATGTTTTCCAATGTGCATTACTTTGCATTTATCAAGAATTGAATTTCATCTGCCATTTTGTTGCCCGGTCACCCAGTTTTGTGAGATCCTTTTGTAGCTCTTTGCAGTCTGTCTGGGACTTAACTGTCTTGAGTAGTTTTGTATCATCTGCAAATTTTGCCACCTCACTGCTTACCCCTTTTTCCAGATCATTTATGAATATGTTGAATAGGACTGGGCCCAGCACAGACCGCTGGGGACACCACTATTTACCTCTTTCTGTTCTGAAAACTGACCATTTATGCCTACCCTTTGTTTGCTATCTTTTAACCAGTTACAAATCCATGACAAAACCTTCCCTCTTATCTCACGACAGCTTACTTTCCTTAAGAGCCTTTGGTGAGGGACCTTGGCAAAGGCTTTCTGAAAATATAAGTCCACTATGTCCATAGGATCCCCCTAGTTCACATACTTGTTGCCCCCCTCAAAGAATTCTAATAGATTGGTGAGGCATGATTTCCCTTTAGAAAAACCATGTTGACTATTGCCCAACAAATTATGTTCATCTATGTGTCTGACAATTTTGTTCTTTACTATATTTCAGCCAGTTTAGCCAGTACTGAAGTCAGGTTTACCGACCTGTAATTGCCAAGAGCACCTCTGGAGCTCTTTTTTAAATTGGCATCATATTAGCTATCCTCAAGTGGTTTGGTACAGAAGCTGATTTAAATGATAGGTTACAAACTACAGTTAGTAGTTCTGCAATTTCACATTTGAATTCCTTCAGAACTCTTGGGTGAATACCATCTTGTCCTGGTGACTTATTACTGTTTAGTTTTTCAATTTGTTCCAAAACCTTCTCTAATGACACCTCAATCAGCGACAGTTCCTCAGATTTGTCACATAAAAATAATGGCTCAGGCTTGGGAATCTCCCTCACATCCTCAGTTGTGAAGACCAATGCAAGGAATTCATTTAGTTTCTCCACAATGGACGTATCGTCTTTGAGTGCTTCTTTAGCATCTCGATCATCCAGTGGCCCCACTGGTTGTTTATCAGGCTTCCTCCTTCTGATGTACTTAAAAAAAATTGCTATTACTTTTTGACTCTTTGGCTAGTTGTTCTTCAAATTCTTTTTTGGCTTTCCTAATTATATTTTTACAATTCATTTGCCAGAGTTTATGCTCCCTTCTATTTTTCTCAGTAGGATTTAACTTCCACTTTTTAAAGAATGCATTTTTGTCTCTTACTGCTTCTTTTACTTTGTTGCTTAGCTATGATTGCACTTTTTTTTGTTCCTTTACTATGTTTTTTAATTTGGGGTATACATTTAAGTTGAGCCTCATTATGGTGTTTTTAAAAAGTTTCCATGCAGCTTGCAGGGATTTCACTTTTGGCACTGTAACTTTTAATTTCTGTTTCACTAACTTCCTCATTTTCGTGTAGTTCCCCTTTCTGAAATTAAATGTTACAGTGTTGAGCTGCTGTGGTGTTTTCCCCGCCACAGGGATGTTACATTTAATTATATTATAGTCAATATTACCAAGCGATCCAGCTATATTCACCTCTTGGACCAGATCCTGTGCTCCACTTAGGACTAAATCAAGAATTGCCTCTCCTCTTGTGGGTTCCAGGACTAGCTTCTCTAAGGAGCAGTCATTTAAGGTGTCAAGAAACTTTATCTCTGCATCCTCAAAGTCTCAATTTTCTGATGTAAAGAAAGAAATGTTCTTTAGCCTTCCAAAGTCAATGTTTGACCAAGCTGACATTTTAAAATGGACTCATTTACTCATTCTGGCATTATATTTGGTAGGTTGTCATCACAACTAGGGAAACAAACTGCAAAATTTTTCGAGAACTCCAAATAGAGTAGTCCTCAACCTGTACGCTGTGGGCCAGTTTTAGGACTTCAGGAATAGATTTTTCAAACACTCAGTACCCACAAGCAGGGCCAGATTTGCAAAAGAGCTGAGCATCCAGTAGCCCCCCGGTGACACTGGCAGCCATATTTCAGAGCTGCTTAGCATCCAATGTACTGAACTTTTGAAAAGCCAGCCTTGTGACTGAAATCCACACCCCTGAGCCTGTCTGGTTAGTTGGGCTGGGGTGGGAGGATATTGCCTGACAGACTGTAACCTGTCTATGGATGCTTTCCCTAACATAACTTCTCTGGGAGGTGAACCATAATCTGAGGATTCATGCATCAGTGGATCCCCAGCCCTACTCCCTCCGATGCTTCCCAAGTTTGCCCTCTCCATGTACCAGTGAGCCGAGCACTCTACAAGAGGTTGGTACCTCCTGCATGTCCATTTCCCCCCAATCTTGCCCTCAACACTGGTTTTGCTGAAAGGGAGCCTTTCACATGAAGGGGGTGGGAGTGGCAGGAAGTTAGGTGCAAGATTTGCACCTGTGTGTAGATAGGAATTTGAGCTAGTACTTTTCCTTGTAGAGTGTTTCCAGGAGAGACTATAGCTTTCACTGTGTTAAAGGAAACATTATCAGAAAGTTAAATAACTATTAATGAAACCCATCCACAGAGCAGTGCTACAGGTCAAGCTGAAAGCAAAGACTCAGAACAATCATAACAAGTTGTTATGACAATACAACTACAACAAGTTATAACAATACATAATGATGTAAAAGCAAGCAGTCCAGATAGTTAACGGTAATAAAGCAAGTCATAGACTCTATCGTTTGAAGCGTTTAGGTGACTTTCATTTACCAGTGCCAACCCTGCACTAACAAGATAACTCAGGACCTCAGTGAAAGGGACTATATCGTGTGATCTGGACAATTATGACCTTCTCCAGAAATTTGGGGATTATTTGTTACATTTTCAGTGTCTTGGTATTAGCTTTAGTTTTCAGAAGTTCTTCGTTTTGCTTTATGGATGATTGAAAATGTTACTTCCATTACTGATTTCACTTGAAGTTGGACATGTCAGTGTGTTAGAATTTTTTGCCTGAACCTCCCCCAGGTTAAAACATGCCAACAGGACTTGATGTTAATGTTAGTGATGAATATCTATATCTAAATTTCTTTTTATTGCTTTTCATTCTTAGCTGAACTGCAGCTGATTGCTCTTCACTTTTTCACATTAGGTTGACAAGACAATCATGTTGAATTTGTCACATCACTTCTATGAATGTACATTTTATAGGCCAGATTCATCTCTGCTGGTGCAGGCAGGAGCAATTTGCAAGGGCTATTATATCTCTAGAGCTGCAGATTCACCACCAAGAAAAAGCAGTCTGTGATCGTAAGTTCTATTGGCACATCTGGACACTTTTGCTAGGGAATCTCTAAATTGGTATGGCCTAGATCTAAAGCCCATTGAGGTCAATGGAAAGTCTAACTTGTAATATAAGAGCAACCTCTTCCCCCGCTCCCAGTATTGGCCTTTACTGACACTGGCAGGTGAGGGGGAAGAGAAATTGAATCTCTCAGTATGGGGTCCTATAATCCACACAGATGCATACAGAGATCTCATTGCTATTTGCACTGGCTTACAGAATGTGGTATTTATTAATAATTTGATAAGATGTATCCTTATAGCAAGTTTTTTTTTAAAAGAAAGTTCATTTGTCACATCTATGCCTCCAACCTAAGTCACAGATGACTGGGTTTACCAGTGCTGTGTTGCTATAGATTTCTGAGGACCACAGGATTCAGTTCAGTTCAAGGGCCATATCTTACACCTATTGAAGTAAATGGAGTTTCACTGACTTCAGTGGCCCTAGTAGGACAGGTTCAAGATTCAGCCTGACTTACATTGATATAAACCAAAGCACTTTGCAGTAGAAACCAAGACACTCGGGAGGAGGCAGCAGTGGCAACCCCAACCTGAAGGGAGACCACAAGGGAGCTAGTGAAGCCAGAAAAGTGGACGGTGTCCAATAAGGGGAGGGGGGAAATGACAGCTACCCACCCAGGAGCTGCAACCCCAGACAGGGTGGAGGCTGCTTCACTGGCACAGACCTGGGCCAGTCTGGCTCAGTATATGTGTAGGCTTGAAGAGGACAAATAAATGTGAAACACAGCTCCTCCTCCATTCCTGCCAGGA
Source organism: Mauremys mutica (assembly GCF_020497125.1). NCBI lineage: Eukaryota > Metazoa > Chordata > Testudines > Geoemydidae > Mauremys > Mauremys mutica. The sequence continues at coordinate 87,496,459 of NC_059074.1, read as the reverse complement.
CTTGAGTCTCGAGTTCTGTGTTTAACCGCCAGGAATTGATGCCATCACACACATCTACAATGTGAGGAATTCATCTCCTTCACTGCTTGAGCTGTTTGTGAGGGGATTAGCTATTTCAAGGACATGCAGGTCTCTGATCTCAGGTTCTGGCAGAAAAAAACCATTTGGTTTCTCATTCACAGTGTCAGTCTTTGTAACTTTTACACTTTAGACAGTACTGCTTTGGGTCCTCAAACAATTTTAAAGTCTTCATGTGGCATTGTAGGCCCTGAGAGGAAAAACAAAATGAAACTGGAGTTCACCAGTGCCACAAAAGGGTACAAAAATAAAAATTATAATTACAAATGGAGTTTTAAGAAGAGAAAAATATCTCCAGCTGGGGTTAGGGTGGAAAAGTGTAAGTAAAATAGGTAAAAAGTAAAACAGTGTTGAAAGAGAGCTGAGCCCTGTACAGACATATTAGATAGTGCTGAATGACAAATGATAAAGATATCAAGTTCATGTCCTTTTCAGTGCTGCAAGCAGAGGACTGAACATGCTGAGTCTGACCAAAAGCATCAGAGTACAGTAAGTCACAGGATAGTGTGAGTCACTGGAGAATGATCCCCAAACAGCCCCTGCCCCTTCTCCAAGAAAGCCAATTAATCAAAAGCAGGAGCTAAATTTGAGGCAGAGTGTGTGTATACAAAATCAACATGTAACATAGAAGAAATTGTGCAGGTGCTGTATGATAAGGATGATTTGATTTGATTTGCTTAAAGCTGGGCAAATGAATGATTTTTCAGTCCCTGGCAGCTCTGAAAGATCAAAAAAAAAAATGGTTCAACACAAACCAAAACCAAAAATTCCAAAAAATGTTGGCAAATCAAAAAGGTCTGTTTTGAGTCAAACAAAACATCTTAAAACAAGGCAGACAAAGGATGGGAGAGGAAACAGAAGCCATGTCTATACTTACAGCTGTAGAATAAAGGAACTATAGGTAGCTACACACCACAGTGAAAGGCAAGCTGCATCCACAGTTGTCACTGCAACTGTAACTACATCCTGCAGCGAGAGGATCTGGTAGTGGGGAAAGGCTCTGTCAGGGGAGAGACAGCAGGGAAAGGCTCTGGCAGTAGGATAAGGACCTAGGGGTTCTGCAGAAAAGGACCTAGGGGTTCTGCAGAAAAGGACCTAGGGGTTACGGTGGACGAAAAGCTGAATATGAGTCAATAGTGTGCCCTTGTTGCCAAGAAGGCTAATGGCATTTTGGGTTGTATAAGTAGGGGCATTTCCAGCAGATCGAGGGATGTGATCATTTCCCTCTATTCAGCACTGGTGAGGCCTCATTTGGAGTACTGTGTCCAGTTTTGGGCCCCACACTACAAAAAGGATGTGGATAAATTGGAGAGAATCCAGCGGAGGGCAACAAAAATGATTAGGGGGCTGGAGCACATGACTTATGAGGGGAGGCTGAGGGAACTGGGATTGTTTAGCCTGCAGAAGAGAAGAATGAGGGGGGATTTGATAACTGCTTTCAACTACCTGAAAGGGGGTCCCAAAGAGGATGGATCTAGACTGTTCTCAGTGGTAGAAGATGACAGAACAAGGAGTAATGGTCTCAAGTTGCAGAGGGGGAGGTTTAGGTTGGACATTAGGAAAAACTTTTTCACTAGTAGGGTGGTGAAGCACTGGAATGGGTTACCTAGGGAGGTGGTGGAATCTCCTTCCTTAGAGGTTTTTAAGGTCAGGCTTGACAAAGCCCTGGCTGGGATGATTTAGTTGGGTTTGGTCCTGCTTTGAACAGGGGGTTGGACTAGATGACCTCCTGAGGTCCCTTCCAACCCTGAGATTCTATGATTCTATGATAATACACTGCTAAAAACAGCAGCATAGACACAGGAGGCACTACTTAGGTGTGTAGAATCCGTGTAGAGTATGTAGCCTAGGGGGTTAGGCATGTAGGGCACTCTGCTCTGCTTGCCTAAGCAGGGCCACACCATCTATTTATACCTGTGCTAGCTGGGTGTGCAGTGTCTGTACTCTACACGATACCGTAAGTGTAGACACACAAAGAGGCACACAGTAGTGAAGTAACTTGCCCAAAGTCATGAAGCAAGTGAGTGTCTGGACCAGGAATAGCACCCAGTTCTCCTGACTCCCTGTCTGGTGACTTATCTCACTAGATCATGGGTTGTGGGTATCATAGGCTGGGGGAGGCTATGCCTCCCCAAACTGCCAGGCGTGGCCCTGCCCACACTACACCCTCAGGCCCTCCTCTGCAGTTTCCCCATGTGGTGGCCCCAGCTGATGAGATTTAAACACAATAAGGGCATGTCTACATAGGGACACTTGGAAAATTAATCCAAATTAACTAAAAGTGTTATTTTAAAGTGGAGTAGTTAAACCACATTAAAGCCTTGTGTGGATGCTCACATTCAGAACTGAAGTGCCCTTAAGTGCCAGTTTATTTTATTTCACTTCCAAAGGTGGATTAAGCCAAATCAAATTAAGGCCACTTTAACTGTGAATAAGAGCATCCACACAGGGTTTTGATGTGGTTTAACTAATCTGTTTTAACAGTTAATCCAGATTAATTTCCCTAAATGTCCTTGTGTAGACAAGCCATTACAGTTAATTTATTTAAAATTCCAATAAATATTTTTTCCATATTACACAATTCTGCTGCACTGGATGCATTGACTAAACAAAATTTAAAAAAAATCCCTGCATGTAACAAAGAGTTAGATCTAAGCAGCGGCACTGGGTACTTCAACTGTCTAATTCATCTAAAGAATCAGAGCATGTTTTAACGATTTCACTGCAGTAACATGCATCACGGTGTTTGTTTAGGCTTCTAAAAAGGCAAAGGGTTAAGCACTCTGCAAAACTTTATTTTAAGATGTTCAGTAATCTTTCTAGAGGAGAATGCCAGAAGAAGCAGCAAGTTACTGTGGATAAGATTGAGTTCCAGGCATTGGGTTGAGGAAGAGATTGTTGGAAAATACAGCAAATAGCAACATCTGTCTACTCTGGGATCATACTTAGCTTTTTCCTATACATAATTTCAGCCAGTATCAGTTGCCATTTAGTGCCATGGAACAGGAGGGGGTTTTGATGTTGTGCTTTTACAGCTCATACATTTGCAAACAGTTTGCTATTATGCAAACAGTTATTTTATGGGTTGTGCCTCTGATGGGGGTGTTATTTAAATTTAACTACTACCCCAATGGGTACTTACTGGGGAGGAAATGCACCTGACTTTTGAGTTAGGAATGCCCCTTAGTCCTGCTCATTCTTCTAGTACCAATAACCTCTCTTTCTCTTTCTGTCTCTCAACCATCCTTCCCTTTCCCACAGCTGGCCAAGGCTGATTCAGATAATGTTGCCAAAACCTCATTTGCAGTGGGTGCCAAGATTGTTGGTGCCCACCCCTCTAGGCACAGCTCAAAGTAATAATGAGAGTTCTACCATTCCTGCTTCAGTGCCACCTGATGTGGGCTAGAAAGCTGTTTTGTGCTCACAGAGCTTTACAGAGATAACTTGAGACTCACCAGGTTAGACACATTCACAAAGGGATCAAAATCTGAACCAGTCCTGGAACTGGTATTTCTCAGGATATGTCTACCTGTACCATTGCAGCTGTGCCGCTGTAAAGTCTCCCATGTAGCCGCTCTATGCCGGCAGGAGAGAGCTCTTTCCTATCAGCATAATTAAACCACCCTCGATGAGCAGAGGTGGCTGTGTTGGTGGGAGAGCTGGCACGTTTGTTAGTGAAACTTACGTCGGTCAGTGTGTGTTTTTTTTATACCCCTGACCAACAAAAGTTTTACCGAAAAAAGTGCTAGTGTAGACAAAGCCTCAGAAAGTGACCTGTCATTTGTATGTCACAGAACGCAAACAATTCAGCATGTAATGTATTTCCTGCAAACACAGTGTAAGGCCTGGTCTACACTAGGACTTTAATTCGAATTTAGCAGCGTTAATTCGAATTAACCGCGCACCCGTCCACACCAGGAAGCCATTTAATTCGACATAGAGGGCTCTTTAGTTCGAATTCTGTACTCCTCCCCGACGAGGGGAGTAGCGCTAAATTTGACATGGCCACGTCGAATTAGGCTAGGTGTGGATGCAAATCGAACTTAGTAGCTCCGGGAGCTATCCCACACTGCACCACTCTGTTGACGCTCGGGACAGCAGTCCGAGCTTGGATGCTCTGACCAGCCACACAGGAAACGACCCAGGAAAATTTGAATTCCTTTTCCTGTCTGGCCAGTTTGAATCTCATGTCCTGGTTGGACATCGGGGCGAGCTCAGCAGCACCGGCAACGATGCAGAGCTCTCCAGCAGAGGAGTCCAGGCAATCCCAGAATAGAAAGAGGTCCCCAGCATGGACTGACCGGGAAGTCTTGGATCTGATCGGTGTGTGGGGCGATGAGTCTGTGCTTTCGGACCTGCGCTCCAACAAACAGAATGCGAAGACCTACGAGAAGGTCTCCAAAGCCATGACAGACAGAGGATACAGCCGGGATGCAATGCAGTGCCGCGTGAAAGTCAAGGAGCTGAGACAAGGCTACCATAAAATCAAAGCGGCAAACGGACGCTCCGGAGCCCAGCCCCAGACATGCCGCTTCTACGAGGCACTGCATGCCATTCTCGGTGGGTCTGCCACCACTGCCCCACTAGTGTGCGTGGACTCTGAAGAAGGGATAGTGTCGACGGCCAGTTCCTCGTCGACGTTCGCAGATGGGGAAGATGAGGAAGGAGATGAGGAGGGGGAGGCAGTCGACAGCGCTTACAACGCTGATTTCCCCGACAGCCAGGATCTCTTCATCACCCTCACTGAGATCCCCTACCAACCCTCCGCAGCCGTTACCACGGACCCTGAATCAGGAGAAGGATCAGTCGGTAAGTGCTTTAAACATGTAAACTTTTATTATTAATGGAACAGGAAAATAGACTAGGCGAACAGATGGTGTACATGCAGGGGAATGGAACAGGAATCTTCCGCGGAGATCTCCACGAAGCTCTCCTGGAGGTAGTTGAAAAGCCTATGGAGGAGGTTCCTGGGAAGAGCTGGCTTATTGGGTGCTCCGAGGTAGCACACTTTTCCGCGCCACGCTCTCAGCTGGTACTCCGGGACCAGTGCCTTGACGAGCATCGCAGCATAGGGCCCTGGCTTTTGCTGGCTTTCATTCAGCATGCGCTCTCTCTCTCTCCGTGACACCCTCCTCAGGGTGATCTCGCGCGCAGACTCCTGCATGTAAGTAGAGTGATTTGTGTACTATTACTATTGGTAGTGCTTCACTGTTCCTTAGAACAACAAGAAGCGTCACTTTAGAGCCACGTGCTGGAGGCTACAGAGTGGCAGCATACAGGGATCTTTTCCAAGGGAAAACCGCGAGGGGGTGGAACAGGGGCAGAGTTTATGCTTTCAGGATTGCCTGCAGCAAGAGGACAGAGCTGGACATTGACTTTTAAGCAGCCAAAAGCCTTTGACTTACCATGCCTGGCTGCTCCACGGATTCAGCTTTCCTGCCCCGCTTGTCTGGTCTGCAGTGCAATACCCCAGGCAATGAAAGCGAATGCAGATAAATCGAACTTTCCCTGAGTGAGTGCTCAGGAGATAGGTGCCGTCCATGGTCTGGTTCACAGGCAATGAGTAGACTATGTTTCATTTTTAAGAAAAGGCATCTTTGTAAGCAATTCACTCCCTTTTCCCCCTCACACAGCTGCAACAGTATCCCTACCTGGTCCACCATGCCCCTCACAGAGGCTAGCGCAGATTAGGTGTCGTAAGAAAAGGACCCGGGACGAGATGTTTGCAGAACTTATGGGCTGCTCCAGAGCAGAAGCGGACCAGCAGAGCCAGTAGAGGGAGAACCTCACACAGCAGCAGTGCTCACACAGCGAACGGGAGGACAGATGGCGTCAGGAGGACCAGCAGGCGACTCAAACGCTGCTTGGACTACTGAGGGAGCAAACGGACACGCTCAGGCATCTTGTCGATGTTCTGCAGGACCGCAGGCAGGAGGACAGAGCCCCCCTGCACTGTGTCTGCAACCGCCCTCCCCCGCCACACACTCCAATACCCACCTCTCCCAGAATAACAAGAAGGAGGGCTACCAAGGGCCGTGAAAACTGTCACTGCACCACAGCAGACTGCTAAATTACCCAAAAGTTCTCAGTCCCTAGATTTTGAAAAGTTCTCACCTTTACTGTGTTGTCGAGTATTAAAAGTAGTTTGCTGTTAATTACTGTTTCTGTCATGTTTGTTTGCTGAAGACTTTCTGTGAAGGGGGGAGAGGGGTTTGGTAATTGCATAGGACAGTCACCATGAACAGGGTACAGACATGGGGGCAGGATCAACAGCAGGTTACTCACTGAGTGCAGTCACTAGGCACCCTGGTCAGTCTGTGAGGTGTTTTTAATGTTCTGTTCATAGGCGGCAGGTGCCCTGCTCCAGGTATACTTGGAGGTGGGTCTCTCCCCCGGCCCAGCCTGGATCGGGCCCTGGCCCACGCGGGTCTCCCCCAGCCCCGTCAATTCCCTGCCTGGAGCAGGTACCAGTGCCCACCTGCCACCCCTCCCCCGGTGTGTCGTCTTCCCCTCCCCCCCCCCCCCGCGCTGCATCCCTACCTGACAGTAGAGCGGCTACCGGCACAAATGCTGTCTGCTGCCCCAGGGTACTAGCGCCTGCCATCCACAAATGGAAAGGCAGGTTGCCATCACCCTGCCCTTCTACCGTTGCCCTGAGCCTCCATAATGCCCCAAACCCTCAGCCCCAGCCACAGCCCGCAACCCCCTACGCCTCCTCCCCCTTCCCACACACCCCTCACCCTTTCCTACGCCCCCACCCCCAGTCCTGAGGCTGCACCCAAACTCCATCCCAAAGCCTACACCCCTCACCCCTTCCTGCACACCCACCTGTAACCGTCCTCCCCCCAGAGACCGCTGTAGGAGCAGTAGCCTATCATTCCTAGAGTCTAGAAGTGGTCTCTACATCACTGCACACCCTACCCGCCACAGTCCGCATCCCTGTTTCAACCCTTTGACGCGAAATCATTATTAAAGAAAAGGGTTTTAAATAACAATGCTCCATTACCTTTATTTTTACACGTGTGTTGGAAGGGGGCAAACGGGGTGAACGGGGTATGAGACTGCAGAGGAGAGTCAACAGTAAATGGGTAAAGAAACAGGGGCAGGTTCAGCTTCTCTGTAAAGCAACTGGACAGTCATAGGTTACCCTGTTCTCTGAGGAACCTAGCTTCTTCTTCGAGTGATTGCTCCTATGCATTCCAGTTAGGTGTGTGCGCGCCGCGTGCACGTTCGTCGGAAGATTTTTACCCTAGCAACACTCGGTGGGTCGGCTGGGCGCCCCCTGGAGTGGCGCCGCTATGGCGCAGGATATATACCCCTGCCGACCCATCCGCCCCTCAGTTCCTTCTTACCGCCCGTGTCGGTCGTTGGAACAGTGGAGCGCGGCTTAGCTGACCTCCACTTCCCTAGCTACTCGTAGTTTCTCTCGTTAAGTATATAGTTCAGATGTTTATAGTTGTAGTTAACTTTATTTGTTTGTAGTATAGTATAGTGTATTTATTTCACAGGGGTTCGGGGTTTATCCCCTTCCCCTCACCCGGTGCCGGGTCCGATGCCCGGTCCACAGGGTTTTATAATGCTCGGCCGGCCACAAGCCGATGCCGACAAGAGATCCTCTCCTAAGTGCCTCGAGGGATCTCACCTCACAGATAAGTGCCGAATTTGTGAGGCCTTTAATCCGAGAACAAAGGGGAGCGGGACTTTCGTCTCAAACAGCTCCTGAGGGAGGCAGCTCTTGCTCCTCCGCTCTCGGCGCCGAGCGCTGGTTAGTCTTCAAGGAGCGCTCCCTCGGCACCGGATCGCCGGTACCGCCAAGGCCTCTCGGCACCGGCCGTCGCTGGCTTCCACTCGGCATGGATCCCTCTCCTGGAGGATGAAGAGGCACAATATCCTTGCTGCGTCCGAGCCGCCTGCTCCGCAGCCGAGCGCTATGCTCAGTCGGATCGCCCGGCACCGATGTCCGCCGCGGCACCGACAATATCTGCACCGTTAACTCCGGCCAGGCAAGAGCCGTCGAGTCCGGTGCTGGAAAACTCCCCGGTACAGACCGTGGTCGAGCTCGCTATTAAGCTGCGTCCGAGCTGCCTGCTCCGCAGCCCGAGCACTCTACTACGTCGCACTGCCCGGCACCGGTACCTGCTGCGGCACCGACAGTATCAGCACCGTAGACTCCAACCACGCAAGAGCCGTCGAGTCCAGTGCCTGAACGCTCCCCGGTGCGATCTGTGGTCGAGCTCACTATTCCCTCCACGCCGGAAACATTTCCACAGCGAGGGAGTTGATGGCAAGGGCAGAGCCTGCGCGGCTTTAACCCCCGGCACCGCCGGTGCGGGTTATATTGTCTATTGGCGAGCCTGTCTTGCTCATGCCACCCGGCGTCGGCACCGCAGAGCGGCACCGTTCACGATCGCGGTCCCGCAGACGTTCTCGGTCCCGTCACTGATCGAGGTCCCGACGCCGCTCGCAGTCTCGGCACCGTTCCCCATTTCGGTACCAGTAGTACTCGCGGCACTGGTCCGCGTCCCGTTCGCCGGCCCGGTACACTCAGCACCGATCCAGCTCCCGGCACTGCCCCAGGCACCGGGACTCCCATAGCCACTCCTGATCATCGAGCCTCGCGCTCTCGGTCGACCGCCCGGCACAGCTCCGGTGGCAGGTCCCGTTCTCGGTACCGGTATGTCTCCTGGTACCGATCCCCGGTGCCACGTCAAGCGATGTCAGTTAGAGAGGGAAACTCTACCAAGGGCTTTTCAGCTCCTCCAGGGCCATCCAGCCACGCATCAGTGTTGCCCCGTGCGGACACTTCATATGCGCAGTACTCGGTTGTCCGATGTGCCCTCCAGAGTCTTCTAGGAGACCTCTCAGTGGTCATTCTAGTTACCTTGGGCGTACTACCACGCCAGAGGCGTACCGGTGGTCACATCTCGCTCCGTTCCGTCGGAGCTCTGGGTACCAGAGGCGACAATTAGCCGTTCCCCTCTGACCGGTACAGAGCAAGCCCCGGTTCAGCCACCGGGCTCCCAGATCCCACCGGATCAGGAGGTCGTCCAGGAGCGCGAGCCCACACAGGACCCGCTTGTACCTGGCCTTTCTTCTTCCTCCTCCCCAGATGAGGCGGGGGCAGGAACATACTCCTCGGGCCCTCCTCTGATCGAAATGCAAGTACATGGTATCCTCCAGGGGGTACGAGTACCTATATGTAAATCTCCCCCCCCGCTCCCTTGTCGTCCAGTCCCTCAATGGGACGGAACGCCACGGCCAGCAGGCACTAGCCCCTAAACCCAAGGAGGCTAGGCGAATGGTCTTACTGGGCCGTAAGATGTACTCGGCGGGAGCCCTGCAACTTTGTGTAGCAAACTAGCAAGTCCTGCTTAGCCGCTACTATGGGTGGCAGTGGGCAAATTTACAGAGTCGGTTCTTCAGAACTCCGGTCAAGAGTTCGATGCCCTGGAACAAACGCAGAAGCTGGCGAGGGCTTCCTTCCAGGCTTCGTTGGATGCAGCTGACTCCGCTGCCACGACTCTGGCCTCGGGTGTTGCCACGAGGCGCATTTCATGACTCCAGTTATCGAGCCTTCCCTCGCAGCTGCTGCACACTATACAGGACTTGCCCTTCAATGGCAAAGGCCTGTTCTCTGAAAAAACTGGCCCTAGGCTGCAAAGTCTAAAGGGCAGCAGGGTCACTTTGCGCTCTCTCTCGGCATGCACACACCGGTGCTTCAGCGCCGACCTTTCCGTCCCCAGCCTCACCGCTCTTACCCTGCGACTAGTCAAAGACAGGACTTTGCCAGCAGGCGTTGCTTACGCGGTCGTAGGCGTCAATCAGGACCTCAAAGGAGCCAAAATTGCGGTCCTTCTAAACACCAATGGGACAAAAGCCTACCCATCCTCGTCCCTCTTAGGGACCCCTCTCACGAGCGATTCCTCTTGCAAGAGGTGCGGACGATCCTCTTCATCGCAGCTATACAGGAGGTATCTAAGGACGAAACCTAATCCCCTAGGCAAAGGGAGGTCTCAGACCTATCCTAGACCTGCAGGACCCCAACAAGTTCACGATGCAGATAAGTTCCGCATGGTACCCATGGGGACCGTCATCCCATCCTTGGATCCCGAAGACTGAAATGCCGCCCTCGATATGAAGGGCGCGTATTTTCATGTCGCCATTTCTCTTCCACACAGAAGGTACCCCCGGTTTGGGGCCTACCGTCGTTTCCAGTATACAGCCCTCCCGGATGGCCTCTATACAGCCCAAGTGTATTCAAAGTGCAGGGCTGTAGTCGCCGCCTCTCTTCGCCACCGTCGGATACACGTTCTCCGTATCTAGACGATTGGCTCATTCGAGGAACCACCGGGCCCAAGTTACCAGTCATGTGGGCATCGACACGGACCTATTCCTGTGTCTAGGCCTGATGATCAATAGAATAATCCACTCTGATTCCCGCACGGGGACTAGAATTCATTGAGGCCATCCTGGACTCCAGTCTCGCCAGAGCCTGCTTACCTCAGCCTCGGTTTCAGGCGATGGTAACAATTGTACAAGGTCTACGGACCTTCCCGGCAACTTTGGCTTGCACTTGCCTAGGTTTCCTGAGTCACATGGCTGTCTGCACGTTTGTTTCCAAACATGCCAGGCTTCGCTTCCATCCACTTCAATCGTGGCTCACCTTGGTGTACCACCCGGGCAGAGATTGCATACTCATGGTCGTCTCGTTCCCCCCAAGCATCCTAGGCTCCCTCCACCGGGAGTCAGCGCCCTCCCTGGTGTATCCAGGGATGCTGTTCCATTCACCCCTCGGGGTCCCTCGTGACAGACACCCCATCTCTCGGCTGGGTGCTCACCTGGGTCAGTTTCGCAATCACGGCCTTCGGTCGGCTCAAGAGCTGGCCTTGCACATCGATGTCCGAGAGCTGAGAGCAGTCTGCTTTGTATACCAGGCGTTTCAGCTGGCGGATTGCCTCAGCAGATCCTTTCTGTCTCACAAGTGGTTGTTTCCTCCGAACATTATCCATTCCGTTTTCGGAAGTGGGACTTTCCCCGCATAGCCCTCTTCGCTCTCGCGAGAACGAAAAGAGAGAGAAGTTCTCTTCATTCCAAGACCTCTCCCCGGGCTCGATCTTGGAGGTGTTTTCTGATGCCGCGAATGAGCCATCGGCTGTACGTTTTTCCACCGTTCCGGCTGGTTCACAGGGTCCTGCTGAAACTCCGCAGGGACAGAGCGCTCCAGCGTGGCCCAGGCAGCACTGGTACACCAGGTTGCTACCCCTGTCGATAGCCAACCCTATTTCCCTGCCTGTTTGCCCAGACCCCATAGCGTGGGATCACGGCAAGCTTCACCGCCCAGACTTGTAATCCCTGCACCTCACAGCATGACTGCTGCGTGGCTGAACCGATCCGAGTTACATTGTTCTGCCTCAGTTCTACAGGATTCTCCTGGGCGGTAGGAAACCTTCCACTCAGTTAACGTATCTGGCAGAGTGGAAGCGTTTTCTCCTGCTGCTATGTAACGCACAATGTCTCTCCCGCCGAGGTCCCGATCCATTTCGTCTTGGTCTACCTCTGGTCTCTCAAACAGCAGCACCGGGCGCAGTCCTCCTTAAGGGTGCACTTGGCAGCCATCTCTCCCTTCCACCCAGCGGAGAGTGGCCACTCCGTATTCTTACACCTTGTGGTTTATAAGTTCCTCAAGGGCTTGGAGCGTTATACCCCCCCAGTTGGCCCCGCCAAAACCTGGGTCTTCAACCTGGTTCTAACCAGTTTTATGATTGCCCCATTCAAGCCACTGACAACATGCTCGCTAACACCTGTCCCGGAAGACAGGTTTCCTTGTAGCCTTTCTATCGGCCAGACGAGTCTCCGAGCTTCAGGATCTCACGATGGACCCACGGTATACTGTGTTCCTCAAGGACAAGGGCAGTTGTTACCACGTCCGACCTTCCTCCCTAAGGTGGTGTCGGCCTCTCATATCAACCAGGATATCTTCCTTCCGGTCTTCTTTCCGAAGCCACACTCATCACAAGGAGAGCACCAATTGCCCTCCCTGGACGTCCATAGGGTGTCCGCAATCTATATCGAGTGGACAAAGCCCTTTCGTAACGCCCCCAAACCTTCGTCGTACCGGCATACCGGACGAAGGGCATATCTGACTCCTCCTAGAGGATTTCATCTTCAATGACGTTGGGCATCCGCACCTCCTGTGTTTTGGCCCATGTTCCATAGAACCACCTTACTGCAGATTCCACCAGGGCTCAGGCTTCTTTGCTGCCTTCCTGGCTCACATGCCTTTCAGGGGATGTGTCGTGCAACTACCTGGTCCTAGGTCCACACCTTTGCCTCATTGGTCCAAGAGTCCAGAGCTGATGCAGCCTTTGGCTCAGCAGTTTGCATTCTGCAGCATCTAACTCCGACCCCACCGCCTACGTAAGGCTTGGGAATCACCTAACTGGAATGCATAGGAGCAATCACTCGAAGAAGAAAAGACGGTTACTCACCGTTGTAACTGTTGTTCTTCGAGATGTGTTGCTCCTATCCATTCCAGACCCGCCCTCCTTCCCCACTGTCGGAGTAGCCGGCAAGAAGGAACTGAGGGGCGGATGGGTCGGCAGGGGTATATATCCTGCGCCATAGCGGCGCCACTCCAGGGGGCGCCCAGACGACCCACCAAGTGTTGCTAGGGTAAAAATCTTCCGACGAACGTGCACGCGGCGCGCACACACCTAACTGGAATGGATATGAGCAACACATCTCGAAGAACAACAGTTACAACAGTGAGTAACCGTCTTTTTCAAAGCCTCCCGGATGCACAGCACTTCCCGCTGGGATCTTCTAATGGCACAGGTGTCTGGCTGAGCGTAATCTGCAGCCAGGCAATTTGCCTCAACCTCCCATCCCACCATAAAGGTCTCCCCCTTGCTCTCACAGAGATTGTGGAGCACACAGCAAGCTGCAATAACAATGGGGATTGGTTTCGCTGAGATCCGAGCGAGTCAGTAAGCTCCACCATCTCCCCTTGAGACATCCAAAAGCACACTCCACCACCATTCTGCACTTGCTCAGCCGGTAGTTGAAGCGTTCCTTCTCACTGTCCAAGGCGCCTGTATAGGGCTTCATGAGCCAGGGCATTAGCGGGTAGGCTGGGTCCCCGAGGATCACTGTAGGCATCTGCACATCCCCAACAGTTACTTTGTGGTCCGGGAAGAAACTACCTGCCTGGAGGCGTTTAAACAGACCAGAGTTCCTGAACACACGCGCGTCATGAACCTTGCCCGGCCACCCGACGTTGATGTTGGTAAAGCGTCCCCTATGGTCCACCAGTGCTTGCAGCACCACTGAAAAGTAGCCCTTTCGGTTAATGTACTGGCTGGCCTGGTGGTCCGGTCCCAGGATAGGGATGTGAGTCCCATCTATAGCCCCACCGCAGTTTGGGAATCCCATCGCGGCGAAGCCATCTATGATGACCTGGATGTTTCCCAGGGTCACTACCTTCGAGAGTAGGAGTTCAACGATTGCGTTGGCTACTTGCATCACAGCAACCCCCACGGTAGATTTGCCCACGCCAAAGTGGTTCGCTACTGACCGGTAGCTGTCTGGCGTGGCAAGTTTCCAGAGGGCTATGGCCACTCGCTTCTGCACTGTCAGGGCTGCTCGCATCCTGGTGTCCTTGCGCTTCAGGGCAGGGGACAGCAAGTCACAGAGTTCAAGGAAAGTGCCCTTACGCATCCTGAAGTTTCGCAGCCACTGTGATTCATCCCAGACCTGCAGTACTATGCGGTCCCATCAGTCCGTGCTTGTTTCCTGGGCCCAGAATCGCCGTCCCATAGCATGAACATGGCTCAGTGCCACCATGATCTCCACGGCGTGGAGTCCCGTGCTTTCTGACAGGTCTGTGCCAGTCTGAGACTTCATGTCCTCACCGCGCTGCCGTTGCCTCCTCGCCCGATTTCTCAGCATCTGACTGTTGAAGAGGTGGACGATAAGGTGCGAGGAGTTGACAACGGCCATAAGTGCAGCGATGATCGCAGCGGGCTCCATGATCACAGTGGAGTGCTGTGGCATCCGCGCTGTCACTTATAACAGGAAACATGCGCGAACTGATTTCCTGCCGGCGGGAGTGACGGTTGAATGCTGACAGTTACCAAGGACCACCCTTGACACAGTTTCCCCCCCCAGCCTGCATTGGGGGGAAATCCCAGAATTCCAATGGGCAGCGGGGAGTGCGGGAACTGTGGGATAGCTTCCCACAGTGCACCGCTTCCAAAGTCGACGTTTGCCCCGTTACTGTGGACTCACACAGTCAAATTAGTGTATTTAGTGTGGATACACAAATTCGACTTCATAAGGTCGATTCCACAAATTCGACTTAAGTTGATTCGAAATAGTCTTGTAGTGTAGACATTCCCTAAGAAAACAACAGACTTCATGTAGACATCATATCTGGACATGTCCTTAAAAACAGGATCTGCAGTCTAACTGCATAGAAACAAATAACTAAGCCTCTGTGAGCGTGACCGATAGCTGACCTCCAATTGAGGCACAGCTGAGAAAAAGCTTCATTGTATTTTCAATATTTACTGTAGAATGAAGCAGCTTCAAAACCATATTTATTCTGCAAGAGAAAGTCTTTCAAATGGTGTTCAGTGAAATCCCCCTCCAACAGCAATTGATTCTGAAAATGTGATGTGCCATAACTGCAGTTACGCTGAATCCTGAAGTGCTATGCTAAGCAGTTCTGTACTGAAGTGGAGAATGATTCGTTTACAAACTCCTTATTAAACTTAGAGCAGTGGAGAAAAATGTGGTCTAACAAAAGCAACAAACAAACAAACAAAAAACCCACAGGAGCCTTTTCTTTACACATTTTCTGTAGTGAAACCTCCACTTGAAGAGGACAAGATGGGTCTTTGGTTGGTGTTACTACAGCAATACATTTGGGCCTGGACCCTGCTTTGTAATTGAAGATGCCATACCATAACTCTACCTTTGGCTTCATTCATGACCATACAGGAATCATTCAAACATCCAGATAATATTTATCTCCAAACACCTGAGGTCCTTAATCCACCATCATTTTTGGCCTAAAATTTACTGGGCCTGATTCTGATGTCAATGGCACTTGTGTAAATTGGGAGTAACCACAGGTTGTAAATTCAATCCTTGAGGGGGCCACTTAGGGATCTGGGGCAAAAATCAGTACTTGGTCCTGCTAGTAAAGGCAGGGGGCTGGACTCGATGACCTTTCAAGGTCCCTTCCAGTTCTAGGAGATAGGCATATCTCCAATTATTATTATTATTATTATTTTAAGTTGATAGGTTTTACACTGATTATAACTAGTGTAAGTACCATCTGACTCAAGCTCAATGAATATAAAGAGGATTTCTCTATTTCCTATCATTTTATGCCACTGTAGACGCATGTTAACATCTAAACATAGCTGTTCACTTTGCAGTCAATAGTCTCCCATTCATGTATATTGCTGAATTTGGGCCCTAATGTACAATCAAAATTAACAGATGTGTCTTGAGAGGAAAGGGAGACCATTGCTCTGAGACAGGACTCCCTGCTGCTGGGCATTTACTATGACACATAACTTCCCCTGGGGCTTGGTTTTGCTGTTTAACTGCTTCCTTACTGTAAATATCACTGAGGTTGGATGGTTTGGTTTGGTTTTTTCCCTTCCCACAGGAAGATACCTTTGACTGTCTGATTTGTGACTGTTTGGTTTAATGTGCCTTGTTTCACAGGGAAGTGGAGACAGAGAAAGCAAAAGGCTTTTGTTGAATACACCAACTAACCTCTGCTACTCATTTTTTCCCTCTGGGTTGTCTGGCCAAAGCTCACCCCTCGTGCTCCAGATATAACAACTGCTATTGGAGGTACTAAGGTTACTATCAATATCCTGTGGGCACAGAAGATTAAAGAGACTGTTACAAGGTCACCTGATGATACAGGAAAAGAGAAGATTTCTTTATGTAGACTCTTGGAGATAATAGAAACAAATCTTTCTAAAAGATTGATTTGTGACATTGTTCTTTCAAAAAAAACCCCAAAAAACTGCACAGAGCTCTGTATTGATTGAGAGGACTATCAATATACATGGGACTTATATAAGTTCTCTGCCAGCAGTAAAGTTTAAGGATGATGTTTGACAAATAAAAAATTGGCCAAGTATAATTTGCATGTACTATATTCCCCAAATATGCAAGAGAAAATCATCACATTAAAAAACAAACAGAGCATTTTCTAGAAATTGAGGTCCAGTTTATTTTCTCTCGGATAAGAAGACTTACTTTACCTCTGCAGACCATGCAACTCAGAACTGCAACTTAGAACATAATCAGAAATGTATCTTGTTTGGATAATGAGGAACACTTTCCTGGTTAGTTTTGTGGGACTAGGACAGAATGTTAAAAATGTGTCAAAAGAATCACACCAAACTATTTGCAGATCAGAGGTGTGTGTGTGTTTTCTTTTTTGCCCTCCCCCTATCCCATGTTTCTCTTTGTCTACAAATTAGGGCATACATTTCTAATGTATAAATAAGATGTTCTGGCTCTAACAGATGAATGTATGGCCTTGTCTACACTACAAAGTTTTGTTGGCAAAAGTTATGCTGCTTTAATTAAAACCACTGTTGCATGTACACACTAGCTCCTTGTGTCAGCAGAGTGCATCCACACTAGCAGCTCTTGCATCGACACAAAGAGCAGTGCATTGTGAGTAGCGATCCCACTGTGCAACTGGCCGCAGGGTGCTTTGGGAAGGGTTTGCAATGCCTCATGGGGCAGGTACAGCGTCACATGATGCAGGTTTCTCAGTCCCATCATTCCAGGGGCATCCTAGTAGATTGTCAGCCACTTTTTCAACTAAAGTGGCGGGAGGGTGGGAAGAGAGAGGAGAGTGGTGTGTCTAGGGCAGGAGAGACAGTAGGCTGACCGACCTGAGACCCAAGAGATCAAAACAGTGAACAGAGCAGTCACAGCAGGTATTGCAGGATCCTGGCAGAAGCTAGTTATGTCAACAAAACAAACAGCAGTGTCTACACCGATGCTTTGTCACTTTAACTTTGCCACAAAAAGCTTTATGCCTCTCGTTGAGGTGGTTTTATTTTGTCGGCAAAACAACAGAGTTTTGCCACCACAAGTAGCTTTTACCAACTATGTGGATGAAACTAAACAGTCACTACACTCTCAACACACACAAAAGATGGACAAAAACAATCTATACCCTGATGGCAAACCCTTTTCACAAAATGATCACTCCATAGCCAACTTCTCACTTCTTGTCCTCAAAGGAAACCTGAACAACACTTTCAAAAGATAATCTGGGGAATTTAAATTCATAACTCTGCTAGACATAAAAAATCATGGACTAAATAGAGACACTGGTTTTATCGCTCATTACAATGATCTGTAACTCTCTAACTCTCCTTTTTGCCAATGACTGCAGAGGTGTTAATTGCCCCACTTCATTTCTTAAAAGTTCTTGACTCCTTATGCTAAACAATTCTGTTCCACCTTGAGTTTAGCTGTGACACTCTGAGACCTTTCTAGACCTGAAGAAGAGCTCTGTGGAGCTCAAAGATTGTCTCTCTGACCAACAGAATCTGGTCCAATAAAAGATATTACCTGACCCACCTTCTCTCTCTCTCCCTCTCTCTCTCTCTGGGTATGTCCACACAACCGACATTAAAGTGCTGCCGCAGCAGCGCTTTAACGTGGCTGTGTCGTCGCGGCTCCAGGACTGGGACAAAGCTCTCCCAGTGCAGTAATAAAACCACCTCTGCGAGGGGAATAGCTACTAGCTTCCACAATACAGTAGACATTTAATAAGAGACTCTACTCTGACGCATCTGGATATTCCTCCCTCTTTTTCAAAAATTAATCATTCCAAAGGGCAGCGTCACTGATGAATGAATAAACATCTTGGCTTTACAAATACAGAATTTATGGAGTAAAGCTTAGAATTTTTATTTTTTTCCCTCTAATCCTTTGATATAACTTTCTAGTAAGTCAGACTTGGCACTTGGAATCTGTGATCGATGAACCCTGCTTTTCTGGAGATTCCCATCCCTCCTCCTCCTAGTTTATCTCCAGTTTCAGTGTTGCCAACTTTCAGTTTTATCATGTCTCATTATGGTTGGTGTTTTTCTTAAAGCCTTAGCTTCTGTCAGGTGGTCATGTAGAAATCCCAACTTCCATGATTTAAGAAAAAAAGAAAGCTTTTAGCCCTCATGGTTATAGAGATGGACTCAAATAATGTGTCCCAAATGTATCCAAAATGCTCAAAAACCAGAAGACAACTAAAAAGAACTCCACATTTATTTTTTAAAGATCTCCTGATTTTAAATCAGTCTCATGATTTTGGGGATCTGACATCATTTTTTTGTTTTTGTTTTTAAAGGCCAAGGGATGCCATTGAGTCTTCTCTGATGGGTCCCTGAGACACTTCTTGTTGCACGCTCTCATCCATCAGTCAGAGCATATTGTCTGGCTGACAGACCCCTTCTACCTGAGCTCCAAAGATGAGTGTCCTGTATCATGGACCTACAAATAAGGGGCCACATCTCTATAATAAAAGGGCAGCCCATACAGGGCTTCAGTCTCCAGTCCAGGGTTCTCTGGTCTTCACTCTGAGTAATAATGGTATACAATATGGTGCGTCTGTGAATTATCTGTCAACACAAATCTTTTTACAGTTTGCAGGAACCCAGAATATCCAAGAGTGGCATCAGCCACATCTGATTTGTTGTGTCAGCCAGTTTTGACAACCAAGGGATTGCAAAACGGACACAAAAATTAAACCTGAAACTGCTTAAGCAGGCAGCTTTGACAGAAATATCTCCTCTGTTCCCTTTTCCACTTCTTTGAAGTAACACTTGTTCCAGCTGATGGCCACAATATTCTAAAAGAGTGTTTATTTTTAGACAAAGTAGACTATGCTTCTGCCACTTTCTATGCGGCAGAAGAACTCCAAATACAGGGTTTCTCACATTTGTTTCACCTCATTTCTGACAACTTGCCTCTCTTAGTTTAATAAACTCTTCACTCATAAGAAGTATATCTTAAGCACTATTTCCCTGTCTTTATTATTTATTTATTTCTTATTATTATTACTTATTATTATTATTTGTGAGACTAAGAGAAGGGTGAGGTCCTGTGAGCCAGTATTTCAGAATTTGTTTTACCATTAGATCTGCAGTGACGTATTTTGCCAGGATCATACCTTGTGAGTGAACCAACCTCCATCATCCCCCCAAAGTGTCCTCTTTGTGTCATGTCTCCTCTAAAGACCTTACAGCAGCACAGATGTACCACTGCAGTTGTGCTACTGTAAGGTCTCCCGTGTAGCCACTCTATGCCAGTGCGAGAGAGTTCTCCCATCGGCATAATTAAACTACTTCAATGAGCGGTGGTAGTTATGTTGGCATGAGAGCATCTCCTGCCGACATAGCGCTGTCCAACTGGTGCTTTTGTTGGTGAAATTTATGTCGGTCAGGGGGGTGTTTTTTCACACCCCTGATCGACAAAAGTGTTGCCAACAAAAGTGCTAGTGTAGACATAGCCTTAGTTTCCCACCCAGGAGACAAGTGGCTGCTGTTGCTATTTGTTACTCAGCACTAGACAGCCCTGGCCACAAATGGATCCATCAAATTGGTGCCACAAGCCACAGTCAGATGTGAAAATGTTTAAGGAATGGAGAAGACACATTGGCTTTTTATTCTGTGATATGAAATAGCTCTGTGAACTATGCTGATTATTATAAATAAAAATAATTGTAATTGTGTCATGTGCTTAGATGAGCTTCTGTTGTTCCTGGTGAAGTCAAAGAGATCTATGTGGATCCAAAAGGAGAATTTACATTAAAGTCCACAAACCCAACCTCTCAGGGAAGTGTTTGACCTTATTAATTAAAAACACATTCCCTTCCACTTCTAGAGAATTCCACTTGATTAAAAAGCAAACCCAGTATTTTGAAAAAAGAAATATTTGGTGGTCCGGTGGATCACTGCATCATGGGAGACCCAGATATTTGCACTACTTTAAACCTCCATCTCTCCAGGCTGAAATGATACGGTTGTGCTTTGGGAAAGAGTGTAATGGTAGCTCAAATGCCAGGTCCCTTCATCTCAGAGCAATGACTATGGATCAATGGCCACCTCCCAAGCGCATCTGGCAGAATTCAGACGTCAGTGTAGTTACTCTAGAAATGAATTTATTGAGATTGCACTGCAGTACTTGATTCTCCTCTCATTTTTAAGTGTGTTACATTGATGTGTGTTTTCTTGAACCTCAGTGGAATGAGTTTTGATTTACCCCAGTGTAATTCAGGAAAATGAGGCTCCTCCTATTAAAAGGAAAAATATTGTTCCCTGTTTCCCTTCTCAACTGATGCTCCCATGAACAGGCACAAATATTTTCTTTCTCTCTCTCTCTGGAACTTTAAAATCCCACCTCACCCATGGGAAGCAAGTTTTTTGGTTTGTTTGTTTTAACTACATGAATACTATTCAATGGAATTAATTGCTTAAGGCAGGAAATAGTAGAGAATATCTACTACAGAATTTTCTTCATATATGCCATGCACAAGAAAGAACGTGTGATGCTGTGGTATAGAGGTTTAATCAGCATATTTGGAATAGCAGTAATACTTATACATGATAAAGCAAGGGAGTTGTAAAGATCAGTACATCTCTGAAGTCCAAATTTACACCCTGAAAGATTCAGTTCAGATAGATTTTGGATAAGTATCCACCACTTGGGTGCTTCTTGGAACTGAAACAAACTTCCAGACAGTTTCAGACTAAGTTACTATTATCTCTCACATCTTTGGTTTTCACATGAAAATAAAGGATATTTATCCAGATTAAGGGATAGTGATGTTTGGCACTGTATTAAACCTGGCTAGCTTGCATGTGAGCCCATGGCATACTCTTCCCACAATGGCTAACGTACTGTCTAGCCTGGGCTTCAGTGAGGCATCATTGGTAATACATGGAAAAACAGTTGTTTTGACAGAACAGAAAAAGTTGCAAATGCCTGCAAGTGTGATGTGAATACAAATAAAGGAAGATGTATGAAGCAATGCCAAGCCTGCAATCCTAATCCATGCTGTCTCCATAAAGCCCCATTAGTGGTTTCAGAAATTATTCTTACTATTTTAGTTAGTTTTTAAAACAGGGGTCACAGCTGCAGAAAAGAGCTCCGGTGCTCAGATTAATACATAAAATACAGTGGTGGTAAAAGAAACTATGTTAACAATGCATTTGTGAATTTATTTCTGTCTTTGAACTCTGTTTATATATCACTCTGGAACTCAGCTGCTAGCAGTTAGCTCCAGCATAACTCTGGCTTATCCAAATTTGACGCCAAGAAAAAAAATGACTTCCTTTCCTCAGTGAGAGGTTTTAATGAGGGGGAAGGGGAAATAAAAAGAAAAACGGAAATGCTATTGTTGGATTTTCCTCACTTGCACATTTTTCATTGGCCTTAAAGTGCCCACATATGCTGTTAGAAACAAAAGTGAAAGATTTCAATGATTCATGACGATACAGCATGTGAGTGGAATATCAGGAATCCTGTGATTCAGCGTGAGTTTTTCTAGTAATGAAAACCAACATGAAAATTTTCCTGCTGCATCTGAGCTCAATAAAATGTCCTAATTTTCAAAGAAACATTCTCAAGAGAAAATAGTAAAAAATGCATTTCTCAAATGTCACTGCTTCATGGAGAACAGCAAATTCTTCTAGAATCCAGATCAACATTGCATTGAGTCAATTCACACCCAAATTCTTTTAAGTACTCATACAAAAACCAGCTGGGAGAAGTGTCCTGTGAAAAGAATTTGTTGAATTATTCATAGCGAATAATATCCATTGCGAATTTAGCTTTTATTCCTTTCAGGAGTCCACAATTCAGTCTTGATCTCTGAGAATGTATTTGTTCTTTAAAAGTATTTGAGAAACAGTTTTACATGAACAAATTTTACTTTATGGGTTGTTTGAGAACTATTACTTAGATTAATTGTATTTCACTTCTCTTCATGGGTGAATTGATTACCTATCAGTAAATCACATAGTATTGTTTTAACTCACTGATGGGATGATTGAAACCTTTTAAACAGGAGAATAATGAATACAGAATTATGTGCTTATTTAATGGCATGTGTGAGATGAGTTGCTGGGCTCAGTTAAATTCTAGTGGATGTTCACAACACAGAAAAGCACAGTCAACATTGATATTATTCTTGTTAGAAGTCTCAGCAGAGAAATAATCACCAGAGAGACTTTGGTGTCTTCCGATCAGCACTGATGAATATTAGTGGGATGGTATAAAGAAGTTTTCATTGCCACTAGCCATGCTTTACTTGTTCTATGGATAAATGAAAGATATCAGTCTCTGTCATTGTTAATTCAGCACTTTGCATGAGCCATGGAGAATGAAGGTGAACAAAGGAAAGTTTGAGTTCCTTTTTGAAGTGTCACCTGAAAAACTGTCATTACATATATTAACACTTTGATTAATTCAAGACACTGCCTAAGTTCACCTTTGCTACAAGTCTTATGCCAATGGGAATCAGAAACTTGGTCATATTGGAAATAAAAAATGTTGCTTCAATCATCTGTAAATTGATGTAACTTTTTTCAATAGTTTATCCATGGGTGGAGAACATATGTTTAATACCTATGAACATACTATATATATTTTAATATATGTTAGACATATGAGTGGACTGTTTTATATGAAGGGTCCATGGAGGATGGGAAAGATTCCAGATGTGGAAAAGGGCCCGTCTTAATATAGTGCCCATCTATAAAAAGGGAAATAAGGACAACTCGGGGAATTACAGACCAGTCAGCTTAACTTCAGTACCCTTTGCCCACGCCGCTTCCCACAGCCCTCATTGGCCCTGGAGCGGCAAACCGCGGCCAGTGGGAGCTGCGATTGGCCGAACCTGCAGACGCGGCAGGTAAACAAACCGGCCCGGCCCACCAGGAGCTTTCCCTGCACAAGTGGCGGACCGAATCTGAGAAGCACTGGTCTAGATAATACTTAGTCCTGCCATGAATCCAGGGGACTGGACTAGATGACCTCTCGAGCTCCCATTCAGTCTTACAATTCTATGATTCTGTGTCATATAAGTCCAATGAAACATGTAATTTATATAAAATTTTCATATATATGTTACATATATGTTTGGTCACCATGAGAACAGAACATTATTTAGGGAATTAACAGCTTCTGTTCTATCAGCTTCAGGGTCTTCCATCATTTTCTTCTGCACTAAGGCTGTATGAAGTCATAGGGACAAGAATGTTGGATGACTTGAAAGAGAGCTAAGCACCTCACACTCACACTGCTGCAGATATGTAGCCCTGGAGTAAAACTATTAATACACGTGGGTGACACAACTAACTGAATCATTTGTTAAAATATTTCACAGTAAACAATGGTCACTGAAGAAACACACAGATCTCTCTGAAAAATATCATTCACAACCTTACAAGTTTGAAGCATGACTTTGAGCATTATATTCACTTCATCAGGGTCGATCATACAATCCATCCCAGCTCTACTCAGGACCCGAGGTGGTGGGCAAAGTGGGATGTATGCTATTTTTATACCTTCTCCCCCGATCTTAAAGCAGGCTGGGACCCAGCTGTAGGTCCATGCTTAACTTGTGCCCAGGTGCAAAAACTCAAAGGGTGCCATCCCAGCAGCCTAGGACTGTAAGAACTCAAGGGCAATCTTGCTGACATTACACACACAAACCGAGGGTCCTGGAGGAAGTGACATGGGTTTTGGCCAGCCTTACACTATTCTAGAGGAATCCTTAGCTATCTGACTAAGCTGACTTTGTGGTTGCCTTGTACTTCTGGACTAGTGCAAAGCAGCCACAGTGGGGGCCAGGTTATGACTCATGTTCTTTGATATTGAGGCTGACGTGGTACCTGCAGTGGAGGATATGCATTACCCTACGCTTTGTCTTCATTTAAACCTGTTGTCTCTTACCTTCCCGGAGAGAATTGGAACATAAGACTGTTGGGGTATATAATGCTAAATACTGTGGACACTTCAGCCTTGGTGAAACAAATAACCCTGAGACAGTAAAGAACTTGCCAGCATTTAACCTCTTTTTTTTTTTTAATTTATTGGAACAACACTGATGATGTGCTTGAGCACAGAACATTCCTGTCCACAAGTATGTTGGAAGATAAGTAAGTTTAATGTTGTCCTGATCTCCATCCAATTGAATTTTACTGCCGTTTAACACTAAATCCTCTCTGTCTGTGCATTTACACAAATCAAAAATGAGTGTACACTAGGTGTGAAATGCCACCACATCAGAATGGTAGCGTTTTACATCCACATTCTACTGGTGTAAGTGCTTACATGAAGTACAAGGTCATGGTGAATTGGATCCCATGCATGCAGATAAAGGGATACTTAGTGGTGATTCTGACTGGCTGCTGAAAAGTCGTCTTTCAAATTCTCTTTCTCAGTTCAAGCTGTGTCCCCCCCCCCCACATTTTCCCTCAATTGCACAGAAAGGACTGTCTCGTGCATTCACATGTAAAGTAACTTCCATATCCATAGCTAAAGAATGGAAGCTGGAGCCTTTTTGGTTTATCATCACCATTTCAAATTCTTTATCGGAAATATGGGGCCTAGATGTGGCATTTAGCAGTGGATCCAGGTTAGAGGTGCTACAGATTTGTGCTGCCCCAGAAGAGTTCAGGGTGGGGTGTGCCTCAGGAGGTGCACTGGCACCAGGCCCCCAACCTGCAGAGCACACAGATGTGAAGTGAGAGCTGAGGCCGTGGCTTTGCCTCCTCCTCATCCCTCCCTGTCCTGTTTGGTTTGATGTCTGCCAACAGGGGCACACCAGAGGTCTGTAGCTATGTAGGGGCCAGTCACAGGGCCCATCATATTCATAATTACTGCAAACATTACATTTACACTAGCCCAGAGCAGCACTACTTTGCTGCACTCTCTAATGATATTGAGAGAGGCACATTAGAACCAAGCTTCAGCACTTACCTAGTAACTGATGTCTCCACAAGTAATGGGGGAAATATATTGCAAGGGGAGCATATTGCCCTAACCTTACATCTTGGAAGGTAAGTAAAGGAGAGTGACTTTCAAATACTTGGTTGTAAAATATATTTATTTCAATTTTTCAAGTCCATATGATTTTCTATAACTAAGTGGGAAGCTCAAACCAGATTTTATTTAAGTGTTTCCATTGGCCATCAGCAGTTAGTATATGAGTTAGTAGGTTACTAGTTAGTATATGAGCATTACATCCTAAACAATACACTGCCAGAGGATAATGGAACAGATATGACTCAACCGTTCATGAAAGGTGATAAGTAGCAGGTGAAGTTATGAGAGTGAATAATACATAGCAAGAGAATAGTTTTGTTGTTTCTTTTATTTGGGAATGAAAGATAATCCTTCTCTAGGAATTAGGCAATGAAACAACTTGGAAAAGCAGTAAATACTGCTACAAGTTGAGCTTTATTTCATTCTGGGGGTAAGGGGAAAGACGGCTCAAAACACTACAGATACAGTACATACACTCAAGTCACAGGGGAGCTGTGTTAGTCTGTATCCACAAAAAACAACAAGGAGTCCGGTGGCACCTTAAAGACTAACAGATTTATTTGGGCATAAGCTTTCGTGGGTAAAAGTTCTGACTTCTTCAGATGCATGGAGTGAAAGTTACAGATGCAGGCATTATATAATGACACATGAAGAGAAGGGAGTTACCTCAGAAGTGGAGAACCAGTGTTGACAGGGCCAGTTCAATCAGGGTGGATGTAGTCCACTCCCAATAATAGATGAGGAGGTGTCAATTCCAGGAGAGGCAAAGCTGCATTTGTAATGAAACAGCCACTCCCAGTCCCTATTCAAGCCCAAATTAATAGTGTTAAATTTGCAAATGAATTTTAGTTCTGCTGTTTCTCTTTGAAGTCTGTTTCTGAAGTTTTTTTGTTCAAGTATAGCTACTTTTAAATCTGTTATAGAATGTCCAGGGAGATCGAAGTGTTCTCCTATTGGCTTTTGTATGTTACCATTCCTGATGTCCAATTTGTGTCCATTTATTCTTTTACGTAGGGACTGTCCGGTTTGGCCAATGTACATGGCAGAGGGGCATTCCTGGCACATGATGGCATATATCACATTAGTAGACATGCAGGTGAATGAGCCCTTGATGGTGTGCCTGATGTGGTTGGGTCCTCTGATGGTGTCACTAGAGTAGATATGGGGACAGAGTAGCAACGAGGTTTGCTACAGGGATTGGTTCCTGGGTTAGTGTTTCCTGGGATGGTGTGGTGTGTAGTTGCTGGTGAGTATTTGCTTCAGGTTGAGGGGCTGTCAGTAAGC
This sequence comes from Mauremys mutica, assembly GCF_020497125.1. Classification (NCBI taxonomy): domain Eukaryota; kingdom Metazoa; phylum Chordata; order Testudines; family Geoemydidae; genus Mauremys; species Mauremys mutica. Next base: position 87,469,996 of record NC_059074.1, on the reverse strand, counting down.
GAGGACTGGCCTGTCCCCCAAGGTCTGCGAGAGTGAGGGATTGTTTTCCAGGATAGGTTGTAGATCATTGATAACGTGCTGGAGAGGTTTTAGCTGGCAGCTGTATGTGATGGCCAGTAGTGTTCTGTTATTTTCCTTGTTGGGCCTGTCCTGTAGTAGGTTACTTCTGGGTACCCATCTTGCTCTGTCAATCTGTTTCCTCACTTCCCTAGGTGCGTATTGTAGTTTTAAGAATGCTTGATAAAGAGCTTGTAGGTGTTTGTCTCTGTCTGAGGGATTGGAGCAAATTCAGTTATATCTTAGGGTTTGGCTGTAGACAATGGATTGTGTGATGTGTCCTGGATGGAAGCTGGAGGCATGTAAGTATGTATAGCGGTCAGTAGGTTTCCAGTATAGGGTGATGTTTATGTGGCCATCACTTATTTGCACTGTAGTGTCCAGGAAGTGGATTTCTTGTGTGGACTGGTCCAGGCTGAGGTTGATGGTGGGGTGGAAATTGTTGAAATCCAGGGGGAATTCTTCAAGGGCCTCCTTTCATATGGTCCATATGATGAAGATGTCATCAATGTAGTGCAAGTAGAGGAGGGGCGCTAGGGGACGAGAGCTGAGGAAGCATTGTTCTAAGTCAGCCATAAAAATGTTGACATACTGTGGGGCGATGCAGGTACCCATAGCAGTGCCTCTGACTTGAAGGTATAAGTTGTCTCCAAATCTGGGATGCTTGTGGGTGAGGACAAAGTCACAAAGCTCAGCCACCAGGTGTGCTGTGGCCTCATCAGGGATACTGTTCTTGACAGTTTATAGTCCATCCTCAGGTGGAATGTTGGTGTAAAGAGCTTCCACATCCATAGTGGCCAAGATGGTGTTTTCAGGAAGATCACCAATGCATTGTAGTTTTCTCAGGAAGTTAGTGGTGTTTCGAAGATAGCTGGGAGTTCTGGGAGTGTAGGGTCTGAGGTAAGAGTCCAGATAGCCAGACAATCATTCATACACTGTGATTTTCATTATGTTTATTTGTTACATCCCTATTTTGGCCTAGGACTATAGTCCTATCTCTACCCCCCACTAGTTTAGGGGTTTCCTGTGCTTCACGGTACCCCTCATCTCACAGGAATGCTTGGATTGCAGCTGTGGCTGGACACTGCATAAAGAGCTAAAGGTGGGAAGGATTTTTTGTGCCTTCTTTATTGCACAATCTGCAGGGACCATGTATATTCTGGCACTATGTGCATGTTGTGCAGGTAGCACTGCCAATCCTACACATTCAAAAACCATGAGTCAGGCCTCAAAAATCATAACTGGCTTTAAAATCATGGTATTCAAACAAAAATAATACACTTTTAAAAAGAATAATTGCCTTCTGGGTTTTAAGCCTTTAGAGTGCACTGGGGATATTTTTCAAGTTCTTCTTAGCAATAAAGAGGGCTAGAAATGTACTATTTTTGTAAAATGAAAGCTGGGAGTCTCAGGTAATCACATGACTCCCAAAATGGATCTTTAAGAAAAATTCAAATTGGTGAGATGCTCAATAAAATTGAGCAGAATTGGCAAAACTGTAGAGAGAACATGATGTTGCTAAAAAATGTGTATGTCCTCAAATGAAGATCAACCATAACTCCAAATAAACAGCATGAATATCTGGACTTTGCATTTCAAAGTCTTTGGGAACAAAACAATGCAAATTTGACACTATTGCTAGTCCTGGGGGAATTCTATGCCACTGAGCAATGCAGAATTTGCACAGAATTAATGTTCTGTGCAGAATTTCATTTCTCCCCACAGAATTGGTGCTGGAGAGCTGCTGGCCACCACTAGGGGCCACCAGACCCAGTAGAGCCTGGCTCTCCAGCTGGCAAATACAGGCCAATGCCAAGGAGAGGGGGAAGGCGAGCAGGAGCTGGAGGGTTCCAGGGAGCTGCAGTTCCCGGCATGCCCTGAAAGAAGGAGTGGTCTGCAGGAAACTCCATACAAACCCATGACCCAACCTCAGGCTGTTTCTCTCTCTGGATCCTTGGTTTCTGGGGGTATCTGGGCTAGGGGGCACCCTGTGGCTAGGCCCTTGGGAGTAGGGGATATGGGTGTCTGGACTCAGGGGTGCCCCATGTCTGGGCTCTGGAGGGAGGGGGTTAGGGTGTCTGTGCTAGTGGCTAGGCTCTGGAGTATGGATGACTGAGACTGGAGGCAGAGTTTTTCCCCAAGGTATGGCAGCTGGCATGTGTAACACACTCAGACTGAGGTGCTCAACAAAAGCATATCAGAGAAACAGGAACTGGATTGTAATAGGGGTTTCTTTAACTCTCTACTCCTGGGGGAATCTTTTTCGTTACCTTTATTGTCCAGACATAATTGCTGATAGGTATTTTGAAATACATTACCAAAATAATTGAAACTGTTGTGATTATATTGGGTTATTTTGATGAACAAAATATGAAGAATTTTGCAGAATTTTAAAATATTGTGTGCAGAATTTTTAAATTTTTGGTACAGAATTTTCTCAGGAGTAACTATCTCTGAGTTTTGTACATTAACCACTTCATAGCACCTTTTAACCAAGGATCTCAAAGGACTTTATATACAGTCACAACAACTCAGTGAGGTGGTGGTTTTATGTCCAGGTATGTGAGTAAATCTCTAATTGATGAGAATCTGAAAATGCTCATTGAAATGCAGAGCTAAAAGGGACCTCTAAGGCAGGACCAAGTAAACTTTCCTAGACCATCCCTGACAGGTGTTTGTCCAAACTGGTAAAAACTTCCAGTGATGGGAATTCCACAACCTACCTTAGAAGCCTATTTGAGAACTTCTCTATGCTTATAGTTAGAAAGTTTTTCCTAATATCTTACCTAAACCTGCCATGCTGCAAATTAAGCCCATTGCTTTTTTGTCCTACCTTCAGTGGACATGGAGAACAATTGATCACAATCCTCTTTATAACATCCCTTAGCTTAGTTGAAGACTTATCAGCTCCCCCCCCCTTAGATGTCTTCTCTCAAAACTAAATATGCCAAGTTCTGTAAACTTTTCCTCATATTTCAGGTTTTATAAACTTTTCACCATTTTTGTTGCTATCCTTTGGACTCATTCCAATTTCTCCACATCTTTCTTAGTGTTTGACACCAAGAATTGGACACAATACTCCAGCTGAGGCCTCATCAGTGCCGAGTAAAGTTAAACAATTACCTCCCTTGTTTTACACACATCACTCCTATTAACACATCCGAGACTTTGACAAGACGTGTACAGCTCTCTGCACTGGTGGTACAGAGCCGCGGTGCCAGTGTAGACACCCTGGTCAATTACAGCGCTGCAATTGGCCTCTGGGAAGTGTCCCACAATGCCTGTTCTCACCTCTCTGGTCATCGGTTTGAACTCTACTGCCATGCCCTCAGGTGATCATCCCTACCTCTTACATTCCTTGGGAATTTTGAAAGTCCCCTTCCTGTTTGCTTGGTTATGCATGCAGTGGTCTCAGTGCATCTTTCCAGGTGGCCATGCCTGCTCTGCTTCAAGCAATGCCGAGCTGCTGGACCTCATCAGCATTTGGGGAGAGGAGGCTGTGCAGTCCCAGCCATGCTCCAGCCATAGGAATACCTATGGACAGATTTCACAATGCATGACAGAGAGGGGCCATGACCGGGACACACTGCAGTGCAGGGTCAAAGTGAAGAAGTTGTGGAACACCTACCACAAGGCACGGGAGGCTCTACAAAGAGCTGGATGTGATACTCATTGGTGACCGCACCTCCACTATGAAGGCCACTGTGGATACTTCATTGGCTCACATGCTAGTTGAGAGTGGACCGAGCCAGGAGGAGGAAATCTTGGATGGGGATGTGGAGGGGAAGGGGGACCCAGAGGCAGAGGACAAGTCGGAGGTCAGAGATGTATGCAGCCTGGAGCTCTTCTGTACCCTGGAGGAGGTTAGCTAGTCATAGCTGTCAGATCTTGGTGAAGCCCAAAGAGGAGAGGAGGCCCCTGGTAAGTGGCTTTGATTTTGGGAATTGCTGAAATGAGTTGTAGTGGGCAGGAGGGTTGCAGAATGCAGGCTTGTGTCTGTATGATGCATGTACCACCACATGCCTGGTCTAAGCGGCAGAACAGGGTGTTGATTGACTCCCTCACTTCATGGGAATCTGCCTCAGAGCTCTCCATGAAACCTTCATGGAGATACTGGGCAATCCACTGCCACAGGTTGTTTGGCAGAGCTGCTTTGTTTCTTGACCCATTAAGGGTAACTTTCCCGCGCCACTCTGCCGTCACTCGGGTGGTGGGGGGGGGAAAGACCATTGCTGCACACAGGTGAGCCGCATAAGGGCCAGGGCAGAAGCTGCATTTTTGGAGAAGACCCTCCCTTGATTTCCTGCTTGCTTTCCAGCAGCGAAATATCTTCCATAATGAACACAGCTTTTTGAAAATGTGGGGACAGGAATGATTATGTGGTCCCCCCTACAGTGCTGGCTCTCCCCTAGAGCCACGTGCCCATTGTACAGTACAGTTCTGGAACACTGATTTCCCCTGCTCCTGTGGTTACTCACCATTTTGGGGGTCTTGTGGCTCATGTGTGCTTGCCTGGGGTCAGCCAGTTAGTGGCAGGTATGTGAATAGTGGCTGTGTTTTAAATCAGTGGTCTCTGTTGAAAAAAATACTGCTTCTTTAAAATGTTGCATTTTGGCTTCACAGATATGACCTTGGGAGCCCAGCCTCCCTCTTTGTTATTGCCGGCTGAACAGCTGTGCAGAATTAGAAAGTGGCCATGAAGAACTAAAGAGGACTTTCTGTGTGAGGTCATGATGCTCTCCGCGGCCAAAATACAAGAATTGAAGGAGCGGCCGGACAGTGAGAAGAGGGACCAAAAGGAGAATGCGGCGCACCACAGCAAAGCCACAGATTGGCTCTTAAACGTTATGGAGCACCAAGTGGACGTGCTTCAGGTGCTACTAGCACTGCAAACCAAGCAGCTCCATGCCCACCCTCCCCTGCAGCCACTTCACAAAACTCTTTCCAATGACCCCCCCAGACATGCTAACACACTCTTATCAACCTCCTGGCTCCAGCCTATACCCGTGACATTCCACTCCTCCCCCGTCACAGTCCAGTCCTGCAGACTCCCAGTACCCACTGCACTCAACACCCGTACCTCTGCAGTTTAGCCCTGCTGAAGTACGGTACCCATTGCAATGTACTCAAAAGGAGAAGGTTGGATATGATACCGGGACATATACAAATCTATAACCATCCTGGGACCCACCCTTTCCCCATCCCCCTCAGAGCTAATGTGTTTTTTTGTTTGTCTCTCTCCTGCAGTGGTTGTTTTTTAATAAAAATAATTGTGTTGGTTTAAATCAATCTTTATTCTATTAATTGAAAGCAAACAGAGCCCTGCAAAGCAACAGGCTATTTTCTTACACCTTCATAGTGCATTGTCTGCACCAATCACAATCACCTCCTAGCATTACAAGCACTGCACTCCCGAGCATAGCAACAAATATTAGTGGCTTTCAGCTTCAAATTGCTGCCTCAAGGCATCCCTGATCCTTATGACCCCACACTACACCCCTCTAATAGCCCTGATCTCTGACTGTTCAAATTCAGCCTCCAGGCACTGAGCCTCAGCGGTCCAGCCCTGAGTGAAGCTTTCACCCTTCCCTTCACAATGGAGCATACCGCACATGGCTATAAGCATAGGACTATTGTCATCAGCCAGATCCAGCCTCCCACATAGGCAGTGTTAGCAGGTCTTTAAATGGCCAAAAGCACACTCAACAGTCATTCTGCACTTACTCAGCCTGTTGTTGAACTGCTCCTTGCTGCTGCCAAGGTGCCCCATGTATGGTTTCATAAGCCATGACATTAAGGGGTAGGCAGGGTCTCCGATGATCACAATGGGCATTTTGACTTCCCCTACGATGATCTTCTGGTCCGAGAAGAAAGTCCCTGCTTGCAACTTCCTGAACAGGCCAGTGTTCTGAAAGATGTGTGCGTCATGCACCTTTCTGGACCAGCCTGCGTTAATGTCCGTGAAACACCCATGGTGATCCACAAGCGCCTAGAGAACCATAGAGAAATACCCCTTGTGATTAATGTACTCAGTGGCTAGGTGGTCTGGTGCCAGAATTGGAATATGCGTGCCATCTATCGCCCCTCCGCAGTTAGGGAAGCCCATTTGTGCAAAGCCATCCACAATGTCACGCACATTGCCAATAGTCATGGTCTTTTGGAACAGGATGCGTTTAATGGCCCTGCACGCTTCCATCAACACTAGTCCACGGTCGACTTTCCCACTCCAAACTGGTTAGTGACCGATCAGTAGCAGTGTGGGGTAGCCAGCTTCCACAGTGCAATCGCCATGCGTTTCTCCAATGACAGGGTAGCTCTCATTCTTGTGTCCTTGTGCTGCAGGGCTGGGGTGACCACATCACGCAGTTCCATGAATGCGGCTTTCCTCATCTGAAAGTTCTGCCACCACTGCTCCTCATCCCAGACATGCATGACGATGTAATTCCACCATTCAGTGCTTGTTTTCCGAGCCCAAAAGTGGCGTTCCACTGTGGTCAGCACCTCTGTGAATGCCACAAGCAATCTCATGTCGTAGCTAGTACACGTGGCGAGATCAATGTCACACTTCTCTTGCCTTTGTAGTTTAAGGAATAACTACACTTGTGACGTGTTAGAGCAAGCAGCATACTGGTCAACACGCATCATGCATCACGGGGCATTGGGACAGGACCCAGGATGCTCCACAATCCTCTCCGCCTTCTCCTCCTTCGCAATTTGTCCAAGTTTCAACTTTTTGTAGGATTCCTTTTTAATTTTCAGGTCATTAAAGAGCTCCTGATGGAGTGATATTGGACTCCTCCTATCTTCCTATCTTCCCTTCACATCAGAATAGTTTTCAGAGGTGTCTGTAATATTGTCTCCTTCAAAAACTGCCAGCTTTCCTGTAGTCCTTTTTCCTTTAGATTTTCTTACCATATGTAGGGTCCTACCAAATTCATGATCCATTCTGGTCAATTTCATGGTCATAGGATTTAAAAATATCATAAATTTCATGATGTCAGCTATTTAAATCTGAAATTTCATGGTGTTGTAATTGTTGGGTCCTGATCCAAAAAGGAGTTGTGGGAGAGTCACAAGGTTATTGTAGTGGGGGTTGTGGTACTGCTACCCTTACTTCTGTGCTGCTGGTGGTGGTGGTGGTGGTGATGCTGCCTTCAGAGCTGGGGAGCTGGAGAGTTGTGGCTGCTGTCTGGAAGCCCAGCTCTGAAGGCAGAGCCGTCACCAGCAGTAGTGCAGAAGTAAGGGTGGCATGGTATGGTACTGCCACCCTTACTTCTGCACTGCTGCTTGCAGCAGCACTGCCTTCAGAGCTGGGCAGGTATCCAACAGCCACTGCTCTCTGGTTGCCCTACTCTGAAGTCAGCACAGAAGAAAGGGTGGCAATATTGCAAACCGGCTAAAATGACTTTGCGACACCCCCCCACCTGCAACTCCCCTTTGGGTCAGGACCCCCAATTTGAGAAACACTGGTCTCCCCGGTGAAATCTGCATAGTATAGAGCGAAAGCACACAAAAGACAAGATTTCACAGGGGGAGACCAGGTTTCATGGTCTGTGATGTATTTTTCATGTCTGTGAACTTGGTAGGGCCCTAACCATGGGACCTTACCTACTAGTTCTCTGACTTTGTTAAAGTTTGTGAAGTCCATTGTCCTTATTCTGTGGCTTTCACTCCTTCATTTCTGAAGAATCATGAAATCTCTCATTTCATGATCACTTTCACCCAAATTGACTTTTACCTTCAAATTCACTCATGCAGTATGTCAGTACATTTCTACTGTTTACTTCAGCAGAGACCAATAATCAAGGGAAAGAATATAAAGTAAAATATATTTAATAATAAGTAATAGCCTTCTTCTCAAACTCTTCCCTCATAGGTAAAGATTGGCCACAATTCCAGAATAGCTGGGTGTTTCTAGTTAAATGATTGGCAGAGAAATAGTTAACAGTGCTGGATCATCACCAAACATGGTTTGTTTATTATATTTACTCTGATTTACCCTTCTCTATAACCGCATGAGAAGCTGCAAGAGCTGATTAAGAAAAGACGAAGGTAAAATGTATAACAATAATATTTTATTCGCATTTCTTCTCTTTGCTTGATTTGTTACTTTTCCTGCTCCCAGTGGGCCCTATCCAAAGCCCACTGAAGTCAATGGGAGTCTTTCCACTGACTCAAATGTACATTGCATCTATTTCAGTGTGCTGTGGATCAGAGGAATCATTGAGGGAGATGAAAGGGGATCTACCGCAGAAAGGGGGCCCTGGAATGCTACACAGCATTGTACTCCCCAAACTGGACTCTTAAAAGCATTCACCTAATGGGGGCCTGTTAGATTTTTTCCATACACAGAAAACAACCATATATTTTCAGTTTGAATTACTTTTATTTTAAAGTAAAGGAAACTTAAGGCTCTGTAAGATGCTATAGCAAGACTGCCTCAGAGAATGGCCATGACCTATGCAGGCAAGGAGACTCTTTCGAAATGTAAAGGTACAGTCAGAGAAAATAGTAATGACAGCACCGGAGTTTGTACAGCATGCTCCTCCCTTGTAATTACAAAAAAAAAAAGTTAGTCTTGTAGAAGGTCTGTATGACTGCAGATACATGATGTTTTTTTGGTTCCTTATCTACAGTTCAAGGTTCACTTTGTAATGTAACATTTTCATTTATATCATCTTCAGGCCAGAAATTACATGGTCATCAGCCTCCATTTCAGCCTTTTCCATTCCTGACCTCTTATCTTGTATCAGCTGGTCAGTATATTTATTCACAGGTAGTTTTTGTATTCTTTGCTTTCTTGTTTTTCCATCTTCTTGCATTTTTTTAAAGTTTTATTGAATTTCTTCCTCAGTTTGTATAAGTAACTCTGCCTTATCCTCTGTCTGTTTTTTCTGCTGGATATTTTCCAGATATTTGTCTCTCATGCAGATTCTTAACAGGCAAAAATGGTATGTATAAAGCCTACATGAGATTCAAGACAGAAGGTAAATTAGAAATCCCAACAGACTTTGTTAAATATCATTTGCTGAATACTTCTGTTCCTGGTTATGAGATCTTAACAGGATGTGCTTGATTGAATTTAGGATGGAAAAAAAAAAGTTCACCCACTGTGAGCTATTCAGAAATAAGGGATGAGAGAAAAAAGGAAGGTGGGTCAACACACACACAAAAGGCAAGAGCATCTTTAGCCTCACTCACCCACTCCTTTTTATCTGGATTGTAAAGAACATCAAAAATTGCTACCTAGTTTGTGTATACAAAACCTGGATAGCTCAGTGGTTTCCTTGGATTCATTTGTAACACATAGATGCTATGTAAAATAAACTAAGGTAAGAATATATTAATACATTTTAATATGAATTGCATAATGCTGGAATAATTAGTAGATAGGCTCAATGTAATAAAAGAGAAGAGACTCCTTTAACTTTGGACTGGGACAGTAAAAATTCTAATTTCATGAAGAAAAAACTAATTTAGCTTGTGTAGATGGTCACCTACCACCCTACATTGGAACACACATGGAGGTTATGTCTACACTGAACACCTTACAACGGCACGACTCTGCCACTACAGCCACGCCATTGTAAGGCACTCAGAATAGCCGCTCTTTGTCTCCAGGAGAGAGCTCTCTTGATGAAAAAATAAAACCAACCCCAATGAGGGGAGGTAGCTTTGTGGGTGGGAAAGCATCTCCTGCCGATGAAGCACTGTCCACACCGGCACTTTTTGTTGTTACAACTTTTGTCGTTCAGGGGGGTGTTTTTTCCACACTCCTGAGTGGCAAAAGTGTTAATGATGAAAGTGCCAGTGGAGTATCCTCAAACAACTACAACTCATATTTGATGGGGATCCCATCCTGAAAGAAATCTTTCCTGAACCCCCTCTTCTGGCCTTCAAACAACCCCTCAACCTCACCAAACTCATCATCAGAAGCAAGCTCCCCATAGATCAGGATGCACCAACTCAAATCGACACCAGACCCTGCCAAAACAACAGATGCAAAGCCTGCAGACATATCCACACTTCTGCAATGATCAACAGCCCCCCACAATACACCTCTCAAGACCCACGGGTTTTACACATGTCTATCATGACATGAGGTGTAACTCATCCAGTGCATTAAATACCACAATAAGAACTAGTGGGTTAAACCAGACAATCACTATGTTCTCAAATGACACACAGGACAATGATAAAAGATAAAAACACCATATCACCTGTGAGTGAATACTTCAAAAAGTAATCACTCTATATCTAACCTATCAGTACTCATCCTCCAAGGAAACCCGCACCACACTTTCAAAAGATGAGCCTGGGAGGTTAAATTTATAACTCTGCTAAACACAAAAATCATGGACTGAATAGAGACTCTGGATTTCTGGTTTATTACAATCTATAACCCACTAACATATATGCGCATGCACACACACACTCACACACAGAGCTGCTTTTTTCCCTCCCTCAGACAGGAGGAGTGTTTATGGGCCACTTTATTTTGAATGGTCCCTTGAAATCTGTTAACTATTTATGCTAAACAATCTGTTCCACCTTATATATAGCTGTGATACTCTCAGGCTATGTCTACACTACATACCTTTTAGTGATGTTCCCACCCCCAATGAGCAGCAGTAGCTTTGTCGGCAGGAGAGCGCGTCTGCCGACAAAGTGTTGTTTTCACCGGCGCTTTTCATCAGCTAAACTTTTGTCGTTCGGGGTGTGTGTATTTTTCACACTTCTGAATGAAGAAAGTTTTGTTGTTCAGGTTCCAGTGTAGACAAAGCCTCAGTACATTTCCCAGACCAGAAGAAAAGCTCTGTGTAAGCTGGAAAGCTTGTGTCTTTCACCAACAGAAGCTGGTCCAATAAAAGATGTTATCTCAGCCCCTGGTCTTTCTAATATGCTGAGGCCAACAAGGCCACAAAAACACTGCATACAAAATAAGACTTGTCACCTGAGGTGAGGCAGGTGTCAGGGCTAACTCAGTTAATGATGAGAACAATGGATATCCATGGAGATAGCACTTTGTGTATTGTCTGGTCCAGGAGGGACTTGAGTATTGACAAAGAAAAACTAACCCCAGGATGATTTACTGAAGAGATCTCCCTCCTCCCCCCACACCCATACCTCCCCTCCACATCCCCCACATCTAAAAGACAATAGCCTATAGATTGTTGTCCATTAGAGGAGGCGAATTCTCATGAAATGTGGATCCTAGCTCCCTGGACTGTACAAGTACTGCAAGGACTAACCTCTGTGTATGTACCTCTGGTGAGGAGTGTTAAACTAAGGTAAAACCTGTGAACTGGGGTGCACTGCTTCCACAGAGGCATGGAGGATCAGTGTTGTATGTTACAGATGTCCAGAAAATAGGGGACTGGGCACCTGAGTGTAACCAAGTGGGGTGTATAAATTGCTAGGGAAAGAGCAGGGCTCAGGGAGCCTGGAGAGGAAAGCCTGTGTTGTCAGCAGCTGATGGCTGGGTTTGTTTCCCCAGTTGGGCAAGGAAAGGCTCCCTCCCATTGTGAGCCAGTGGTGGTGATTCACCCTAGACACCTCAGGTGACCCTGAAAAGCTTCATACCCTCAATATTGTCCCTTTTAACCCTGAACCCCCTCTTATCATTCACGGATCCTTTAGGAACTGTGCTGCCATTGGCCAGGCAACTAGTACCTGTACAAAACCACCCATCTCTGGGCCTGAGGTAATGTTGTTTCAAACAGGATGATCATCGGTGAGATTATCTTAGAGAGTGAGTATCTGGATCCTCTAGGGAGAATACTACTGAGAGTACCACAAGATGGGCCCAATGTGGATTGTAAAGCTACTCTTCCCTGGAAGAGCCTTTGAGGAAGGGTGGTGGTTCCCCTGCCTGCCCCTTGAGCATGAGACAGAAATAGAAGGGGCAAGCAGTTTTTGCTTCCTGTGCCATGGCCTTTAACCTGCAGATTAAATACAGAGAGAAAGGTTGTGACTGGGACTTGCTCAGGTGCACACTGTGGGGAGAAGGCCAAAGGAATTTTTCCTTAAACTGTAAACCTGCAAGGGCCTGGGCAATGTCCTAATTTTCTCCAGGCGTGGTGTGGTTCAGGATTTGCCTGTGTGGCTTAATCTAACTCAAAACAGTTTCCACTCCTGCATATGCCATTTTATGCCCAGCATTTTCATCATTTCTTATACGAGACTGAGTACCAACCCATGGCTGTCAAGTCTTTCATGTACATAGCTCTCGTTCCCTGACTGGCCCCACCTACTTTTGTATGTCCTTGCCTCTTCTCGCCAATATGAGGAGGAGGATGGAGAATGGGTATAAGAGGAAGATTTGCAGGTAAAGACAAGCTTGTATTTAGAAACCCTTCTTAAAGAGGAATCTTATTACCCTGATGAATTGATACAACCTAGGTCTCACTGGATTCCTAGGACTGAATACTATTGGTGAGTTGTTTCTACATTCCATTGTCCCAGGGTAATTTTATTTCCTTTTTCCAGCTCTTTACTCAATTCAGTGCTAAAGTAACTAAGTCTTCATCAATTGAAGACTGAGGATTATAGAGTTTGATGGGTGATAATATCATATATATCTTTAAAATTCTCTACACTAATGAATTCCCCTCTTAAAAAAAATCAAGAGTCTTTTTGGGGAGCGGAGTGATAGATAAGGAAATGGCTTGACCTCGACTCCATCCCCAAACATGGAAACCATGTTTAGAATTAATCGGGCTTCTCTTCTAGTGTGAGAATGCTAGAGAGCCTTAGATGGTGCCTAGCTACCATGCTAGTCATTATAAGGGTCTACTTCTCCTTGGCTTGTTGCAAAGTCAGCTGCCACAGGAAAAGGAGGGTTTCACTTACTATTCCCTTCCCCTCCCATTAGACACCAGTAATTTTTTGGGGAGGAGGGGGGAGCATGGAGGGTTGTATATCTAATTAACATACCAATAAAGTTGGAACATGTAGAAGAAGGGAGGGAAGACCAGGAAGGGAACCACCTAGGGCATTGGTTCTCAACCTATTTACCATGGTGGGCTGCATCCACACAATATATATACTACATATATGGCCCTGAGGATGTCACATGGGCTGCACATGTGTGCTGATTGGGCCTCAAGTGGCCCACAGGCTGCAGGTGGAGAACCACTGACCTAGGGGGTAGCAGATAAGGGGCAAAGGCAATAAGCTTGCCTTAAGACAGAGTCTAAAGGCATACAAGTGTATTTGTGGAGGGGGAGAGGAGGGAAGTGGCTGAGGCCAAGTAAGTGGCTCATAGTGGGAGGCAGTTAGGATTGGTCTTTTGGATTGAATTTGTTGAGCCTGCAAGCAACCCTGAAGAGTGACCCAGAGACTATAAAGTGGACAGTAGAGTTCTGTTTGCAAACACCATTGCAAACCACACTGGTTGGCAGAGCTTTAATTGCCTTGTAGTGCTGCTCCTGTTCACTATAGCCTTATGCTGGTTCCCTTTCTGCATTTGCTGATTTGCAAGTGGGTGAGGCTAGAGAGGAGAGGTAAGACAATGGGCAGTCAAGCAGAGATTCCTGCAGCTATAGGTGTGGACTCAAAAGTCATTTCTATAGTTGTGGGGTTCTCATGACATTAAAGTTAGTCTGATTTTAAAGGAGAGTGGCCAGGAGGACATATTCATTCAAATACTCTAATATCTGTAGAACTCTGTGAGACCATCAGGATTTGCCCACATAGACACATTTACAAGATCAGGCCTAACAGTATTTATTTTACTGGGTTTTAGCTGAAATCCTACAGTCCACACAGAAAAATCTCTGACCTTTCGGCCCAGATGAATTTACCTGGCTCAGGGTGTGGGTCAGAGCACAGGTTCTGCTTCAACTCAGATTGGAGCCTGAACACTTGGTAGTCAGGATGCAAACTAAATAACCTGAGTACTGATAGTTCCCCAATGCCCTTCATAGAATCATAGAACATCAGGGTTGGAAGGGACCTCAGGAGGTCATCTAGTCCACCCCCCCTGCTCAAAGCGGGACCAATTCTCAACTAAATCATCCCAGCTAGAGCTTTGTCAAGCCTGACCTTAAAAACTTCTAAGGAAGGAGATTCCACCACCTCCCTAGGTAACCTATTCCAGTGCTTCACCACTCTCTGAGTGACAAAGTTTTTTCCTAATATCCAACCTAACCCCACCCACTGCAACTTGAGACCATTACTCCTTGTTCTGTCATCAGGTACCACTGAGAACAGTCTAGATCCATCCTCTTTGGAACCCCCTTTCAGGTAGTTGAAAGCAGCTATCAAATCCTCCCTCATTCTTCTCTTCTGCAGACTAAACAATCCCAGTAATCTTAGCCGTGTCTGAGGATTCTGCGGACGGGGAAGATGAGGAGGAGGAAGAGCTTGCAGAGAGCACACAGCACTCTGTTCTCCCCAACAGCCAGGAGCTTTTTCTCAGCCTGACAGAAGTACCCTCCCAGCCCTCCCAAGCCACTATCCCAGACAATGAAGCCATGGAAGGGACCTCTGGTGAGTGTACCTTTGTAAATATAAGACATGGTTTAAAAGCAAGCATTTTTTAATGATTAATTTGCCCTGAAGACTTGGGATGCATTCGCGGCCAGTACAGTTACTGGAAAAGTCTGTTAACATGTCTGGAGATGGAGCGGAAATCCTCCAGGGACATCTCCATGAAGCTCTCCTGGAGGTACTTCAAAAGCCTTTGCAGAAGGTTTCTGGGCAGGGCAGCCTTATTCCATTCTCCATGGTAGGACACTTGACCACGCCATGCATGTAGCAAGTAATCTGGTATCATTGCATGACAAAGCCTAGCTGCATGTGGTCCCGGTGTTTGCTGGCATTCAAGCAACATCCGTTCTTTATCTTGCTGTGTTATCCTCAGGAGAGTTATATCGTTCATGGTAACCTCGTTGAAATACAGGAATTTAATTAAGGGGACAGAGATGGGCATTCCTACTGGGCTGTTTGCCTGTGGCTTAAAAGAAATTCTTCCCTGCAGTTAGCCAAGCAGGAGGAGGAGCGGGAGGGTGATTGGCACTGAGCTTTTTTGCGTTTGGCTAGCTGGGTTCTTCCCTGCTATCAGCCATGCGGTGGGGGGTAGCAGGGGCAGCTCTAGGAATTGCACCGCCCCAAGCAGGGCAGCACGCCGCGGGGGGCGCTCTGCTGGTCGCCGGTCCCGCGGCTCCGGTGGACCTCCCGCAGGCACCGGAGCCACCTGCCACCCTCCCGCGGCACGCCGCCCCAAGCACGCGCTTGGCGCGCTGTGGTCTGGAGCCGGCCCTGGGGGGTAGGGTGGCTAGCAGCGATCTTCCATGATACCAGCCACCCGGTGGGGGGAGGGGTAAAGTGATCATCCCAGAGAATTGGATGGGGGCAGTTCTGGTGCTGCACATTAACAGGAAAGAAGCAGCGCTCAATGGGCTTTGCTTGCTATTTGGGAAAGGAGGGCGCTGGATAGATGAAGGCTGCAGAAGATGAAAGACAATGGCTTACCATGGCCGCATGCAAGCAGAATTCTGATGCCCGGACCTGCGTCTGTGATCTGTAACACCAAAGCCGCAGGCACTCAACATTAAGAAGCAAAATGCAACCTCGTAGTGAAAACACATGTGCTATGTAAGGTGAATAGTGTTGTTCACCGTGAAAGAGTATGACCATTGTTCTCTAAAATGTATCTTTTTAAATACTTCTCTCCCTTTTTTCCCTCCTTCATGCAGCTGCAAATTTTTCAAGCATCCCTACTCCATCCTGAAGGCTATCTCAGATAAGGCGGCGGAAAAAAAAGATGCGAGAAGAAATGTTTTCGGAAATCATGGAAGTGACCCTCAATGAAAGAGCGCATCTGAATGAGTGGAAGGACATGGTAGCAAAGTACAGGAAAGATGCCAGTGACCGTGAGGACAGGAGGGACCAATGTGAGGATAGGAGGGATGAACATGAGGACAGGAGAGACGCTCGAGATGAGAGGAGAGATGCTCGAGATGAGAGGTGGCGGCAGGAAGATCAGCGGTGGCGAGATGCAACTCTGGGGCTGCTGCGTGATCAAACTGACATGCTCCGGCGTATGGTGGAGCTTCAGGAACGGCAGCAGGATCACAGAGTGCCGCTGCAGCCCCTGTATAACCACCCTTCCCACTCACCATGTTCCTTAGCCTCCTTACCCGCCAGACGAGTAAGAACGCGTGGGGGTAGGCTCTGTGCACCCGCCCACTCCATCCCCGTGGACAGCCCAACCAAAAGGCTCTCATTATTATGAAATTATGAAAATTTTATAGTGGCCTTTTACTTCCCTACTATTCTCCTCCGAAACCCCACCCAGGCTACCTTGTCAGTTCTCTCCCTCTTTTTATAATTAAGTAATAAAGAATACATGATTTTTAAATGAGAGTGACTATTTCCTTAGAAAGCAAGCTGTGATCGAAGGGGGGGAGTGTCTTACAGTGAATGAGTTAATGAAGGGTGGGAGGGTTTCATCAAGGAGAAAGAAACACAATAGTCAGACTGTACCCTGGCCAGTGATGAAACTGGTTTTCAAAGCTTCTCTAATGCGCACCGCTTCCTGGTGTGCTCTTCTAATCTCCCTGGTGTCTGGCTGTGCGTAATCAGCGGCCAGGTGATTTGCCTCAGCCTCCCACCCCGCCATAAAGGTCTCTCCCTTACTCTCACACAGATTGTGGAGCACACAGCAATCAGCAATAACAATGGGGACATTAGTTGGCTGAGGTCTGAGCGAGTCAGTAATGTGCGCCAGCGCACCTTTAAACGGCCAAATGCATATTCTATCACCATTCTGCACTTGCTCAGCCTGTAGTTGAACTGCTCCTGACTACTGTCCAGGCTGCCTGTGTATGGCTTCATGAGCCATGGCATCAAGGGGTAGGCTGGGTCCCCCAGGATAACGACAGGCATTTCAACATCCCCAACTGTTATTTTCTGGTCTGGGAAGTAATTCCCTTGCTGCAGCTGTTTAAACAGAGTAGTGTTCCTGAAGACGCGAGCATCATGAACCCTTCCTGGCCATCCCACGTTGATGTTGGTGAAACGTCCCTCATGATCCACCAGTGCTTGCAGCACCATGGAAAAGTACCCCTTGCGGTTTATGTAGTGGGTGCCCTGGTGCTCCGGTGCCAAGATAGGGATATGGGTTCCATCTATCGCCCCACCACAGTTAGGGAATCCCATTGCAGCAAAGCCATCCAGTATGACCTGCACATTTCCCAGAGTCACTACCTTTCATAGCTGCAGCTTAGTGATTGCTTTGGCTACTTGCATCACAGCAGCCCCTACAGTAGATTTGCCCACTCCAAATTGATTCCCGACTGACCGGTAGCTGTCTGGCATTGCAAGCTTCCAGAGGGCTATTGCCACTCGCTTCTCAACTGTGAGGGCTGCTCTCATCTTTGTATTCTGGCGCTTCAGGGCAGAGGAAAGCAAGTCACAAAGTTCCATGAAAGTTCCCGTCCTCATGCGAAAGTTTCGCAGCCACTGTAAATCGTCCCACACCTGCAAAACTATGCGGTCCCACCAGTCTGTGCTTGTTTCCCGGGCCCAAAATCAGTGTTCAATGGCTAGAACCTGCCCCATTACCAGCAGGATCTCCAAAGCGCAGGGGCCCGCAGTTTGACAGAATTCTGTGTCCATATCCTCATCACTCTTGTCGCCGTGCTGCCGTAGCCGCCGCCTCCTCGCCTGGCTTTGCAGGTCCCGGTTCAGCATTGAGTGCACGAGAATGCACGAGGTTTTTAAAATGTCCATGATTGCTGTCTTGAGCTGAGCAGGGTCCATGCTTGCTATGCTATGGCGTCTGCACAGTTCACCCAGGAAAAAAGGCTCGAAACGGTTGGCTGCTGCTGCTCTCACGGACGGAGGGGTGAGGCTGTACCCAGAAGCACCCGCGACAATGTTTTTTGCCTCATCAGGCACAGGGATCTCAACCCAGAATTCCAATGGGCGGGGGAGACTGCGGGAACTATGGGATAGCTATGGGATAGCTACCCACAGTGCAACGCTCCGGAAATCGACACTAGCCTCGGTACATGGACACACACCGTCGAATTAATGTGCTTAGTGTGGCCGCGTGCACTCGACTTTATACAATCTGTTTTACAAAACCGGTTTCTGTAAAATCGGAATAATCCTGTAGTGTAGACATACCCTAAGTGTAGACAAGCCCTAAGTCACCAACTCAGGGAATAAGACGCTTCTTATCCTTCCCTTTACAAATGTAAAATGAATGTGTATATTAAAAAAGTATTAAGCATTGCGGTCCTCTGGATGGGATTCTGAACTGATCATTCAGCTAGCCACTTTCCAAAAGTGTAAACAGTTACAGCTTTTCTGATTTTTTTATTGATTGAGTATTGCATTGCATTGCAATTAAATCTTTTCTCTCCCCCTCCCACACCCCAGCAGACCTATTGAGGAGACAACAAAAAGCTATTTGGCAGCTAGCCACTTTGACAAGCTGTGTGATGTGTTCAGCAGTTTAGTTGATTTACACTGTTTATACTGTTGGAAGTTGCCAAACTTTTTGTCATTTGGTGTAATATAGTGTTTGCGCCTTTAACGATTTTTTTCTTCCATAAAAAGATTTTTATTTTGCTCACTAGGGTTATAATTTGAAGGTATAATTAGCATCTTGTTAATTGTCAATAATTAAACATGTCATTCAGAGAGCTCTTGCATGGGGCATGTGATTCATTTACCAGAATTTCCTCGAGCCAGTGTTGGGAGGTCCCTAATGAACGGAGAATAAAACAGGAATGGATGTAATGATATAAATTAAATATGTGAACACATATAAACAATCTAAATTTAAATCCAACAGACCCCCACATAGGAATGCACTCTGCAACATGAAAAAAAAAGCCTCTGATCCCAAAAATCTCTCTGATGATTCAAGCTTTGAATTAAATTTCTTTTGTAAATATGGTGTAATAGTTAAAGCTTATGCCCAGTCTCAGAAATGTATAATGGGCAAAAAATTAATAACTACTCATGTTACAATGTTATATGTCGTTGTGGTGTCACCCTATGTGTGTTTGCATATGGGCATAAGGATCTGCCATCATGGATTACTTTGCAGGTTTAGCACCACACACTGTAAAAACAGAGCCTTATCCTCAACTACTCCTCACTCATGCTAAATTTTTATGGGCCAAATTCACCACTGATGTAACTCAGCATAAATCCTAGGTTGTGCAGTGCAAGTGTATGTTCAGACCAGATGAATGCACAGTGAATTACTGTGATCTTGCTCACAAAGCATCAATGTATGTTTTCTTTATAAGAATGTCCACCTCAAAGTGTGGAACACTACATTCAGATCTTGGGCCAGCTTTATAAGGTGGGTTATGGCTCCTTTGCATAGTTCAGGTAGTGCAAAGGTGAGTAAATTTAGCAGCAAATGCCTAGCAGAAAATTCCTGACAGAGCAGAACTCCCTGTTAAGTGCATCTGCGTTGCAACTGGCCTCCACTCTGCCCTGCTCTTGGTGTTAAAAATATGGTGAGGGGGGAAAAGGCTGTTTCGGGGACAGACAGCAGGTATCTAAAAGGGGAATGTTAGAACATGGTGAGTTCAACCTGCTGTAGAAACGATTATGCCCCAAATAATAGCAAATATTCAAACAGCCATTGGTTTATTTTTGAAACTGTGAATTGTGAACTTTTTTTGCAAACTTTAGCAAGAATTTATATTTGTCCACACATACACAGCAAAAGATTACTATTTGCTAATCATTATTTACTCATCTTCAGTTGTTATTCTCAGGTTTTAAATGGTTCAGTCATTAAAACATGGAGTGGGTTCAGTGCCATGTATCTTATGTGACTGATCACATAAGAACGTATAAGAACATAAGAATGGCCGTACCGGGTCAGACCAAAGGTCCATCTAGCCCAGTATCCTGTCTACTGACAGTGGCCAATGCCAGATGCCCCAGAGGGAGTGAACCTAACAGGTAATGATCAAGTGATCTCTCTCCTGCCATCCATCTCCATCCTCTGACAAACAGAGGCTAGGGACACCATTCCTTACCCATCCTGGCTAATAGCCATTAATGGACTTAACCTCCATGAATTTATCCAGTTCTCTTTTAAATGCTGTTATAGTCCTAGCCTTCACAACCTCAGGCAAGGAGGAGGTTGTGAAGTTGACCGTGCACTGTGTGAAGAACTTCCTTTTATTTGTTTTAAACCTG
This sequence comes from Mauremys mutica, assembly GCF_020497125.1. Taxonomy (NCBI): domain Eukaryota; kingdom Metazoa; phylum Chordata; order Testudines; family Geoemydidae; genus Mauremys; species Mauremys mutica. The sequence continues at coordinate 87,449,755 of NC_059074.1, read as the reverse complement.
CTGCCCATTAATTTCATTTGGTGGCCCCTAGTTCTTGTATTATGGGAATAAGTAAATAACTTTTCCTTATCTACTTTCTCCACATCACTCATGATTTTATATACCTCTATCATATCCCCCCTTAGTCTCCTCTTTTCCAAGCTGAAAAGTCCTAGCCTCTTTAATCTCTCCTCATATGGGACCCGTTCCAAACCCCTAATTATTTTAGTTGCCCTTCTCTGAACCTTTTCTAGTGCCAGTATATCTCTTTTGACATGAGGACACCACATCTGTATGCAGTATTCAAGATGTGGGCATACCATCGATTTATATAAGGGCAATAATATATTCTCCATCTTATTCTCTATCCCCTTTTTAATGGTTCCTAACATCCTGTTTGTTTTTTTGACTGCTGCTGCACACTGTGTGGATGTCTTCAGAGAACTATCCACGATGACTCCAAGATCTTTTTCCTGATTCGTTGTAGCTAAATTAGCCCCCATCATATTGTATGTATAGTTGGGGTTATTTTTTCCAATGTGCATTACTTTACATTTATCCACATTAAATTTCATTTGCCATTTTGTTGCCCAATCACTTAGTTTTGTGAGATCTTTTTGAAGTTCTTCACAATCTGCTTTGGTCTTAACTATCTTGAGCAGTTTAGTATCATCTGCAAACTTTGCCACCTCACTTTTTACCCCTTTCTCCAGATCATTTATGAATAAGTTGAATAGGATTGGTCCTAGGACTGAACCTTGGAGAACACCACTAGTTACCCCTCTCCATTCTGAGAATTTACCATTTATTCCTACCCTTTGTTCCCTGTCTTTTAACCAGTTCTCAATCCATGAAAGGACCTTCCCTTTTATCCCATGACAACTTAATTTACGTAAGAGTCTTTGGTGAGGGACCTTGTCAAAGGCTTTCTGGAAATCTAAGTATACTATGTCCACTGGCCGGGGTGGCTCTATGGTTTTTGCTGCCCCAAGCACGGCAGTCAGGCAGCCTTTGGTGGCGTTTCTGCGGGAGGTCTGCCAGTCATGTGGATTCAGTGGCGGTTCAGCGGGTGATCTGCTGGTCCCGCGCCTTTGGCCTATCTGCCTCCGAATTGCTGCCAAACCTGCGGGACCGGCAGACCTCCCGCAGAAACGCCACCGAAGGCTGCCTGACTGCCACCCTCATGGTGACCGGCATGCCACCCCGTCCCCGGTTTGCTGCCCTAGGCATGCGCTTGCTGTGCTGGTGCCTGGAGCCGCCCCTGTCTACTGGATCCCCCTTGTCCACATGTTTGCTGACCTCTTCAAAGAACGCTAAAAGATTAGTAAGATATGATTTCCCTTTACAGAAACCATGTTGACTTTTGCCCAACAATTTATGTTCTTCTATGTGTCTGACAATTTTATTCTTTACTATTCTTTCAACTAATTTGCCCAGTACTGGCCTTAGACTTACCGGTCTGTAATTGCCGGAACACCTCTAGAGCCCTTTTTAAATATTGGCATTACATTAGCTAGCTTCCAGTCATTGGGTAAAGAAGCTGATTTAAAGGCCAGGTTACAAACCATAGTTAATAGTTCCACAACTTCACATTTGAGTTCTTTCAGAACTCTTGGGTGAATGCCATCTGGTTCCGGTGACTTGTTAACATTAAGTTTATCAATTAATTCCAAAACCTCCTCTAGTGACACTTCAATCTCTGACAGTTCCTAAGATTTGTCACCTACAAAGCCAGCTCAGGTTTGGGAATCTCCCTAACATCCTCAGCCATGAAGACTGAAGCAAAGAATCCATTTAGTTTCTCCACAATGACTTTATCGTCTTTAAGCGCTCCTTTTGTATCTCGATCATCAAGGGGCCCCACTGGTTGTTTAGCAGGCTTCCTGCTTCTGATGTACTTAAAAAACATTTTGTTTTTATCTTTTCAATTTTTGGCTAGCCATTCTTCAAACTTCTCTTTGGCTTTTCTTATTACATTTTTACACTTAATTTGGCAGTGTTTATGTTCCTTTCTATTTACCTCACTAGGATTTGACTTCCACTTTTTAAAAAAAATGTCTTTTTATCTCTCACTGCTTCTTTTACATGGTTTTTAAGCCACGGTGGCTCTTTTTTAGTTCTTTTACTGTGTTTCTGAATTTGGGATATACATTTAAGTTGGGCCTCTATTATGGTGCCTTTAAAAAGCGTCCATACATCTTGCAGGGATTTCACTTTAGTCACTGTACCTTTTAATTTCTGTTTAACTAACCCCCTCATTTTTGCATAGTTCCCCTCTTTGAAATTAAATGCCACAGTGTTGGGCTGTTGAGATGTTCTTCCCACCACAGGGATGTTAAATGTTATTATATTATGGTCACTATTTCTAAGCGGTCCTGTTATAGTTACCTCTTGGACCAGCTCCTGCGCTCCACTCAGGACTAAATCGAGAGTTGCCTCTCTCCTTGTGGGTTCCTGTACCAGCTGCTCCAAGAAGCAGTCATTTAAAGTATTGAGAAATTTTGTCTCTGCATTTCGTCCTGAGGTGACATGTTCCCAGTCAATATGGGGATAATTGAAATCCCCCACTATTATTGATTTCTTAATTTTGATAGCCTCTCTAATTTCCCTTAGCATTTCATCGTCACTATCACTGTCCTGGTCAGGGGATCGATAATAGATTCCTAATGTTATATTCTTATTAGAGCATGAAATTACTATCCATAGAGATTCTATGGAACATATGGATTCACTTAAGATTTTCTCTCCCTCCAGCATGACCTGTTCTGTCCTTCCAATATATTTTGTACCCCGGAATGATTGTGTCCCATTGACTGTCCTCAGTTCACCAGGTTTCTGTGTTGCCTATTATATCAATATCCTCCTTTATCACAAGGCACTCTAGTTCACCCATCTTATTATTTAGACTTCTAGCATTTGTGTATAAGCACTTTAAAAACTTGTCACTGTTTGTTTGTCTGCCCTTTTCTGATTCTTTATGTGAATGTTTCTCGTCTGATCTGGCCCTTACATTATCTTCTTCCATCCGCGGCTCCTGACTATAACCTAGAGAATCTCTATCAATAGATTCTCCTCTAAGAGAAGTCTCTGTCCGATCCACGTGCTCCTCTGCAGCAGTCAGCTTTCCCCCATCTCCTAGTTTAAAAACTGCTCTGCAACCTTTTTAATGTTAAGTGCCAGCAGTCTGGTTCCACTTTGGTTTAGGTGGAGCCCATCTGTATAGGCTCCCCCCATCCCAAAAGTTTCCCTAGTTCCTAATGAACGTGAACCCCTCCTCTCTACACCATCGTCACATCCATGCATTGAGACTCTGAAGCTCTGCCTGCCTACCTGGCCCTGCACGTGGAACTGGGAGCATTTCTGAGAATGCTACCATAGAGGTCCTGGATTTCAGTCTCTTCCCTAGCAGCCTAAATTTGGCCTCCAGGACATCTGTCCTACCCTTCCCTATGTCACTGGTACCTACATGTACCATGACCACCAGCTCCTCCCCAGCACTACATATAAGTCTATCCAGATGCCTCAAGAGATCCGCAACCTTCGCACCAGGCAGGCAAGTCACCATATGGTTCTCTCGGTCATCAGAAACCCAGCTATGTTTCTAATGATCGAATCAACCATTACTAATACCTGCCTTTTCCTAGTGACTGGAGTTCCCTCCCCTGGAGAGGTAACCTCAGTGCGAGAGGATACCCTTACATCATCTGGAAGGAGGGTCCCAACTATGGGAAGGTTTCCCTCTGCTCCCGTTGACTGCTCTGCTTCCCTGGGCCTTTCATCCTCATCAATAGCACAGGGACTGTCTGACCGGAGGTGGGACAATTCTACAGTGTCCCAGAAAGCCTCATCAACATACCTCTCTGCCTGCCTTAGCTCCTCCAGTCACCACCCTGGCCTCCAAAGCCCATACGTGCGGTCTCTGAGGGCCAGGAGCTCCTTGCACCAAATGCATGCATATGCCACCCACCCACAGGGCGGGTAATCATACATGCTGCACTCAGCACAATAAACTGGATAGCCCCCACTCTGCTGCTGGGCTTCTGCCTGCATTGTCTCCTGCAGAATTAATTAAAGGGTTTTGTTTAAATCGTGAAGTTTTGAATGTAGATCCATTTACAGGTTTTAAAGAACAGCAAGTGAACCTTGCCCCCTTCCCACTCCCTTCCAAGCTCCCTTATGAAACTCCCTGTTAGCAGCCCCTGGTCGCAAAGCTCCCCGGTTGCTTGCACACTGCTTTATAAAGCCCTGGGTCTTGATAGCCCCACCCACTGACTAAGGCTCAGACAATTAACAGAGGCTTCTAGCTTTCACACCTTACTTCGAAGCTCACAGCTTCCAACTGCCAGCTACAGCACACAGTCCTTCAAACAAACAACCAAACAGACAGACAAACACAAGCTCAGCACACAGTAACTAACTCCCAAACACAAACACACACTACAGATAGCCCTTACCCCAAGGGTGCTGTATTTGCTCCTCCTTCACCTGGAGAAATCCTTTGCAAAACTCCCTGTTAGCAGCCCCTGTTCACAAAGCTCCCTGGTCACACACCATTCACAACCATTCTATAGGCTGGAATTTATGACTAACTAATACCCAAAGAGAAAAAGTGGCTAAATAAATTGGCCAATTTATTTGTCATGAAAAATTCAATCAGCTGTGTTTTCAAAGGTTAGAAAAAATTAGAAACTCCACTTTTCATAAAATTTTTGGAGCAGAGATTTAAAAAAGTTCCAAAGGGACTTAAGAACACAAAGCTCATTACTTTTAATGGTACTTGTGCTCCTTAATCATTTAGGCACTTTTGAAAATCTCCATTTTTAAAATTAGTTTTAAGGCTAAATATGGATTCTGATATGTTAATAGAAGATACTGAAATTTAAACCAGGATCTTTTAGAGCTTTTGGATTTCCTTCAGAAAAACTGGATTTTTAAGCATGGTCTTAAACTTTAGTAAGGAATGGGAAATTTGATGGTGAATAGTATTTTGCTGATATATTATGTATTTAAAGTTTTAAGCATCTGTTATCTTAATATGTAGGTGATATTTTAAAAAGAACAAACTTTGGGCCTGATCCTGCAATCCTTCAGTGGTGGAATGAAGCTTCTTGAATGTTTAAGAGTAATGGGTTTTGTTTGTTTGTGGTGACACAGAAAAGTGCAGGGTCACAATCGCACTGTTTTAAACCTCCTACACAAGAGAAATTCTGATCTGATTGAATCATGCATTGTGTATTAAGATGGCATCCCTTTTCATTGCAGCATTTTACTGGAATCTGGCAAAAATACTCTGAGTTTAGTGACTCATATGACCCATCTCCAAAGTTTCCCAAAGGAACATCTTGCAATTTGCAGAGGTCTCTTCTTACATTTCTTTGCCCTCTAAACAGGGCATTCACTACCACAATATCCATCCCTGGAATGTGCTAAACTATGTGTTTTTCCTGCTTTGACAAAACTCACAGATTTTTATTGCCACATTGTTCATCCATTCTGATATGGTATCTCTTAGCCTGAAAAGACAGCATACTGCAGTACTGTTGTTTGACAGAACCTGGACATGGATGCCTGGAGATATCTGTAAACTGTTTAGAGCTTTCCAGACTAAGAAGCTCAAACTTGTTTATGCTTCGTGGAATTTCCCACTAATCCCATAATCCACTCATGATCTAGTAAGCAAAGGAAGTGCCCTGGCCTGGCTTGCAGGAGTCTGCCTTCAGGCTTCCTGAAATGGTCAAGTCTGGGAAGGTGTGGGGATCTAGTAGCAGCAGGATCCCCTCCACAACATAGGACAAGTAAATCCAAGTTGCAGGATGTCCCTTAGGCTATGAGTCCCTCAGATGTGGTAGTAACAGAATGACTGAGTTACTGGGTTGAACAGCCTAGAAGGATGGAAATTCTGAGTCCTTCTTATTAGGAAAGACAGGCTTTCCACAAAGAGAGGGTCAAGCTGGGATGCCCATAGCAATGCAGTGCCCTGGACTCCTAGGTCTTTACTCCCAGAGATACCACAATGTCACCTATTGCAGATAGGATGTCTAGATAGGATTTTCAGGAGGAGGAGGAGAAAGAGGAGAAGGAAGTTTATAAAAAGAAGCAGAATCAAATTAAAAGGATAATTAGATGAAAAAAATGTGTTTAATTGCAAAAAAATTTCAACTGCTATGTTACGATTCCTTATAAATACTAGCAGCAGCAAAAGAAATAGAGAAAATGGAACCTCTTGAAATGATAGAGGAAATAGAGGCAGGGAGAAGGGAATGAAAAAACTTGTAAAACTGAGATTTGAATAATTTAAGTGACTACGGAGTAAATAGAAAATAAATGTAAACGTAGACAGATGCAAAATAACAAACCTGCAGGGTGCATATTAAACAGAAATGTCAGGCAGCACAATAACCAAGAAAAGGATTCAGGGATTATTTTGGAAACATCCTCAAAATAAACCACCAGCCCAGTGTCTGACAGTAGTAATAGTGGCAAAGATACTATAGGGAGGACTCAACACAGGAATAAAATGGAGAGAGATAATATGATTTGACAAAGTCCTGGTTAAAAGGGCTTGGAACCATAGGTCCCAATCCAGCAAAGCACTTCAGCACGTACTGCATACCTTCAACCATGTGTGTGACCAAACTTAAATCTTCTTAACGTGCACCTTGGAGTTTGATTTGTCAATGGGAGTACTCATGCCAACAATGTTATGCACGTACTTAAGTGCCTGGCTGGACCATGGCCATGGAGTTGAATTTTGTTGACCTTTCTGCAGGACGGAATACAAAAAAAGGGGCAACCAGGAAGGGTTCAGGTTTCAGACTATTTCTTAGGAGGGCGGCTAAGCACACTAGATTCTCACAATGAAGAGAGCTGATAGTGAAGAATGGGGCAAAGTGTTTCCAGTGGCAAAGGGTTTCAATACTCAGAGGAAACAAGCTAAAACTCAGAAAACAACAATTGTTGTAATTATTATTCTCTGTATATTTCCAGTAGCACCTACAATGTGCTAGGCTCTTTCTAGAAACTTAAGAAACATGGCCTCTGCTCTGGAGAGCGTCATAGATTTAAAGGCCAAAAGGGACCATTAGATATGTATATCACAGATCATTACATTTCACCCAATAACCCTAAACTGAATACAATAACATGGATTAGACTAAAACATTTCAGCCCGCAGAAGACTAAACTGATGTATGTCACAGGCAGAGAACAGGAAAGAACGAAGTGCCAAGGTACCAAGGGCCAAAGCCCCTGCAGTGGCGGGGACTTGATATGGTGTGGTATGCCCAGATGCTCCTGGCAGGTGATCAATGCTCCATGCTGCAAAGGAAAGTGAAACCTCTACAGGTCTCTGCTAATCTGACATGGAGGAAAATTCCTACCCAGCCTGAATCTGGTGATCAGTTTGATCATCAGTATGAGAGCAAGACACTCCAGATAAGCACCCAAGAAAGAGGATTTTCTGTATTTCCTCAAAGCACTGGTCCACCCTGCCCAGTGTCCTATCTCCACCTGTGGCCAATCCCTGATGCTTCAGAGAAAGGAGAAAAGCAAAACCCCAGAATACATCTGGCCAATTCCTTCCTGACTCCTGAAGGTGACCAGCTGAAGCCCTGAAGCCTGAGATTTGATTATAGTCACTGTCTTAATGCAGAGCAGCAAGTAAGCATGTGGAGGACAATGCAGGCAATCCTGTTCTCCCTATGCCTCCAGAAGAAAGGGAATGAACAAGGGGATTCATAGATTCACAGATTCATAGACTCCAAGGACAGAAGGGATCTCACAATCTAAGGAAGAGTAAACAAGGAAATTGGTGAGAACTATTTTATTTGAAGGAATAAACATATGGAATAAGTTCCCCCAGTAAATGTCATCAGAGTAGACAGAATGATAAACTTGGGAGATAGTTAGACACTTTTATGGAGAATGAGGTGATTGAAGGATAAAGTGATAAAGAAGGCAGATGGGAATGAGACAAACCTAAAGGGGAGATCTTGTTGGGTCAAGTATATGTGTGTGTGTGTGTGTGTGTGTGAGTTTGAGAGAGAGAGAGAGAGAGAGAGAGAGAGTTAACTTAAGAGGACTTTTGTCAATGTCTTGCTTTTTAGGAGTCTCTCTCTTTCACAGCCTTATTTTGGGGGATGGGAGGAAGAAAGATCTAGAAATGGGCTAAGCCAGTTTTGACACATGTGAATGAAAGGGCATCTGACTGCAGTATGTCTGGTAGATTGAATTGCTTTTCAAATCTGGTAATCATAAAACTACCATGGAAATTAATTGTATGGCACTGATTAACCATTTCAATGAGAAAGCAAGAAAAGAAACTAGATAATTAATGGGAGAAAAATAAGACTCACATGAGAGGACCAATGAAGCAGACAAGAGATGTATAGGACCAAGCGGCATATTGTGAATCTTGATGAATTGATCTCAATGTAACCCTTCTGCCAGGTGGTTAACAGCAACAAAAAGGTTCAAAACATGTGGGATCTCTCTTGACAAATGATTCAACTGGCTGGACCCCCCCCACCGAAACCTGGGAAAACTAAGTGCATCCTCCCTGGGTGCCCTTATCAGGCAGAATGTCCCACTCAGAAGCTCTCCAAGATTGTGTACAAACAAGGAAATCTTTGTTAGTGGAGGAAATACAGTCACAAACTGGGGAAAACACAACAGAATATACATGGAAATAAAGAGTAAAATACTTACCCCCTACCAGTAACTTGAGAGTAGTCCATTTAACTTTGTCTCCTGTCCTCTCTCCCACACTGGTGAGAATTTCCCAAGGGTAATAAACCCTTGATTACACCATCTCACCCATCTACCAAACCCCACACATGAGTTAGATGAGTGAGTAGTAGTAGTCCAAGTGTATTTTTGCAGGTCCTTCTCCGTTCCCACTTGTCTGGTCCCACCTGGAGGTACTATCCTTTAACTCAGCTTAGTGAGTCCGCTTTATTAAGATGTTGAATATTCCAGGCCTCACCAGGGACCACAGAGCTCTGGGGCTGTCCTCTGAATCATTTCTCACTACAGAGTCATCACTCTGTGTTATCTCTCACCTCAAACACCCCCACCAGAGTGGAGCCAAGAGCACTGAGGACCCTTGAGCACAGTCGTAGCTGTTTAGAAATAATGCACTTTTTACCCCCCTAAAGATAAGAGCTCCCCCCACACCATGTTTAAACTTCTTTGGAAGCCTATTACCCCCACAAAATCCAAGTTCATGTACAGTTGCGGTGACTCTCCAAGTGTCAATGCAGAAATTATGGGTAGATAGCCTATGCAAATGAATCTTTTTATGGCAACACTTTCCCCTTTTCACTAAGTGTTCTTCCTCCTCTAGAGCTACTGGCCATAATACCAGAGTTGTGGGGGGATTCAGATATGAACCTTTGGTTTGGGCCACTTGTAACTCACTCAGGTAGGAGTTGGGCTCCTAACTCCCTTAGGGCTTGGCTACACTTGCAAGTTGCAGCGCTGGTAGAGGCTTTCCAGCGCTGCAATTAGTAACCGTCCACACCTGCAAGGCACATCCAGCGCTGCAACTCCCTGGCTGCAGCGCTGGCTGTACACCTGGCCAGGTTGGGGTGTAGCGATTGCAGCGCTGGTGATCCAGCGCTGCTCATCAAGTGTGGACACACACCAGCGCTTTTATTGGCCTCCAGGGAATAACGAGATATCCCAGAATGCTTTTAACTAAATTACTCTCTTTGTTTTGTTATGCAGCCTCTCTTTGTTTTGTTGTGAACTCCGATCGGAGCTCCGTTGAACTGCTTATCTAAAAAACAAACACTGATCACAGCAAACAGGAGCTATCTGTACCTGGCTGTGAACGATCAAATGAGAGGCAAGCAGTTTGCTTGACAGAGAAACAGCGTTGGATGCAGGCTGTTTGCAATTAAGACTAAGGGTTTGCGAACATTTTGTGATTTTTCAATCCAGGGAAGCTAACACACAGTGTTGGCTCCAAAAATCCACTCTCTCTATCTTCCCCGCTCCCTGTCACAGTACACCACCCTCCACCCCCCTCTTTTGAAAAGCACGTTGTTGCCACTTGAATGCTGGGATAGCTGCCCATAATGCAGCACTCCCAACAGCGCTGTAAATGCTGCAAATGTGGCCACACACCAGCGCTGGTAGCTGTGAGTGTGGCCACACTCCAGCGCTGGCCCTGCACAGCTGCACGACCAGCGCTGTAACTCCCAGCGCCGCAACTTTCAAGTGTAGCCAAGCCCTTAGACCCCTTTCAAAATACCTGACTGAGATTAAGGTTTATGTACATGCTTAATTTTATCCACGTGAATAGCTTCACTGAGGCCAATAAGAGCAGATAAGTGTATGCATATGCATCTTCCCAGTGCCATACTGTGGTTTTGGTCTTTCACTCCGAGGTGGGCGGAAAGGGGGTGATTGTTTACATCTACTGAAGCAGGCAGTAAATATAAAAATATTTCCTTTCCGCCTTAAGTGTTACAGTAAGTAGGGTATAAAAACAATGACCTAAGCAAGGCTGAATTCAGTGGTTATCTATTTTATTTTAAGAGGTAAATCTGCCCAGCTTTCAGGGGAAAAATAAAAGAGAGAGAAGAATTCTAATTTATTAATGTTTCCCTGAGTATTTCACCCACAGACAAAGAAATGGGCCAATGTAAACAAGCTGGTGTGTGTACTTAGTCATATGAACTTCTGAACAACCTCTACATAAATCTAGTGCTTGTTGAACCAGAAAAACGTGTTGACCATTTAGGAGCCATACATTAATTATCTCTGTACTGCAAACCCCACATGTTATGTCTGTCTCTCCCCAGTCACACTGTGCTTAAACTGTCCCCTTATTAATTCCAAATATATTTCTTTTAACACTTTACTTTTATCTACTCTCACTTATCATATTTTCTCAGTGCCATCTCATCTCATACAAATGTGTAGCACTTTGGCATGATAATTAGATAACACACAGGCAAGATGAAGCCAGAAAAACACATTGTTAAATGGCATTCTGGATTAAGTGGGGTAAGGAAATAATTTAGGGTTATATGATGTGCTCACTGAAATTAATTTTGACTTTAACAAGAAATAATATAGAAAAGGTTTAAAGAATTAGGATGGAATGACGAGCCTTAAAAATAATAATTGAGCAAGAGCTGAAAAAGGAATACTTGGAAAATTTCAAGATATGTAAACCAACAATGATCCAGATGATATACATCTTAGGGCATGAAGGGAATTAGCTAACACCAAAGTTATTGTACCAATAACAATTATTTCTGAAATGTGGTGCATAACTGGACAAGCATCCAAAATACTGGAGAAATGCAAATACATGCAAACCCAGACATCGTAATATCCAAACACACTCAAAGATTCCACTGCTCTACAACAAACTTCCTTTCAATTCCAACATCTAGTCAACCACAGCATACACATCCAGTTGCTCAGATTCCTCAGAATCACACTGAGGGACACTCCCATAAGTCTGACCTCCTCAGAATTAAGACAGCTAATAACCAGTAGACACGTCTTTACTGTTAAAATGTATGTAATCTGTAGTTTCTGCAGAAAAGGATGTATGAAGTAAAAAAGTTAAGGTTGTGCATTTGATTTTGAAGAACTGGATCTGTGGCTTGTGGGAGGTAATATGTTGGAACTAAAAGGGTGTTTGTTTTGGAGCTGAGGAGGGTAAGAGTGCTTTTGGGCAGTTTGAGGTTTAGGCAGTGGGAGTGTGAACTGCGGTTGGTTAATGCCGGCTTAATTGGTAATTTCCTTGATGTGTAATGACTGTGGTGATAGAAAATGCACTTGAGCCACCTTAACTGTAAATACAGACATCCTGGTGTGTGGGAGTTTCCTGTTTGTTTTTTTTTAACAGTAAATAAATTTGTTTCCCCTCAGGTTCTATGCTCCTGCTTGTTACCTGCCATCTGCCTTTTTACTCACTGGGTTCTTCCCTCCTCTCCTTTGCCCCTAAGTCCCTTTCTGTATAACACTTTTAGCTCCCTACTTCCCCCTCCACAATCTCTGCAGTTCCTGTTACTCATTAGCACAGGACCTCTTTTCCTTATTTCCCTCCTTTGCTTCCCTCAGTGTCTCTCCTTGCTGCTGTTTTTCTCTTGTTCCTCAGTCCCCTTTAAAATACATATCAATATAAACAGTTACAGCATGTAGAAGAGGGGTGGGGCAGGAGACTGAGGAAGAAGTGCAGGGGAAAGAGGTTGCAGTAGGGGACACATGGGAAATGGGAGAGGGAAGTAGGGAGGCACCCTGGTCAGGGGTAAACCATGCTGTTCCACCCAGACACAGCACAAATTGCCTCTTCATATGTGTTTGTTTGCTACATGGTGCTACCTCCTTCCATGGCTGCTGTTATAAGAAGTCATTATTGTGCTAAATGGGAAAAAAAAGTGAATAGATTCTTCTGCCCCTCACCTCTCTGCCACACCATCCACTGCAGCACAGGCTAAGGGGGAGAACTTTTGGGGGAGAATATCGTTAAAATATTGGGAACACATCACTTCAGCTCACAAACAATGCTGAATAGGACTAAAACTAGAAAAGAGAGGAGGAGGTGCAGGGCCAAGTTGTGTCTATCTTTGTGGAGGAGGGAAAGGAGAGGAGATTGAAGGGACCTTGCACTGGGCCTAGACACAGTCCCAGTCCTTGTGCTCAAGAAGTGTAAGGATGTCACGAATCTATAATTGACATAGGTACCACTCCAAAGAGGTAGAAGAAGGACAGGGAGGGACTATGGTATGTAATGCTGTTTCAAGTAAAAGGGTGTAGCAGGGGCTGGTATGGCCCATGATTCCCTAGAGGCTCTCAGAATCTGAAAAGGGAGGGATGGCTGTGCCCAGTGCATGTTTTTTTCATTTTATCTTTTAGCAAAGGAACTATTACAGAAGCAGGTCAGAATGACAGAAATGTGCTGTGAGTCTCTCTTAAGCAAATGGACCATCTTCAAAGCTAAAAGGGGAAAAAAAAACAGCCAAGGTACATCTTTCTGAGCTGCATACTTACACATCCCCTTTAGAAATGCCAGAGCCTGATGGCTGGATAGGAAGCATGAGCTTTACAGCTGTTCTGACCACTTCTTTTTCCAGGATGTGTATTAGCGCCAGTGCTTCCAGACATACCATTGATCACAAATTTATATAAGTACAGAGAACAGGAATGCTGGAACAATTGCTTTGAGACCTTTGGGATATATGACTGGATAGGACATTGGAATTCAAAGCCAAACATATGCAAATACAGATCAAATTGGGTGTAATTGGAATTTCAATGGCCAAAAAGTAGCTTGTTCAGCAATCAGTGGGCATAAGAGAAAGGGTTTAGTGTAAATTCATATTATTATTATTATTAAATACAACATTCCCCCCTCCCTTCCATGATTAAATAATGTTAAGGTTGTAACATGAACTAACAAAAGTCAGAAAATTCAACATTAAGCTGCCATGCCATCCCTTGCTCATAGCCTTGTGAAAAGAGGGGTAGGGCTGTGTAAGAGTCCGGTGTGGGGGCTCGGCCCTTTCAGGAGCGGCTGGGCACCAGGCCGCCTCACTACACGAGGCTAGGAAGCAGTTCAGTCTCCAAAGTCCAAGCCCTAGGTCAGGGTGGGGCAGCAAATAGTAGGTCACGGGCTCAGGCCCTCAGGCAGGGGCTGAGCAAAATAAACAGTAATTTAGGCCCAAGCCCTCAGTCAGGGCGGGGCAACAAACAGTAGTTCAAGGGGCTCAGACCCTCAGGCAGGGGCTGAGCAAAATAAACAGTCATTTAAGCCCAAGCCCTCACTCAGGGCAGGGCAACAGACAGCAGTTCTGGGCTCAGACCCTCAGGCAGGGGCTGAGCAAACAAAGTCAGTAAAGCCCTAGCCCTCGGTCAGGGCGGGGCAACAAGCAGTAGTTCACGGGCTCAGACCCTCAGGCAGGGGCTGAGCAAACACACAGCAGTTCAGGGGCTCAGGTCCTCAGGCAGGAGCTGAGCCAACACAGCAGTTCAAGGGCTCAGGTCCTCAGGCAGGAGCTGAGCAAACACACAGGTAAGTCCAGGCTCCTATGTCGGAGCAGCGGTGTGAGGGGGGGAGACTGCCACCCGTGAGTGGGGTGGCAGGAGGGACACAGGCCCACCCACTCCACTGTGTCCCAGCCCGGGGCCCTAACAGTGGCAGTTAGTCTGCTGCTGTGTTGGTGGGGTCCTGACCGCAACACACCAACATTGGCTCCAAGTCTGCTGTAGCCAGACTGGGGTCGGCTACCCCCGGGCTACTTCCCATCTCCCCCTCCATTGGTACCTGCTCATCTCTGGGGTCTTCCGCGGGGTCCCACACCATGGGCTCCTTGGGGCGCTGGGCGCTGACTAGGTTGGGCTGCTCCTCCGGACTCGGGTCGGGGGGACGCTCGGGCAGCTCCTCAGGGTACCGGGCTCGGGGAAGGCTCGGCCAGTTCTCTTCAGGGTACCGGGCTCGGGGAAGGCTCGGCCAGCCTTCCTCAGGGTACCAGGCTCGGGGAAGGCTCGGTCCAACAGGAGCTCGGTCAGTAGCGTCTGTCCTCTCCGGCCGCCAGGCAGCAATTGAGCGCTGGGGCCGGGCCTTTATACTTCCTGTCCTGCCCCTTGACTTCCAGGGGGCGGGGACAGGCGGTGGTGGCTCCGCCCACTGTGGCGGCTGTTCTGGCTCGTCCCTCTCAGGAGCGGCTGGGAGCCAGGCCGCCTCACTATAGGCTGTCAAGTGATTAAAAAAAATAATCATGATTAATCGTGTGATTATAAAATTAAATGTGATTAATCGCACAATTAATCACACTGTTAAAAATAATAGAATACAATTTATTTAAATATTTTTTGATGTTTTCTACATTTTCAAATATATTGATTTCAATTAGAACACACAATACAAAGTCTACAGTGCTCATTTTATATTTATTTTTTATTACAACCAAATACAAGTACTGTAGGGCAATCTATTTATAATGAAAGTTGAACTTACAAATGTACCATTATGTACAAAAAAAACTGCATTCAAAAATAAAACAATGTAAAACTTTAGAACCTACAAGTCCATTCAGTCCTACTTCAGCCAATCGTTCAGACAAACAAGTTTGTTTACATATGCAGGAGATAATGCTGCCTGCTTCTTGTTTACAATGTCACCTGAAAGTGAGAGCAGGCATTCTCATGGCATTGTTGTATCCGACATCGCAAGATATTTATGTGCCAGATATGCTAAAGATTTATATGTCCCTTAATGCTTCAACCACCATTCCAGGGGACATGTGTCCATGCTAATGATGGGTTCTGCTTGATAACAGTCCAAAGCAGTGAAGACTGATGCATGTTCATTTTCATCATCTGAGTCAGATGCCACCAGCAGAAAGTTGGTTTTCTCTTTTGGTGGTTTGGGTTCTGTAGTTTCCGCATTGGAGTGTTGCTCTTTTCAGACTTCTTAAATCATACTCCACATCTTGTCCCTCTTAGATTTTGGAAGGCACTTCAGATTCTTAAACCTTGGGTCGAGTACTGTCGCTATCTTTAGAAATCTCACACTGGTACCTTCTTTGTGTTTTTTTGAAATCTGCAGTGAAAGTGTTCTTAAAATGAACAACATGTGCTGGGTCATCATCCGAGACTGCTATAACATGAAATATATGGCAGAATGCAGGTAAAACAGAGCAGGGGACATACAGTTCTCCCCCAAGGAGTTCAGTCACAAATTTAATTTATGCATAATTTTTTTAATGCGTATCATCAGCATGGAAGCATGTCCTCTGGAATGGTGGCCGAAGCAGGAAGGGACATACGAATGTTTAGCATATCTGGCACCTAAATACCTTGCAATGCCAGCTACAAAAGTGCTTTGCAAATGCCTGTTCTCACTTTCTGGTGACATTGTAAATAAGAAGTGGGAAGCATTATCTCCCATAAATGTAAACAACCTTGTTTGTCTTAGCGACTGGTTGAACAAGAAGTAGGACTGAGTGGACTTATAGGCTATGAAGTTTTATATTGGTTTTTTTTTGAGTGAAGTTATGTAACAAAAAAATCTACATTTGTAAGTTGCACTTTCATGACAAAGAGATTGCACTACAGTACTTGTATGAGGTGAATAGAAAAATATAATTTCTTTTGTTTATTGTTTTTACAGTGCAAATATTTGTAATAAAAATAATGTATACTTTGATTTCAATTACAACACAGTTTAAATAGCACTAGGAGTGTGCTACAAACTGATAAAAATCCAGGAAATTGTAAGCTAAGGCTGAGATTCTGTCTTCACGTCATGCTGATATGCTTATTTACTAGGGCAGTCGATGAATTGCAGTTAACTCACACGATTAACTCAAAATTTTTTACTGTGATTAAAAAAATGAATCACAATCGCACTGTTAAACAATAGAATACTAATTGAAATGTATTAAATAGTTTTGGACGTATTTCTACATTTTCAAATTATTGATTTCTATTACAAAACAGAATACAAAGTGTACAGTGCTCACTTTATATTATTTGTATTACAAATATTTGTACCGTAAAATTGATAAACAAAAGCAATTCTATTTTTCAATTCACCTCATACAAGTACTGTAGTGCAAACTCTTTATCATGAAAGTGTAACTTACAAATGTAGAAAAAAATCCCAAAATGTTTATAATACATTTCAATTGGTATTCTATTATTGTTTAACAGTGTGATTAAAACTGTGATTAATTGAGGTTAATTTTTTTTAATCGAGTTAATTTGTTTTGAGTTTATCGCTTGAGTTAACTGTGATTAATTGATAGCCCTAATTTAAACATACATTTTCTTGTAGTTTAATCTGAAGAAAAGAAAGACCAAATCTATGAAGCAAACATGTTCATTTGCCCATGAGATCAGAATGTTTCCTACAAAGTTATTCCAGGACTTGGCTACACTTGAGAGTTGCAGCGCTGGGAGTTACAGCTGTGTTCGTATAGCTGTGTAGGGACAGTGCTGGTGTGTGGCCACACTGACAGCTAACAGCGCTGCAGTGTGGCCACATTTGCAGCATTTGCAGTGCTGTATTGAGAGGTGCATTGTGGGCAGCTATCCCACAGAGCACCTCGTCCCATTTTGGCGCCGTGGGTTGTGGGAAGGGGGCGGAGGGTGCGGGTCATTCCGCTTCCTGTCCCAACGCCCCGTGGTGCATCGCTTCACATCCCAGCAGTCCTAAGTTTTTCCGGCCACGTTTGGCGCCATTGTGAGTCTCTTGCTGTGTTTTACTCTCTCTCTCTGAAGCGTGATTTCTGAGGGAAATGGAGCCCGAGCTGCTGAGGACTGTGCTGATGAGTGTCGCCAGCACATCACGTTTGGCAGTTGAGCTATTCCTTCAGCTCCAAAGTGACAGTGAGGAGTCCGAAGATGATATCGAGTCGCCTGACGCGTGTGACACTAAATTGCTTGTGGCATTCACGGAAATGCTCAGCACCGTGGAACGCCGCTTTTGGGCTCAGGAAACAAGCACTGAGTGGTGGGATCACATCATCATGGAAGTCTGGGATGATGAGCAGTGGATGCAGAACTTTCGGATGAGAAAAGCCACTTTCATGGGACTGTGTGCTGAGCTCGCCCCTACCCTGCGGCGCAAGGACACAAGATTGAGAACTGCCCTGACGGTGGAAAAGTGGGTGGCTATTGCAATCTGGAAGCTGGCAACTCCAGACAGCTACAGGTTGGTCGGGAACCAGTTTGGAGTGGGAAAGTCAACCGTTGGAATCGTGTTGATGCAAGTTTGCAGGGCCATTAATCGCATCCTGCTAAGAAGAACCGTGACTCTGGGGAACGTGCAGGACATTGTGGATGGCTTTGCACAAATGGGTTTCCCTAACTGTGGAGGGGCGATAGATGGGACGCATATTCCTATTCTGGCACCCCCCCACCTAGCATCCGAGTACGTTAATCGGAAGGGGTATTTCTCTATGGTTCTCCAGGCGCTTGTGGATCACCGTGGGCGTTTCATTGACATTAACACAGGCTGGCCTGGAAAGGTGCATGAGGCATGCATCTTTCGGAACAGTGGCCTGTTCAGGAAGATGCAGGCAGGGACTTTTTTCCCAGACAGGAAGATCACAGTAGGGGACGTCGAAATGCCCATTGTGATCCTTGGAGACCCCGCTTACCCGTTACTGCCTTGGCTCATGAAACCCTATACAGGGAAGCTTGACAGGAGCAAGGACCGGTTCAACTACAGGCTGAGCCGGTGCCGAATGACTGTGGAGTGTGCTTTTGGCCATTTAAAAGCTCACTGGAGATCTCTGTATGGGAAGCTAGACTTGGGGGAAAGCAGCATCCCCGCGGTTATATCCGCGTGCTGTACCCTCCATAATATTTGTGAAGGGAAGGGTGAAACATTCAGTCAGGCATGGACCACTGAGGTTCAAGTCCTGGAGGCTGAATTTGCACAGCCAGAGAGCAGGGCTACTAGAGAGGCCCAGCACAGGGCTACAAGGATTAGGGATGCCTTGAGGGAGGAATTTGAGGCTGAAAGCCAACAGTAATGTTTGCTGCCTTGCACGGGAGTGAAGTGCAGTGGTTACACTGTTAGTAGGATTCTGTTTTCCCCAAAATTATTTGCAGTGCCTGTTTCTTTACTGGGCTACGGTATCTTTCACTTTCTGCAATAATAAAGACTGTTTTCAAAGCCAAGAATTCTTTTATTGAAAAGAAAATAACTTCCTTGACAGACACACAATATTTTGGGAATCTAAAAGGGCAGGGGGGTGGGTTGGTGAACTGTACAGTCACAGGTTTGAATATGTCCTGTCTGGAGTGCTGTGCAATGACTGCTGCACTTCAAGGTGCATATACTGCATGGTGATGGGGGTTGAGTGCAGAGGGTAAGGGTCGTAGTTCTCAGGGCTGGTTGGTGAACGTACAGGTGTTGGAGGCAGCTGGTGGAGGTAAGAACCTGGATGATGGGGAAGGGGGTTTGGAGCTGACATTGGGGCACAAGGGAAAAAGCTTTGGGACGGGGGGTGGGGGGGGCGGGAGGGCAGCACGGTAGTGCTCTGCCTGCATGGCTACGAGTGACTGGATAGAGTCCGCTTGGCGCGCCAGGATGCTTAGCAGCTGCTTTGTGCTTTTCCTCCTGGCCACTGCGTTTCTCTGGCGGATCCTGCTTTCCCTTTCTCTCCAGTCCTGCAGGTTTTTTACTCTCTCTGGCAGAGTGATCCATAACTGCTTTCAGCATGTCTTCCTTGGTTTTTCGCGGCTTCTTCCTGAGGTTTTGTGGTCTCTGTGCAGTCGAGGAGACGGGCAGTCCAGCAGTCAAGGTCGCTTTTGGAAAGGCAAAAATGGCAACAATTAACAGGGGTAGCATTGTTCATAATCTCATCCAGACAGTAATTCCCACACACTGAAGGAGTTTACAGTCTTCACTTTAGCATACTTTTCCCATACCAAACAGAGCACACATAACTCAACAGGAGCCACGAAATGGTGAGTAAGGGGGACTGATTGCTTCAGGGCTATGCAGGGGTTTCTGTGCATTGGGGACAGCAAACAGCTACAGGGGGCATCTGCACTGAACAGTCTCCCAACATTTTCCACAGGAGTTAACCCTGGAAGATATCTCGCTGCTGCGGGTCACCAGAGAAGAGCGGGAAGGTCTTCTACAGCAATGCGGATTCTGCCCTGGCCCCTATGCAGCTTGCCTGTGTGCAGCAATGGTCCCCCCACCCCTTGTGGCACAGTGGCGTGGATGCGTTAGCCTGACTGAGACAAGGACCACAATGGCTCTCCCTATAAAATTGCGCAGGCGCATTGCCCACGCTCTGGCTGAAACTTTTGAGGAGATTACTGAGGGTGATTACCGCGACGTGATATACCACATCAATGGGCTATTCCACATCTAGGCATGCATGCATGCAGCCTTAACCTCACCTCCTCTCCCGAAACATTTCCATCCTGAAAATAAAAGCCGCTTACCGGTAACCCGCTCCTTTGCTTGTCCTTCACCAAGTACTGGCTGCTGCGATTGGCGACCTTCCTCCTGGCTTGAGAAGAGCTCCTGGCTGCATGCCTCCTGGGACTCCAGGGTGTCTCCCCCCACCCCAGTACCCTCACTCTCGGTTTCCTCCCCCCCGCCTCCTTCTCCTCCTTCTCCTGTCCCCTATCCCGCTCAGAAGTGTCCATCGTGGTCGTCGGATTGGCAGTGGGGTCACCCCCAAGTATCGCGCCCATCTCCCTGTAAAAACGGCAGGTCGTGGGGGAAGCGCTGCAGTAGTTATACCCCAAGCAGACCAGGTGTACAGCCAGCGCTGCAGCCAGGGAGTTGCAGCGCTGGATGTGCCTTGCAGGTGTGGACAGTTACTTAGGCCTGGTCTACACTGGGGGGGGGTGTCGAACTAAGGTACGCAAGTTCAGCTACGCGAATAGCGTAGCTGAACTCGAACTACCTTAGTTCGAACTACTCACCCGTCCAGACACCGCGGGATCGAAGTCCGTGGCTCCCCCGTCGACTCCGCCACTGCCGTTCGCGGTGGTGGAGTTCCGGAGTCGACGGGAGTGCGTTCGGAGTTCGAACTCCGAGAAGTCAAACTCTACGCGTCGACCCGGCAGGTAAGTATAGACCTACTCTAAGTTGCAGCGCTGGAAAGCCTCCACCAGCGCTGCAACTCTCAAGTGTAGCCAAGCCCCCGGTCTCTCAGATAAACATGTATTTAAGCGATTTAAAATGTTGTTTATTATTTCCTTTGTAAGAATCCTTGAAATATTCTATGAATATTTCTCAGCTGTTAGTATCCATATTATTTACCAAATTGGCTCCTTTGGGCAATTTACTGTTTAACAGGTAAATATGTATTTTGGTACATGTCCAAAATTTATTATTTACTCATTACATTGTAAAGACTCCTGCTGAACCAATATGGTCCATTATGTAAATCTGTGTTAGTTCACAGATTCTTGACTTTATAGACTGTACTGGCTCCAATCTATTGTGCTAATCCAGCTGTTGCACATGCACATTAAGGCCCATTAAAACTGTGTAATAAAAATCCTCAAGGAATTTGAAAATAAAATAACTCACTCATTCCCAATTTGTTCCTACACCAAATGCCTAAAGACTGTAGTCTAAACTATAAATGAAAAGCATGAAAAAATGAAGGTTTCATTTACTTATGGGAAAACAAACAAAAAAAATCATATTAATCCACAGAATTCACACATTATTGTTATACTCTCCAGATTAGTAAAAAGGTATACCTATCTCATAGAGCTGGAAGGGACCCTGAAAGATCATTGAGTCTAGCTCCCTTCCTTCACTAGCAGGACCAAGTACTAACTTTGCCCTGGATTCCTAAGTGGCTCCCTTAAGGATTAGGGCTCACAACCCTGGGTTTAGAAGGTTAATGCTCAAACCACCAAGCTATCCCTCCCTTTCTTATGTACTGCTAACGACTAGGGGGTCATGCATTCTGTTGTTACTGTAGGCTGAACCCACTACACACACCAAGGGCTCCTTGCATCCCTCCATTCCCATCCACCACCCCACACAAGCTTCCTGTGTCCCACCCTCCCTTCCCCCTCTACGCAACCTTCTGACTCAGGTCTGTGGCATGAGCGCTGTCCATACTACAAAATGAAATGGCGTGGACATTTTTCTTTTGTAAAAAATCCCCCTTATTTTGATGAAAAGTTTTTGTCTTTCCCTATTTTTTACATCAACGCTACGATGGAATTAAAAAGTAGTATTAGATAATTTAGGGTTAATTGCGTCTTTAAGATGTCACCTCTGGACAAGCTGACAGACTTCACCAGTTGCTACTCCCCCATGGGATGCCACTGACTCCCATGCTCCAGTTCTAATCCTCTGGCTGGTATAGAGGCGGAAGTAAGGTAATAGCCAGTTCCCTCTCTTCTCACCACAGACAGGATCTGGCCCTTGCTGTGTAGGATGCTCAGTATAGCTTGAAGCAGAGTGTCTCAGCCTAAGTTATTTTCATCTTTGGTTGTGAAATTTGCCTAGATAGTATCACAGACAGGAACCCAATTCTTTTTATAAGTTCAACAAATATCACATACCTGCCAGCACCTTTCCTGGAGAATATATATAGATTTTGTTATCGGGATCTGGATTTATTAATGAAGAGTAATTGAGAAGAGCTCTTGGGAGACTTTATTTGCAATTGCTTGATCGCCTGCAATATCACTAATTTGATGGAAGAAAAAAAAATTCCAGTATGACAAAGCCAGGATTTATCCACCTCTCTCTTTCCTTTCTTTTTCTTTTTCACCTGTTGATAACTGTTTGTTATGACTGATATGAAAGAACAAAAAGTACTCAGGCTGAGAGTCCTTTGAGGTATATAGTAATGTTATTAGATTTTTCAACGCAGATCAAGACAAGTCTCAGCAGAAAGCAAGCTGTGCAAGTTATTTGTCAATGCATATAAAGAGGACAAGAAAGACAGAACAATTCTCCTCTGCAATCTACACTGTGGAATTCTATTACACATGCATTAGGCCTCTGATCTTGCAAAGACTTAAAAGGCTTAATTTAAGCATATGAGTGATCTCACTGACTTAAAATAATAATGACATTGGGGGGAGGGAAGGGGAGCACACAGAGTCCATGTCATGAAGGGAAGGTGAAAAGGAGGGCCACATAGAGACTGAGGCCTGGTCTATGCTACAGAGTGAGGTCTAAGGAAGTGACCTTAAGTTGACCTGTTAATGTATGTGTCTACACTACCCTGGTCCTTTACGCCGATCTAAGTCACCTCTGATGTCAACTTCTGTAAACCACCTCTGTGAGAGGAGTAGCGCTTAGTTTGATTTCCATGGGTCAACTGTGAGATAGTGGAGCCGCAACATTGTGTAATTCGACTTAATTAGCCTCCAGGTGGTGCTGGGACCACTGCTCATCTGGGACCACGCTGGAGATCATTCTCAACTCTGCTGCACTGCAGCCAGGTACACAGGAAACAGCCCCTCCCCTGCTAAAGCCCCAGGAACTTTTGAATTCCCATTTCCTGTTTTATCAGCATTGGGAACATGCCAGCTTGAACACAGGTGATCATGGAGACTACATTCCACAAATGCGCTCCAGCCTGGTCTACACAGGAGGTGGTGGTTCTCATCATTGTGTGAGAAAAGAGTCTGTACAGGTAAAGCTCCGATCCAGCAGAAGAAACGTTGACATCTGTGTAAAGATCACTTGTAGAATGGGGGAGAAGGGCTACACGAGGGACACACAGAAGTGCCGTGTGAAAATAAAAGAACTTTGCCAAGCACACCAGAAAGCAAGGTAGGCGAACAGTCATGCTGGTGCTGAACCCCACACATGCTGGTTCTACAATGAGCTGCATGTCATTCTTGGGGGTAACCCTACCAGCACCCCCACAAGCAATGTGGACACCTCACAGGTGTCTGAGTCTAGGAACAACAAGGAGGATTATATGGTGGTTGAGGCGGAGGAGAATGGGAGACAGGTGAGTGGTGGATCCATTCTCCCTGAGAGCCTGGAAATATGTTTAACACTGGAGCCCGGTGGGTTTCAGGACATCAAGGTGGCTGACCGTGATGGGGAAGGCACCTCTGGGGAGTATACAGTTAAAGTGAAAGTCCAGTTAAAGTTTAGTGGGCACACACATTCGGTGGTATTGCATGTTTACTCTGCACAAAAAAGTGAGGTGCTGTGGTTCTCTGCTTACAAGAGGCCGCTCCAGCTACGCAGAGGGTGGCCCCCGGAAAAGACTGTTTATGTGGACTGGGATAGCCCAGGAATCCTCCAAGGATATCTCTAGGAAACTTTCATGGCTGTACTCTGCAATCCTTTGCAGAAGGTTTCTGCGCAGGGCAGTCTTATTTCTTCCACCACGGTAGGATGCTTTCCCACGCAACTCCTGAATTAATTCTCCTGGCATCATGGCAGTACACAGCATAACAGCATAAGGACCGTGTCTATACCCAGACACTTGCAGTATCTCCTTCCTTTCCACCTCTGTTACCCTCAGGAGACTATCATCTAGGGTCGCCTAGGGGAAATGGGTGAAGTTCTCATTAAAAATGCTCTTACATGGAATAAAAGGGCATATGCCAAACCACACAGCCACTAATGTGCCTTTACTGTGCTCAGCATCGGTCGGCAAGTAGTTTAAAGTGGCTGATAGGGGACTGGGGACCCACTGGGGACCAATTGGGGAGTGAAAATGTTCTCCTCCCCAACCCCCGCCCCCCCGCCCTGTTCATAAACAGCTTCCTGGGGTGCTATGGGGAAGGACCATTGTTCGACTAGCTACCTCTTCTCCTGACATGAGCCTGCCATAAACTTCATTAAAAGTGCGGTCACCCATGACCCCAGGCACCCCAGCTACTCACCGTGGCTGGAGCAGCAAAATGGCACAGTGAACGGTTACAGATTCTGATTATGTTATGGCTTGCACCTAGTGTAATAAGGTTTTTTTTTTCTTTTTTAATGAAAACAGCCTTGCTATGGAAACATTTTATTCGTGTACAATGGCTGCTTTATTTTTCCCCCCTCACTGACAGCTGGAAATGTGCTCTTTTTTTACAGATATTATGGAGCACACAACAGGCAGCTATAACAATAGGAATGTTCTCCTCACTAAGGTCCAACCTTGTTAGTAGACTTCTCCAGCACCCTTTCAAACAACCAAAGGCACATTCTACCACCATTCTGCACTTGTTGAGCCTGTAGTTGAACCGTTCCTTACTGCTCTCCAGACAACTGTGTGGCTTCATGAGCCATGGGAGCAAGGGGTAGGCTGGATCCCCCAGGATAACTATAGGCATCTCAATGTCATCAATGTTCATTTTGTGGTCTGGAAAGAAAGTCCCGGATTGCAGCTTTTTGAATAGACCCAAGTTCCTAAAGATGCACACATCATAAACCTTTCCCGACCATCCTATATTGATGTGGGTGAAATGTCCCCTGTGATCCACCAGCGCTTGCAACACCACAGAAAAGTATCCCTTTCGGTTTATGTACTCTTTGGCAAGGTGGTCTGGTGCCAAGATGGGGCTATGCGTGCCATCTATCGCCCCACCCTAGAGAACCCTATCACGGCAAAACCATCCACTATGTCCTACACATTTCCCAGACTCACTACCCTTCGTAGCAGAAGTCAATTAATGGTCCTACACACTTGCAGCACAGTCGCTCCCACAGTTGATTTACCTACTCCAAATTGATTCCCCACTAACCAGTAACTATCTGGTGTTGCAAGCTTCCAAATAGTAATCGCCACTTGCTTCTCCACTGTCAGAACAGCTCTCGTTTTTGTGTTGCTGAACTGCAGGGCCGGGAAAAGTTCTGCACAAAATTCCTGCAAGGTGGCCTTGCGCATTCGAAAGTTCTGAAGCCACTCCTTGTCATCTCATAGCTTCAAAACAACGTGGTCCCACCAGTCAGTGCTTGTTTCATGGGACCAGAAATGGCGCTTAACAGAGTGCAGCTTCTCTGTGACTGCCAGCAGCAACTGTGAATTGTTTCTGTCAATGGCTTGCAGAGGGGCTGCTTGCAGGACATTGCTATGTTCCGTGCAGCGGACCCTACTTTGCCTCTGGAAATAACTGCAGGAGAAGGCGTGAGGTGTTTGAGATGCTCACAGCAAGAGTGCACAGCTCAGCAGGCACCAGGCTTCTGGGGTTATGGCATATGCATGGCCGTTTTAAGGTGCGAAAACTACTGGGTTGTTTGCCATTGATGTTTGGGAGGGAGCATAGTGCATCCTGGGATGTCAATGCAATGTTTCCATTCTCCCCTGCGACAATGTTTTGGTCCCGTGAGGCATTGCTCAAACTTCCCAAAACACACTGCGGCAAGTTGCACTTTGGGATAGCTACCCACAATGCACCGCTTTGTGCATCTATGCAGGCACTGCTAGTGAGCACACACCCCATCGAGACAATGAGCATGGTGTGGCCACACACAATCGACTTCATTAATTCGGGGGCTCAAGGTTGAATTAGATAAAGTCAACTGAATTTTGTAGTGTAGACAAGCGGGGGATGTTGTTTATTCAAAGAAGAATGTGTAGATTTAAATAAAGTAAAAGAAGCTTCTCCAGAGATGACTTGCATTGACTGAGCATTTAGTGAGGCCAAAGTGGGTTTAATAATCCATAGGTGTTACTCAGCAGCAGAAACTGGAAACTGGAAACAGCTGGCACAAAGAACCCAACATGGCTACCCAATGTGTAGCACCCCAGAGCCCCTACTGCTCCAGCAGGAGAGAGTCAATCAGCTGGCCCATCATGACTTCTTTGCCCAGTGGCAGCAGGAATGAGGTGGACAGGTGCCAATGTCCAGACATGGAGTGAAATAGCCCACTCCTCTCTCATACACTTCCCTATGGCAGAGGCAAAGTGAAGAATGGTGGCAGGGAAAGGAATGAAAAAGAAGCCACACCTTCCCCCTCTCTCATACCTCACACACACACACACACACACACACACACACACACACACACAAACAGTAGACCAGTGGGAGTGAGAGCAGCTGTAGCACTGCCTTAGCTGTTCCTCGCTGAGATCTCTCTGCTCCTTCCGGGGATGGAGGGGAGGTCTCAAGTACTCCTGGTCCCACTCACTCCAGCCAGCAGAGTGAGCACTTGCTATCTAATGGATAATTTATTCAGCTCTGCTTGCAGTTCGACTTTATTACGGCCCTGATTCAGAAAGGTATTTAAGTATGTGTAATGGGGCTCCTCATGTGTTTAAAGTTAAGCATGTGTTTCAGTTCCATGCTGTATTGGGGCCATAGTAAACAGGAATGTGTCTGGAGTTACTGTTCCTGCTGGCGTATTGTTTCAATTGTTCCTTCAAGAATGAGGGGAGAAAACAGCAAGTGGCTCCCTGTTGGATGAGTGACAGATCTACTCTGTCAGGAGGGATTGTCTCAGGTTTTATAACCAGGGACATCCTGTTAATTTTTCTAGACACTGTCCAAAATATGTGATGCCCTGTTTTTCAAGTATCACATCTTGTATCTGTGCTCCCTGGAAATATTTCAGACAGACACGCAACATTCCAAGCGGGTTGCTACAGAATGCCCTTCATCCTATCAAAATGAAGAATGATGGCAGCTCTTTCTTTGCAGTAAAATTAATGTCCCCCCAACACAGCACATGCAGAAGACTGACACAAAGCTCAAATTACAAAGTGAATGTAAACACAATGAGACTCTTGCATGAGGCGGGAGAGTAGAATTAGGTTGATATTTAGCTACCTTTTCAAATGGGCTTCACTCTGATCTCCAGATCTGAGCTTGTGATTTTACATGCATATGTACTTTTTCACATTCGTTTTTATGCTTACACTGTCAGTCCAATTTTAGAGCCTGCTCTTGGAAATGGAACCCTTTGAGCACAAAGCATGCAGTACACAGAATACAAAATGGAAAGTTAGGTTTATATGTAGGTAAACTTTTAATATCCTTACCAGGCATCATTTGCCATTACCACACATTGAAAATCAATACTGTTAAGACTGAAAACAATTCAGCGTTGTATCACACGTTTTGCCTAATTAAAATATGATCATGCAAAGAAGATTACTTACAGTGCGTGAACATCAAATGTTCAAAATATGGCATGTAAGAAGGATTCAGAAAAAAAGACCCTGTTATTAATAAGTGCAACTACCACACACTTCAGTTTGGAAAGAATTCATGAACCATGCAGGTTTTGGACAAACTTAGTAATGGAAAAATCTTATGTGGAATCTCTACAGAAGTCCGTCCTATGCATTCAGACAGCCTT
The DNA here is from genome assembly GCF_020497125.1 of Mauremys mutica. NCBI lineage: Eukaryota > Metazoa > Chordata > Testudines > Geoemydidae > Mauremys > Mauremys mutica. The sequence continues at coordinate 87,422,043 of NC_059074.1, read as the reverse complement.
TTTCCTTGGGAAAGAAAGACAGACCTCATATTGGTATTTATTTTATTTCTAATAAAATGCTGTCACACTTACATTTATGCATATTATACAGATTGCAGCACTAAGTTAGGTGTAATATGTTATAATGAGACAAATAATGACAAATAACAGGAAAACACAGAGGGTAGCGTCAAACCGCATCATCTTTACTCATTTCAACTCAGGTAAAAATTACATTGACTTCAAGATATTGTGGGAAAAAATCCTGAGATCCTTAATAAGGGCTATCTTGTTGCTTTGTCAGGAGTCCTGAGCAAAGGGCTGCACATTTTTGTGCTGCCCCAGGAGCAGACAGAGAGGCAAACTGTGATCACCCTGTTTTCTCCCTTGCGGGGAGTGGGGAAGAGCCCCTTTCTAGGTCTATGCTTGGTACAGCATACTTCCCTGGTGAGACAGTGCAGCTGGCAGACCTGTTGCATGCGGGGAGGGGAACAAAGTCCATTCCCGACTCCATCACTCCCAATGCCTGCCAACATGTGCAGAAGGGAATGTAGAGGCTTATCAAAGGCTATTCCCCCTGCACTTGAACCTGTGGTGGGTAGGCAGCCCAGGCATACCTTATACTTTAATAGGCAGCAGGTTTAAAACAAACAAAAGGAAGTATTTCTTCACACAACGCACAGTCAACCTGTGGAACTCTTTGCCAGAGGATAATGTGAAGGCCAAGTCTATAACAGGGTTCAAAAAGGAACTAGATAAAATCAAGAAGGATAGGTGCACCAGTGGCTATTAGCCAGGATGGGCAGGGATGCAACCCCATGCTCTGAAGTGTCCTTAGCCATTGTTTGCCAGAAATTGGAATTGGCGAAAGGGGATGGATCACTTGATGATTGCCTGTTCTGTTCATTCCCCCTGGGGTACCTGGCTTTGGCCACTGTTAGAAGACAGGATACTGGGCTAGATGGACATTGGTCTGAGGCAGTATGGCTGTTCTTATGCTCCCCCTTTTCCCTGTGTCACTTGTGGCTGCCTCAGTTTCTGCATTAGTAGAATGGTGACAATGATGATTTCTTTCAAGTTCATGGATTAAAAGTCTTATATATCTTGGGTTTTCAGGACCTCTTGGGCTCGTTGGTTCTGTTAAGCTGTGATCTAGGGTGGACCCACACCCTCAAAAAGAGATGCAGCAGGACCAGGAGGTGATTGTGAATCCTGAAGACTAGAGACTGTTGAAAAATGTAGATGTTTTAACAAAAAATCTATATAACAAATTTGTCTCTGTTTTTTTTTTAAATGAAAAACTTCAAAATTTGGAATTTTCAACCAGCTCTGCTGAATACTCATGCTCCATGGCCCTGAAGCAATTAGAACTGAGGGCCCTGCCAGTGCAGAAGACCTGTGCTCCTAATTGGACTAGATCTCACAGAACAAACTATGTAATCTCATCTGGGAAGAATTGGGGTAGGAGAGCGAGAGAGAAAACATGGGAAAGAAGATGAATGACAAGACATTAGGGTTCTAGGGAAGGAAGGAAGACGGGAGAAGAGGGTGCAGCCTGGATCTTCTGCAGCATGCAGTGTCTGCTGCATGAAGCAGTGTGTGAAAGGTCATCAGGGAGCTTGTTTGTAGCTACCTAATCCTCACTGAATTTGGTGTTCCCGTCACTACCATAGGTGAACCTGCAATTCTATTTCAGATGAACAGAAGGATCGAGTCTAGAGCATGCTCTGTCTGGGTGAGATTTTCACCCCACTCCAGCCTCTACACACTAGGAAAAGGGCTGTAAAAGCCCCATAACTGACCAGGGGAGAATTCCCCTGGCACAAGAACTGAGGTAGAGGGTTACAGGCTGTATTCTAAGAACCTCCATGGAAATGCAAACCTGGCGGTAGGAAGCATGCCAGAGGGATGGGGGAGGGGGAAGGTTGTTGGGAGTAAGAGGGCGTTGGGGCCACAGCATATGACCTGTAGAGATTCTCTCCTCCTAGATATTCCCTGAGTTGTCTACATTAACCCGGGGACTGCTCCGGCCCCCAGATCAACCTACAGTAAGCCCTTAGCCCTAAGTCCTGCTGAGTTAAGAATTCTGTGCTGTGCCTCTCACTGCAGTAAAACACTCACGATTGGCCCATGTCAGCTGATTTGGGCTTGTGGGGCCAGGGCTGTGGGACTATAAAATTGCAGTGTAGACATTCAGGCTCAGACTGGAGGCTGGGCTCTGAAACACGTCCCTCTTGCAGTGTCTCAGAACCCAGGCTCCAGGCCAAGCCTGAACATCTCCATTGCAATTGTATAGCCCCACAGCCCAAGCCCCACAAGCCCGAGTCAGCTGACATGGGCCAGCCGCGGGTGTTTTATTGCAATGTAGACATACCATTAGAGGTGCAAGCTGCAACACCAAAACTGGTTTTATCCTGAAACATTTATTTGACTCTTTTCACATTTGACAGCTAACACGTGAATCGAGAATTGGATTGTTTTGCCCACTTCAGATGGAATCTGGCAACTCCCTAGTCCTTAAATGTAATCCTTGATGAATGAAAATTGGACAATTTTATTATCCATCCTCACATAGCTTTGATGAGCAGCATGAAAAGTGGCAATTTCAGAACAAGCTGAGAGCATGCAATGCATCCCTCTCTGTACTGTATATAGGATGACACATTCTTGCTTCACAACATTGTGTTTCAAGACAAACATGTCAGCAGTGTGAATAACCACTGCAAGACCCAGACCTTTCTGAACTTCATGGCAAATCTAAAAAGTCTCTTACATTCAGCTTACTCCATCCGCCAGATTTATGTCTGATGTCATGTACTTCAGGATACAATTAAAGCGTCTTTTTATTATGCAAGCGAAAAACAAAGCGATTGCAGTTCAGAGCTAACTGGAGGTATGCTATAATGATGCGGGAACTGGCAATACCACGTGTGCTTTCTCTTCTATGAGGCTGACTCTTTGGAAGCCATAAAATCTGGCTGGTGTAACAGAAGTGTTTGTAATTAGAGTTAATGGAGTTAGCTGAGACCACAGGAGGAGGAGAGTAGCTTTGATCCCAGGTGGCCCCATAAGAAGAAAGCTCACAGTGAGAGAACACTCCAAATTGGAAAATATTAGAGGCATTTTCTGTAAATCCAAGAAATTACTGCTGGAAAAGAAAAGACCTAAGAATATAATTTACAAGATGAGCTAATTTAGTTTTCCTTCTACATGCTTTCAACGCCTCTCTTCCAAATCGCAACACTCAAAATAAAGATGTATTTTTGACTAAAATATTAGTCATTATTTTTATAATATCCCTTTGTCAGGAAAGCAAATGAGATGAACACCATCTCTACTAGATGCAATCTGACAAATTGATATCGGAACATAGTCAAGTTCATTCTTAATAACTGTATAATAATCTTGTCACACAGTCTATTTTCACATTGTTCTTGCTTGTAGTTTTGTGAATTTTGTGTTATTCTGAACGACTTTGTTGTCATGTCACATTATTGATTGGCTACTTTTAGAATATCTGGGGAAAATATCATATTTGACAAGTGTCATATTGGGATTTCAGCTCATTTAAAAATATTTAGAGTGAGTCTGTCTATGGTGTGATCATTCTTTTTGTGACAGGTTTTTGGCTCATCACCCAGGGGATTTAAAATTACTCAGTACTTAAAGCAATTGTGCTACATCAATAAACTCAGTGATAATTTCAGTTCAAACAGATGGGCATAATGCATTGCAGGATACATTTTTCACACAAAAAAAAAATTATATGCAAACCCCGTTAAACACATTTTCACCCACACGCAAACTTCACAGGGTATAGCATATTTAAAAACAAAGAGCATCCCAAATCACTTTATGGTTAAATACAAAAATAAAATTAAAAAAAAATCACAGAGGGAGAGAGAAATTAAGACTTCAAAGGATAAAAGATAAGTTTTTAGCTGAGGATTGAAATGAAATGGGGAACTGATGAAGTGGGGAGATACACTGTGTTCCAAATGAGAAGAACTGCTGAGGACAAGACCAATGCCAAGAGTGTGTGGAGGTCAGTACTATAGAAAAGAAGAAATGGGAAAGGACACAAAGAGAGAGAGAAGCCTTTGAGATTCTGTAGGCTGCCTCAAGACCATGGAGGAATTTAAAAACAAGGAGCACAACCATTAGTCAGGTATTAAGGGATATAGGAAAAGGTGAGTGGGGATGCTCAGGTCACACTTCCTTGCATTTGTGAAAAGGTAGGTAGCAAGCTGGGGAATGGAGAAGTCAGACGTGGGGAGGTTGCTGAGCAAAGAACTGCAGCAGTCCCAGTGAGACGAGACAAAGGCAAAGATGAGGATTTCAGCAGAGATGGTATCAAGGCCGAAGAGTATGTGGCAATATTCTGGAAGTGAAGATCAGCGGAATTCCTGACAAAGCTTTGGAAGGAGGGAGAAGGCAAGTTTACAGTTATGGATGAATACACATGTATGGACACTTACCATGACAAAAGCATGTGTAATAACTCTGATATTAGAGTATTCTTTAAAGAATAGGCTTTATAGAGGGTCATAAAAAGTGTATTGACAGTTTTCAATAATTGTTAGATCTTTAATAACCCACAAGAAACCTACATTATGCTGATTTTTGTGAAGACATCCACTGTGAGCAAAATTTCTCATCCTCAGGAGATGCTTGGTGCCTTCGAGGGCCAAACTGCTATTGCTCATTACTAAATGCGATTTCTTATTTGCGGCGAGAGGTTGAGAGCAAAGGGAGTCTCAGTGCAGTTAAGTATAGCATCTGTGAGAAATTCATATCATTGTTATACAGACTGTTGTCAATCTCTTCTCATGCTTATGACCTCAATATCCTGCTTGAGCAATACTTGTTTAAGTTTAAATATTTCAGCTCTATGACTGAGCAGTGGAAAGACACATGAAAAAGACAGCAAGCTGGTTGACCTCAGATCTCTGGTAAATGCTCAAAGCTCTCCTTTGACATTATACCACTACTGTCACATACGTACAAAGAGATTTATGTGTCCATCAAATCCTTAAACTGAATTTATTAAAGATGGTATTTCCGGCTTAGTAAAAGTGACTGCCAGCGCAGTCCATTCCCACACATTAGCTATATTTGGCAAAGCTAAAAATAAAATAATCAGTAAACTATTTTTTTCTGTTTTTCTACGCTCCTTCAATGCTGCTCCTTTTGTTTTTTGTTTGTTTGCTCCTTTGTGGGTTTTTTTTGTCTTTCTCTCCCCCCTCCCCAAATAAATTCATTCTCCATGGAAAATATCACTTCCTTTCACTATGATTAAAATCAGCAGTGAAAAGGTAGGGAATGGGAGGAAGGAAAGAACTATCCTACTGCACTGAGGAAGGTTGGAGAATGATCAGTTAAGCTTCTGTTTCAATCTGTAAACCATGCTAACATGAGCAACATAGTCTTTAGTTGTACAAATAAAATAAACCAGTTACAGTTGATTGACCGAGTGCTGGGGTGGGCTGGAGGGGAGAGGTGGGAAAGTTCCCATTAGTAGCTGGTCTAAAAAAGATAAACAATTCTAGGTATCAATAGCAAATATCCTGGGAAACCTGAGATTCTTCAAACATTTCCTAGTACCCCATGCTTTGATTCCAGCAGCTCTCTCTCAGATCTTGACTTCAGTTATAACCCCCTCAGTGCAGGGACTGGCTTATTCTTTGTCTTATGGAGTGACAAGCACATTCTCCGGGTTTTAAAAATAATAAATAATCATTTTACAAGCCAAAAATGATGATGTGGTTGGATAGGTCTCAGGAGATCTGGGTTTAATTGCTGGCAGTGCCAGAGATTTCCTACGTCACCTTGGGCAGTTCATGTAGCCACCTGGAGCCCCAGGTCTTCACCTATAAACTGGGAGCAATAATACTCTCTTTCAAAATAAGGCTGTTGATAAATTAATTCATCTTTCTGAGGCACTTGGAAGCTACTGTGATGATTGCTTTAGAAAAGCCTACACATCAATAAGGAGAATTGGAGTGGATTGGTAGGTTAATGGAGGATTTCCAAACAACACATAAATGCTTTGGGAACTGCTTTAGTAGGTGCCACTTTTCCTCTGGAGCAGGGCCGGTTCCAGGCACCAGTGCAGGAAGCAGGTGCTTGGGGCGGCCAATGGAAAGGGGCGGCATGTCCAGGTCTTCGGCAGCAATTTGGCGATGGGCCCTTCAGTCCCTCTCAGAGGGAAGGACCAGCCATAGAGCAGCCGCCGAAGTGCCGCCGATCGCAGCTATTTTTTTTTTTTTTTTGCCACTTGGGGAGGCAAAAAAGCTGGATCCGGCTCTACCCTGGAGTCAGTGTGGGAGGTGCTGACCCATGGATGAGACAATTGCACGGTTCTGACCCCTAGTGCTCATCAAAATTTCCATGACACTTTTTCATAAAAGCAGAGTTATTAACCTCCAGGTTCCTGGACAAATTCCAATCCATGTTGTTACGGTTTGCTCTGCCTAAGTCTGCGAAACATTGTTGTGAAAGGTACTGAACATATCAGCAAGGCACTGAGGTAAATACGTTGCATGTTTTTTTGCTCCTCATGCCATTAGTCCAGCATGGTCAATGGTGTATATGTGTCTGCCAGCAGGGGATTCTCTATTATAAAGGAATTGCCAGCTGCCTTTTCAAGGCCATTTTAAGTCTCCTTTGCATTGATGGAGTGGCACAAAGAGAATCTATCTTGGCCAATGATCTGGCCCATATGGTCCAATTAACCATTGCTGAATTAGAGTAATAACTTTGGCCTCTCTTTTCCTTTTGGGCACAGCCCTGAAATGGGGGTAGCATCACTTTGGATGGGAACTTGGGCAGGCATTGTCTCAGAAGCAAGCAGAATAACCAGAGCTCCAGAGTGTATTGAAGGACTGCATCCATTGCACTAAGCATTGAAGAGACTCCAGCTCTCATTTCCTTCTGTGCCTGATCCCTCCCATTCCCTTTAAAAAGGCTAGGGTAAGTCCTGAGTAGCTGTTGAGCTCCCTGAGCAAAAGAGCTACCATTGGCTTCTTTCTATGCATGGAGGTGCAAGGGGAAGGAGACACCCTGAAAACTAGATTTAGCAGTACTTTGCCATTTGAATTCAGAATTATTAATAAGAAATAATCAACTATTTTCTATTTGTCCTTCAGTACAAAGCCTATGTACCACTGAAGTTCCACTGAAGGCCTCAAAGCAGGCCCCAGGACCTGTGCTAGCCTTGTGAACAGGAGAGAATTTCACCCTTGTGTGATTGGCCAGCTGAGTTACATGATATTGTTTCTACTTCATGACTGGATGGTTGAATTTTTTTAAAAAACAGGAGAATAGCAAATGACAAATACTGAACAACAAAAGAAGAAGTGAAGGATAATGTACTTCTGGCACATATTTTTGGACAAATATTTTGTGCCAAAATTTCTGAAGTTTGCAGATTTGAAGCTTTTCTTGAATGAATTCTCGGTCTCCTCAATATATGTGAATAAAGAATAATATGAGTGCACAAATAATAGCAGAGCAAACATGCCACATTAACCTGTGAAAATATTTGCAAAGTACTTAACCAGTTTTTGAAAGGGCTGAGAAAAACATCAAGATTTGGCCCATTATCATTATTATTAATCCAATATATTTAGCTTTATAAACACGAGTATGTTTTTATGTATTTGATATGGCAAGTATTTGATAGCGAGGCAAGCAAGAATACTTTTTTTACAGACACAAAGAAACAAAAAAAGTGCTGGGGGAGCAATATAAAGAGAAAATCACATCATTCCGGTACTAGAGCGGTAGATAATAATGCAGCATTATGGGTAGAATGGTCTATAGACTTGTGTCACTGTACCCATGAATGATGGAAGCATAAAATTCTAATTTTCATTATCCACACAACTGATTACATATTGAGTAATATTTAACATGATCATTATTTTATATGTAAACATTACTCTGTGTGTGTGTGTTAGTGTTAGTTGGGGGTAGGGATAAATGGAAATTCTCCCTACTTTCAAGTGACCAGAAAATAGAAGAATATGCCTTCCCTAATCATTCTTCCCTTATATTAACACTCTGGGTTAAGAGGATACAGCATATGCTATTTCTCAGTTCTTCTTTAGCAGCAATATTACATACAGCTGTATTTGGGGAAGTTTATTTTTCTTTTGAGGATAGAAAAAATTGCTCAGCTGAAGTGGGAACACCTCTTTTTTGGCTGGACTCTGCCAACATTTTAGTGGTTGCTGGGGAATTTCAATATATAAATTCTCAACTGGAAAAAAAAAAGAATTACTGTATGATCTCTGTCTGGAGATGTGCTAAAAAATTCAGGGGCTATTTCTGTAGCTTTAAACAAAGTGGGAACCTATATTATCTCCTTATGCCTGACTTCCAAACTGCCCATTTCTACCCATCTTGGGTTGGATATTTGAGTAATAAGAGATGCCATTCAACTAACTTATGTGCTCATTTAAGGTAGCAAGAAAAGGCATTTGTGAAACAAGTAAGATATTTTGATTAAAAGTGATTCTTTTACATTGGGTATTTAATAGATATGACCATGTAGTTTGTGTGGAAGAGGCACAACATTGTTGGTGTTGGGAGAAACAAAGAAATACAGGTCCAGATCTTCAGCTGGTGCAAATTGGTATAGCTCATTTGAAGTAAATGGAGCTATGCTATTTTACTCCAGCTGGGTTTCTGGCCTGGCATACTCAAATTATAATTCCTTTTACCTTATTAAATGCCATCTTCAGGTTAAATCAATTCTATGGTTAAGCTTTTAAACACATGCAAGCCAGGAGAATAAAATGATTCCCCCAAAATATCTAACATTGGACATACCAGGCCACCATCTTCAAAGACATCACTATATTGTAATAGGTACCACCTTGGGAAGAGCTATAGTATAGTCTGGCATGACACTGTGAGGTCAAAAGAAGTAGAGTTTCCAGAGACATACAGTTAGAAATGCTTTTATTTGTTATGTTTCCATTCATTATTTACAACACAGTAGCACTTAAGGGCCTCTACTAAATGAGGGCCTCATCATGACAGGCATGGTGCCAACACATAGAGAAAAGAAAAGCTGCCTCGAAAAACTTGGAATCAAGATAGACAAGACAGACAAAAGGTGGGGAAAAAAGGATTCTTATCCCCATTTAACGAATGAGGAATTGAGGTAAACAGCGATTAAGTGACACGTCCAAGTTCATACAGGATGTCTGTGGCAGAGCCAAGAACTGCATTCCAAAACCCCAAGTCCCTGTCCAATGCCTTAACCACAAGACAGTCCTTCTTCTACAGGCTGCAGTCATCTTGTCATTCAACAGCAAAGTGAGAAAGTCACAGATATATTCATTTAGCTGAGAACATCTATTCATTTTAAGTACACAAACATTTTGGATCTGGCAAGGCTATTCTAGTCCTTTAAATTCATAAATCAGCTCCTCCGCTAGATCAGTACCTCCTCTGTAGTCATAAAAACACAAACTTCTGGACTATTTACATAAACAAAAAGAAAGGCTCTTTACAGCTATATAAGAATAACAAAGACAAAGAAATAATGGTCACTTCTAGTTGATATTTTTACAACTCTGTTAACAGGCCACTTTTAAAAATCATTCTAGTGAGTCTGGTGTGTCCTGGTAATCTGTTTCATGTGGTAAGAACATTGTAGTAGAGGAACTAATTCCTGCATCTCTTAGAATAGTATAACTAGATAAAGGAAACAACACATTTTAAGCACTATATTAAAAAGATCTTTACTAACTACACAACTTTCAAGTTTTCTAGAAAAGAAGCATATTTTAAAAAATTGTGCTTTGATGTATATTTTCACAGAAAATGCCAGTAATCCTGTATTTTTAATATTACTGACCACTATTTGGCATTCTTCTTTTTCATTAATCTTTTTTTCTTTTTCTTATTTCAAGGATGTAAGATTTAATATGCTTATGTCCAGTCTCTCTCTCTCTCTCTCACACACAGACACATATTCACAATTCAATCCATTCAGTGAGCATTGAAAAGCCTTGAACTTTAAAATCAAACAAGGAAAGAAAAAGGAAAGAAAAGACTTGAATTCTCATCTCTCGCCACACACTAGGAGGTAAATCCTGGCTCAGCACTGTCCAGCCTGCTCAGTAGTTTAGAAGATAATGCCAGCAATGGCAGTTAGCACAGACTCACTCTCCGATGGCAAGAAATCGTGCTTTTTATGGCTAGTGAACTAATATGCTGTATTTAGAGGGTGCAGTAGAGGAGGCATTGCATTAGCTCACACCCTTATGGCAAGAAAACTTTTTTTTTCAGCTAGGACCTCTTCCAAATCCCATTGAAGTCAATTGGGAGACTTTCCTTTGACTTCAGGGGGATTTGCATCAGATTCATAATGAATTGCTATTTGGTAAGAGAGGGTGGGAGGTGAGAATAGTTACAATGGAAAAATGTTTTCAGAGGCCTTCGCATATCTGAATGGTGGCCAGATTGATTTATGATTATTGTTTTGGTCATCATAGAATCTTTTACAGAGAAACTGCAGAACCTGACAATCAGGGGAAATTTTAAATGTCATAATGTTACTAATTGTTTTACCATGTGTTTCTTTTACATATCTGAAAGCAAATGTCATTGAAGGTTGTGGTTTCTGTGGCATGCCTGAAAATACAATCTAACAGAGAGGATAAAACTCCATGGAATATAATGTGGAGGAAAAGTAGTTCTACCAAATTTAATGCTTTTACATAGTTTTACTGTTCTTCTGGAAATGTGTGAAAAGTGGCCATTGTAATTACACTCTGGGGCTTATTTTAGTGTTTATTGGATGAATAATACCCCCTTTAAACGTGTGTGCTGTAAAGTTTTTAACCCTTGTGAAAAAAATACAGAAAAAAATCAAGAGAGTGCTATAGAATGTAATAGTTTTTTATAGAAATTACTTTAAAAATTTTATAGGACCTGATTTTCTGCTGCCTTGCATCTTGTGTAGCTATTTACCAAATGTAAATGACTCCTCAAGATGTAAGACAATCAAGAATCAGGCGTACAGAGCTTAACAGAGAATAATAAAGACTTGAAATATTTAGTTTGCCTATTTAAAATTTTTTTTTCTATTTTTGTTTCACTCGTCCTCTATCTACTGTTTCTTATTATTATTTGTTACACATACTTGTTGCATCTTGTCCTGCTTAGAATATAAGGGCAAGAACTTATCCTTACTTTAGGAGCCAATTTAAAATACCCAACACAATGGGGACTTAATCCTGACTGGGATCTACAGGTCCTATTTGATGGCAAAGAAGAAATAATAATATCAAACCTATAAATTTCTGCAGCAGAAATATAATCCTCTATTAAATTGCATTGGATGGTTCAAAACCCTACAGAAAGATTATTATGTTTTACTCAATATTAGAGGGATTTCACCTAAATGAATTTATTTATTATTCAATGAAAATGATAATATTGCTAGTTTTTCTTTAAACTATAAATATAGCTAAATAACACAGCTATGTTTTATAATTTTGTTGAAACAGAATTAAGTCAACAAAAGTCAAGAAATTTAGAGTCTAGGCTGAAACCTCATCCTTCATTTGTGCCTAAATATTGCAGCAGTCTATGGGGATCTCAGATGCACAGGTTAGGGCTCTGTATTTCTTACTGTTTTCACAGATTTTATGGGCCTGATTCTTCACTTTCTTACACTGGCACAAAATATTTTTTTAAAAAAATTGAATTGAGACATTTGGGGATTTGTGTGCTAGTGAGGAGATGTCTTGCTGCAGAGGAAAGGCAGTGCCTTACCTAGCAATCTGGAAAGAACATACTTTCTTTAGAGAAACTCCAGTGCTTCCTGGTTTGTCTGGGTCAGAAATGTTGCAAAACATTCCATTCTCTGGCAGCATAGTAGTTCTGCTTCCTGTCCATTACATTCTATTTCCTCAAACAGGGTGTAAACAATAAGCGGCAGAGACAGAGACTGTAAATCACAGCCCCCCAAACTTTACTGAGGAATATACACATGTAATCCATATGACCCCTCATTGCTAGCAGACAGCTACTATCACACTGAAGATTAAATTCAGTAGAGAGTAAACAGTGGTGTAAGTGGTAAAGCAGTATAAATGTCCCTGATTAGACATTTAGTGTGTCTGCAAATAAAGTATAATATATACAGATGGAAGATGCTATAGCAGGAAAAGCAACTAATAAGAGTGTGTAAATTAAAGCAGACTCCCTCTATTTTGTCTTACATCCTCCTGTTAATAGATTTTCCTCCTACACCTTCAATCCTCTGACTCCTTGGTGCAAAGGTTACATTTGAGTTGCACACCAACTGAATGCCATATCTAGTACACCGGTTCATATTAGAATATTCTCATCTAGCAAAATGTACTATACATTGGTATCTAAGATTGTCGCATTTCCCCCTCAGAGCTAGAATACAATACATTGGTAGCAATAGTGTATCAGTGGTTAGGAAACAGGGATTTTTAATGGCGACTCGTGAATGTGCAACCAGTACTGCTTAATCACTTACAAGGCAGGTGAAGGGCTGTGCGGAGGGCCCATATGTGCATGAGTCAGCTCTGCTGGAATGATCGGGGTGCACTAAACACAGAGTTTAGTTTGAATTAACTCTTAGGGTGAAATCCTGGCCCCACTGAAGTCAATGATAAAGATCCAAGTGACTTCAAGATTTTACCCTGGATTTTTCTCAGTTTCAGTCAGACCTTCAGCATTCTCTTAGTTAATCTTTTTTCTGCATCAATATTACTTTTTGTATCTGTATGTACAATCATTGTGATTATTATGTTGATCAAACCCATCTACCTAGGCTAACTACTGAATCACTTTTCCGTTCCAAAACCTTGCAACTTTACGCATGGCTTACGCACTGTCTGGGCTAGATTGCACCAAGCTGGGAAGGAAAGCATCTGGGAGACAGATCTGACTCTCTGCTTCTCAGGGTCAAACCTGACGTCTATGTTGTGTATTTGGTTGTCATGGTTTTTGTTACTATGGCAACTGAGTTAGATTATTATGGGTTAGCTCAGCCAGCTTCAGCTGGCTGAGTGAGCTCTCTCTCTCTGTAAATAAAATGGTGGTTTTGTTAGCTGTCAGCTCTCTGGCCTCAACTGATTTCTTCCTAAACCGGCTTCCCCCCAAGGATATAACAAGTGGCGACGAGGGTGAGATTCCGGTGCTGCTCCAGTAACAGAAGGAAGTAGAAGTCAAGGTAAAGAACAAACAAACAAAAAAGCTGCTTGTTTGCACTGACTGTGAAAGTGAAACTAAAATCATGGCTACTCTGACCAGGCCACTGGAACCTTTTGATGAGAATATAGAGCAATGGCATGTGTATACTGAGCGTTTTGAGCTTTTTTTTATTGCAAATGACATTACAGAAGTGAAGAAGGTGCCAATATTCTTAAGTGTTGTAGGGGCTAAAACCTACTCCCTGCTACGCAGCTTACTACACCCTGTTAAGCCAGCAACTAAATCTTACAGTGACATTGTGGAAATCCTGGGGTCCCATTTTTCCCCAAAACCACTGGTAATTGCTGAAAGATATAGGTTCCACAAAAGAGACCAAAAGGAAGATGAAACAGTTGTACAATTTGTAGCCATTTTAAAAAAGCTAGCAGAACACTGTGAATTTAAAGAAATGTTAAATGATGCCCTGCGTGACAGGTTAGTGTGTGGCCTCTACAGTGAAGCTATACGGAAGCGCCTACTGATAGAGGCTCAGCTTACCTTACAGAAGGCTGTTGATATTGCTGTCTCCGTGGAACTGGCTACAAGGGAGGGGCAATACATCGGTGCATCCCCTAGGGTGCAAAAAGTGTCACAAGAACCGACCCACAAAACTGTGCAGAGTCAAGAATGTTACCGCTGTGGTAAGCCGGGTCACCAGGCATCAGAATGCTGGTGTAAGGACCTGGTGTGTCGACACTGTGGCAAAAAGGGACACATTGAGTGTGCCTGTAAACAAAAGAAAAAGAGGCCTGTGGTCTGGCCGACAAAAAGAGGAACCCTGCATACCCTAGAGCAGACCCAGGATGATCAAGGTGACACCTCATCGCAAGAGGAAGTGCTACTGCATGTTTTGTCTTTGGCAATGGGCTCACATGAATACTGGGTAACCCCGTTATTGGATGGCAAACCTATACACATGGAACTGGACACCAGTGCAGCTGTCTCGCTGGTCTCAGAGACTGTGTATAAAGAAAAGCTACAGCATCTTCCGCTTAAGGCAACAAAAACTGTTCTGAAGACGTATACGGGAGAAGCTGTGCCCATGTTGGGCACTATTGATGTTAAGGTGGAGCTCAATGGACAGGCTGCTAAATTGCCACTGTTTGTGGTGAGAGGTAACTACCCAGCCCTAATGGGTAGGTCTTGGCTAGGGAAGATTCAACTGAACTGGGCAGAAGTGCACCGGATGACTAAAGAAGAAACCAGTCTAACCCCTATACTAAGGAAACATGCTGCTGTTTTTGGAGATGATTTGGGAAGTATGAAGGGAATCACTGTGACATTGAACATTAAACCTGACAGTCCACCAAAATATCTGAAAGCCCGAACTGTGCCATATGCCATCAGGCCAAAAGTTGAAGCAGACCTGGAGCGCCTGGTCACCAATGGAGTCCTAATACCAGTTACCCATAGCTCATGGGCCACTCCTATCGATCCAATCGTGAAGAAAGATGGCTCTCTCCGGATTTGCGGTGATTTTAAAGTCACTGTCAACCCAGTGTTGTGTGCAGAGCAATACCCGCTTCCCCGCATCGATGACCTCTTCGCAGGCCTGGCTGGGGGACAAAAGTTCAGTAAGATTGATCTGAGTCAAGCATATTTACAGATGCACGTTGATGAAAAGTCCCAAGAGCTGTTGACTATTGCGACTCATAAGGGGCTTTATCGATACTGTCGCCTACCCTTCGGAATAACATCTGCTCCCGCCCTGTTCCAGAGGGCTATGGACCAGATCTTGTGTGGCTTGTCAGGAGTTCAGTGCTATCTGGATGATATCCTGGTCACTGGAAGAAATGAAGAGGATCACTTAAAGAATTTAGAGGCTACCCTACAAAGACTGGAAGAGTATGGCCTACGAGTTCGCAAAGACAAGTGTGAATTCTTCAAGCCCTCTGTTGAATATTTGGGACACATCATTGATTCTGCAGGTCTTCATAAGGCCCCTGCAAAAGTTAAAGCTATTGTGGAGGCTCCCCCACCTCGAAATGTAAGCCAGCTGCACTCGTTTCTAGGACTCCTGAACTATTATGGAAAGTTCATCTCACAGTTAGCCACACTGCTAAAACCAGGTCTGAGCTCCTTGGGCAGAAAAAGGCCTGGAAGTGGACTGAAGCCTGTGATGTTGCATTTAACAAAGCTAAGGATGCATTGCTAAATTCTGAAGTTCTAACGCATCCTTACCACTGCAATTGGCCTGCGACGCCTCCCCTTATGGAGTGGGAGCAGTCGTGTCACATATTATGCCTTCAGGAGAAGAGAGACCTATTGCTTTTGCTTCACGCACTCTAAGCAAAGCAGAAACTAACTACGCCCAAATCGAACGTGAGGCATTAGGAATTGTTTTTGGAATTCGGAAGTTTCATCAGTACCTGTTTGGGCGAAAGTTTACTCTTCTCACAGACCATCGACCTCTGACATCAATTTTTGGACCCTACACAGGCATTCCCCCATTAGCTGCTAGTCGTATGCAACGTTGGGCATTGTTACTTTCAGCACACACATATGAAATCAAATATCGGAAATCCACTCTGCACGGCAATGCAGATGGCCTCTCAAGGTTGCCTTTGCCGGTCAAACATCAAGATAGTGCCCAAAAGGAAATCTTCTACTTTGAACAGGTAGAGAATACACCCATCACTGCTACTCAGATAAAGAAGGCAACTCGCGTTGAACCAGTATTGTCCCAACTTATGGACCTGGTGATGCATGGAAAATCTCGACAAACCTCTCCGGTCTCATCCGACCTTGTTCCCTACATGTCCAAGCGGATGGAGTTATCGGTCCAATCTGGTTGTTTGTTGTGGGGGAGACGTGTCATTATTCCACCACCACTGAGATCACAGATGTTAGAACAGCTACATTCCGGTCACTGTGGAATAGTGCGCATGAAGGAAATTGCACAAAGCTATTTTTGGTGGCCTGGATTGGACAGCGCTATTGAAGAGAAGGCAAAAGCTTGTATGTCATGTCAGGGTGTGAGGAATGCACCCCAGTGGGCACCCCTACACCCATGGGACTGGCCTGAAAACCCGTGGCAACGTATTCACGTTGACTTTGCTGGCCCCCTTGAAGGAAGCATGTTCTTGGTGGCAATAGATGCCCATTCTAAATGGCCAGAAGTCTCTATAATGCAGTCCACTTCTGCGGAGAGTACTATCCAAAAACTACGAGGATCTTTAGTCGTTTTGGTCTGCCAGAACAACTTGTGAGCGACAACGGACCACAGTTCGTTTCTCAGGAGTTTCAAAATTTTATGAAGGCAAATGGGATACACCACATCACGTCAGCACCATATCATCCGTCCACCAACGGATTAGCTGAAAGATTTGTGCAGACAATGAAAAACGCTTTGAAATCAGCAAGGGGACAACACTCCATTCAAAAGCGTCTGGATACCTTTTTACTTTCCTACAGAAACACACCTCATGCTACGACCCACGCATCTCCGGCCTTTCTAATGATGGGACGACAGCTGCGCACTTGCTTTGATCTGCTGAAACCTTCTGAACCCCGACAAATTGTGCAACATCAGCAGCAATATCAAGTCATCAGACGGGCACCCAGAGCAAAAGACCGAACCTTTAGCCCGGGACAGCCAGTTTTGGCTCGGAATTATACTTCCAGAGCTAAATGGGTCCCGGCCACAGTCATCACTCAAACAGGACCTGTTTCCTACACAGTCCGGACTGCAGAGAATCTTACCTGGCGGCGACATGTAGATCAGCTGTTGCCAGGTCATGCCAGTCCTCAGGACCCATCTGCAGTTGAGGGGTCTGACTTCACCTCTTCTGGTGAGGCACCGAATCACAAGTCACCTGTTCCTGACTGTTCTCCTCCATTACTGCCGGCGGCTGAGATACCCCTTTGCCCAGCACGAGCTGATACCACCTCCTCACCCGTTCGTGCTGCGGACCCTGAGCCCCTAGTGCTTTTGGGTGCAATAACACCAGAAGTTCACCGTAATCCACCTAGAGACAGAAGGCCTCCTCATCGGCTGGATCTTTAGCTAGGGCGAACCCACGGTTATGGGGCAAAATAATCCCCAGGGTTTAGCCGGGAATGGAGGCAGTCTACCCTCCTTCTCTAGTCTAGTGTGTGTTTTATTTAGGGGATGTTCTTATTAGGGGGGGAGGAATATGTTGTGTATTTGGTTGTCATGGTTTTTGTTGCTATGGCAACTGAGTTAGATTATTATGGGTTAGCTCAGCCAGCTTCAGCGGGCTGAGTGAGCTCTCTCTCTCTGTAAATAAAATGGTGGTTTTGTTAGCTGTCAGCTCTCTGGCCTCAACTGATTTCTTCCTAAACCGGCTTCCCCCCAAGGATATAACAGTCTATGCAACTCAAAACTGTTGACAGGCAGATTTAAGTAGAGGGTCCTTAGTGCCTAAGCCAGTGCAGGACTGTAGTGTTGCTAACCCCAAGCATTCAAAAAGCAAGAGCCAGGCCCCCTGAAAATCATGAGATTGACTTAAAAATCATGAGATTTAAAATAACACATTTTGAATTTTCTTTATTTGCATTCTAGTTTTGAGTTTTAAGGTTCACGTTTTCAAGTTTTTCTTCCCAATAATGAGGGCGACAAATTTGGAGCTAGAGTCACAAAAAGACTTAGGTGCCTATCTGCCACTTAAGGAGCCTAAATCCCAGAATCAGGACTCACAAGGATCCACACTGACACTGTACCCTATAGGTGCCTAAGTCTACTCAGCACCTAATTGTTTGCCATAAGAGTTCCCCACGTGCCTGTGTTTCTGCCTCTGAGCATGTGCACTGCTGCCTACTCTAGGTGCTTAGACACACAACTCCAGTGTGATGCGCAAACTGGGGGAAGACAGGCATTCCTCTGCCTAACACACCAGTGGGGCCGGATCTGGTAAACATGCCGAGCTCAACTACTATATCAGGCCCCCCATACCTGAACTTACACATAAAAGCTGGGGAAGAACAACCCTCAATGTTTGGCCCCGGGGTTAGGGTACTCACCTTGGGATGTGGGAGACACCCAGTTTAAGTCCCCTCTCTACTGGAAGAGGAGAAAGATTTTAAGCAGGGATCTGCCACACCTCAGCTGAGTGTCTTAACCACTGAGAGATGGGATATTCTGATATGAGGCTCTGACAATCTCTCCTGTTAAAGCTGTTCCACTATAAATAAATAATGAAAGACTCCATGGGCCAGAGAGAGAGAGCCAGCATGAGAATGACTGTAGCTTAGTGGTTAGATCAGTCAGGTGGGAGACCCACGCTCCAGTCTTTCAGCTCCAATGGCTTTTCAAATTATTTTTCCACAATGGAAGAGCTTCAGCAAGAGAGTTTGAGGGAGGCTTCCACCTTTCCCCCATCAGAATATCTGTTAGCCCAGTGGCGAGGGCACTCACCTGAGAGAAGGCAGATCCCTATTCAAATCCCTTCTCTCCATCAGGCAAAGAGCAGGGGAACTAGAATTATGGGTATCTCACATCCCAGGTGAGTACACTAACCATTGAGCAAAAAGTTATGAGGGAGCACCTCCTCCCCTAGCCTTTAGCAAAAACAGCACAAGTGCCTAATGCCAAGAGAGGCTTCGCAGCTTAGACCCTCAGGCAGAGGGAAATGCCACCTTCCAGATGGGATTTAGGTGCCAAACCCACCTTGGCACTTCCCATTGGCTAGCTTAGGCAAGGAGCTGCTAAGTGTATCCCATTTTGAGGTGCCTGTCTCTCCATTCGTTGTATAGGAAGCCTGGGTGCCTAACTCAGGCTTTTTGAATCCCAATGATTTACTAGGTGCCAAAAAATTAGGGGTCGTCAGGCCTAAATTCCATTGTGAATCTAGCCCTTACTGTTTAAAATATGAAACATTCTCACATAATCACAGGACACTAGGAGCCTAAAGGAAAAGCCCCTATTCTGTCAGACTCATGATGAAATTTTGGCAGCTGGCAACACTGGAAGTGCCATGTTAGAGTAGAATATTGTCCCTTGTGAGGAGAAGGTTGGAGTCTCAGGACTCATGCCAGCACATCTGTGCTAGTCGGGAGTTAGGTCCTCTTCAGCTGGTGACACATAGGGGTTCCTTATATTATGATGGAAAACCAGCTACAAGAGTATGCTCAGCGTGGACAATCTCAAATGTACAAAAGCTCCAAAAAATCATGAGACTGGCTGAGAAGCCATTAGATTTGTAGAAATAATACATCTTTAGTTATTTTCACTTGCCTTTTGATTTCTGAGCCTTTAGGCTTCATATGAGGGCTAGAAACATACTTTGTTTGATGTGAAAGCTCATGATTATCACATGATCATGGGACTCGCTATATGTTGTGAAAGTTATGATAAAATCATGAGAGATGAATGGTGACACGATGTTCCATTTCCTTACTTTGCATATTATGCTGTTTGATTATGACGTGGCCACAGTCTTCAGAAGCATTTTCAACAAAGAAATAATGTGAGCCTTAAAATCTGTAAGCAACCAAAATGGTAGTGATGGTGGTGGGCAGTGCATTGGAGAGTATTTATTGGTTTATGATGTATTTTTCAACAGCAGCCAGATGAAAATGATATATAAAGTAATTGAATTGCTGAAGAAAGGTGCCCCTTTGGAAGACCAGAATTTAATAGCACAACACCAGAAGACAGTAAACCTGAGTACCAATGCCCTGTTCACTGGGAAGCATTGGACAACAGTAGTAGCTGGTATACATGGCTAGGATCTCTGCATACTTTCTCTCCAATGTATTTATTTATTTTTTAGAAACTCTGCTAAACTATAACCTCTCAAAATGACCTGTGGGAAAATCCTAAGGCCAAATGCCTGTTGCATACAGAGATAGCATTGTATTTATTTATTTTGAACAAACAGTATGATGGAAAATCCTAACTCACCTGAACATAAAGGGCCAGATAGTAATTCCTTTAGTGAAAATTAATCACAGGGGAGCAAGGTAGCACTCAGCTAGTAGTAGTGCTACATGGCCACTGGTGGCAGGAAGAGATTCACAATCAGGCCTGTAGAGTTGAGGTTTTAACAAACCAATTCTGGGGCCAAATTCTTACTTATGAGATGAATGGTGCTTTACTCCACCCTTTTTTCCCATTGGTATTAATAGAACTTCTCTTGGAGTAAGGTTCTGATTAATATGAGAAAGGGAGGTGGAATCTGATGCTTGGAAAACAAAAGGTTCACCTTTTAGAAAAAGTTCTCATTATTTGAGTTCAGACCTAAACATACAAACTTTTTAATTCATGAATAGATTTGTATTTGTGCAGCAAATATGGATCATCTAGCCCTAGTCTTTAGTAGATTTTGTTTTGTGTTGATGCAGCTGATTATAATACCGTCTCTAACTACAACAGCTGGAGTGGAGACTCTCATTTCAAATGATTAATGACACTGTTTGGACAAAGGGGATTTAAACTCACAAGTGCTGTAAAGACTGGGGAAAAAATCCTGCAAGTCTTTTTCAGTAGTTTTTTATTCCAGTAATTACAGAACAATAATGGAGTAGATTGTATGCTGCACACTCATCTGTGAACTAGGACATAGGTCAAAGGGTCATTGCTGCTCAGAGGACAAATAAAATATGAATGTGCTTATTCTGTTCTATTTAGTTTAGTTCTCCGACCTCTCTTGGTGTAAGGGGCTGTTATTAGGTAAGTCTGTCAAGTGACCCAGGAAATTAAAGATACAAATGTGTTTTGTTTGATTAATGATGAAGACAATAGGGTATCTTCAATGAGTATCCATAAAAAACAACCACCACCACCACCTAATTATCAGACTGTGCCACTTCTAAGATGGCTATCAGCACCTAGATATGTGAATGTTGTGGTAGTTGTGTATTTTAATGAAGGCTTTAAGAGGGAGACAAAAGGTTTATATAGACATAGAAGTTTCTTATGAAAGTTAAATATGTAGACCGGGTGTACCACACTTTCATGTCAATTGCTGGTATTATAAATCACACAGAAATGACAGATAATGAAAGTGTCCTGAATCAAACTCCTGTGCTTTGGCTCTGGTTATAAACTTTATATCTCTAAAACTGACAAAAGTAAACCCCAAGATGTAGAATTTCCTGTGTTTGAAAGTTTAAAATCTGGATCTGAAGTCAAAATTTCTCAAAATTTGGATTATTCAAAATCAAGCCACCCTATTTGTGCTGGGCTTGAACTTGGAAGACACGAATCCAAACCTTGGATTTTGTGTTTGGATTCAGGTTTTGGTAAGGGCTCATTCCTAGTGTAAATGTCCTAAAAACATTCAGTCGTTTTCTCTGGAAATCACTATATACACCTGAATGAATGTATTTGTTGAAGTGTGAATGAATATCATAAAGCAAGCAGGCTTTCCAGAGGCTATTGCATTTCTGGTATAATCACAAGTGATACTATTATTGAATACAATCGTATTGTGTGGGACAACAATGGAGCTAAAGACCCAAGTTTTATCTGAATTTAAGTACTATGGAATAGCTTGTTTCCTTAAGTACATTCAACTTGACAGTTTCCATTCTCCTTGGCAAGAGCAGACATCTCTGATTTAGATTAATTTCTCCAGCAACATATAATATTGTGGAAATAAGTGTTTTAACTTTTTTGGACTATGACTTAAATGAGAAGACAACCTATATCTCCATTCCAACTGTGTAGGGGGTGAAGGGGGAAATATCTGTGTTTTCACTGTAACATACACTGCCTTGCCCTAGAGCCCCTTCTTAATTATCCTGTAAACGATGGATCTGTAGATGCAGCTGCACTATGTTCTCTAAGCATAGGGGTAGGCCAGGGAAAGAGGAGGTTTAGTAGTCTGCATGAATAACAGGACTGGGTAAAATACTTCCACTTTCCAACTTTGATAATATCCTATTCCCATGGAGAAACATGTTTGCTGCATTAGTATCCAGGTGAAATTCACTAGATGATTAATCAAGGAATGCACTTCTTTAGGGACCAAATTATGATCTCAGTTACACAGCACATGAATAAAACTATAGTAACGCCACTGGTTTCAGTGGATTTAGGTTACTACAATAACTTTAGTGGATTTACAGCAGTATAGCTGTCCCTAAGAAGTATAATCCCAATATATTAATGTCTTTATGTGTCTTCTAGAATCATAATATTGGTCACAATAAGGAGGCAAAAAAGAGGGAGGGGAGGGGGAAGAAGGTAGAAGAAAGAAAAAGAGAAACAGAAAGAAGGAGAGTGAAAAAGAACAAGAAAAAGAGATGGAGAAGAAAGAGGAAGGATAGTTTTAGCCCAGACATTTATCATTTTTTTCTTTTCTTTTTTAAAATTTTAATTAAAAAAAAACAGAGCAGGCACTGTTTTAGTGTAAATATAATCTTGCCACTCTCAATCTGGCAAAAAAGACACATTTTTTCACCAAATTCATTTAAAAATTTGTGGGTTTTTCCCAGGAATTTCCACCAAAGTAATTTCGGTGCTTGCTTTTTAATAAAAGGGAAAAAAAGAATTGTATTAATTCGTTTGCACGGAGAGACATCGGACAGAAAGTAATCTGTCAAGATAGCAAGTGTCATTTGATAGAGAACTGGACTGGGACTCAGTAGACGTGTTCTATTCTTGGTTCAGCCACTGGCCTACTGGGTGACCTTGGGCAAGTCATTTCACCACTCCATGCCTCAGTTTCCCCATCAATAAAATGGGGATAATAGTGTTTCCTTCTTTTTGTAAAGAGTGTTGAGATCTACTGATGAAAAGTGCTAGATAAGAGCTAGGTATTTGCTTATTTATTTATTTTTATTATTAATAATTATAATAATTTCAGTATGATGAGGTGTCAGCATGAAAGGCAAAAGTTCCTCCTATGAAGTTTAATAGGACAGGTGATAATTAAAGGCATCACAGGCAATTCTTTTAATTTACTAGGAGAACTCATATGCTGAAGAATATTTCCACAAAGTTAAGGAGTTTGCCAAACCCTTAACGTACTTATAGGTAGTTTTATAAACTGGAGGGCTTGACTCAACCAATACATTGTGGCCAGTGATAAGCAGTTGCTTTTATCCTTTTCATCAATTTCTCACCTTTAATCCATTTTTTTAAAGTTATTGCCACTGTTATGCACCAACACATGCCTATTTAGGCCTTCTTGAGTGTCATTGTGCTGCACAATGGCTATTAAAAAAGCAGCCAGTTGCGAACCGAGTGAGCTGCGAACAGAGGGAGTTTGCCTGGGAACTGTCCATGAGGCGCTACAATGAGTGCTTCATTGGTAGTGGGGGCTGCATTGTGAGCTGTGGGGTGAATATCCGAGTGTCTGTCTGCTGTGACCATTTGTTTGACTGGTACTAATTGCAGGGACTGTGTGACTGTGTGGTTGTTTGTTTGAAAAGTGTGAATTGGGAGTGATTTGTTCCAGGTGGACCTTGAGTGGTTGATTGGAGGGAAGGCTTTGAGCCGGGGCAACTGGTTCAAGCCAGGAGCCTTATAAAAAAGCAGCCAGTTGCGCACCAAGTGAGCTGCAAACCGAGGGAGTTTGCCTGGCAGTTCCCACAGAGTTTTTGCCTTTCAGGCTTCTGTGAGCAGTAAATACAACATTTCAGAAGGCTCTTAGAAGGAAGACAATATGGATTGTGAGCGATCAGCTGTTTTGACCTGCACAGGATGTGCCATGTTTATCTTTCTCCCAGATGATAGAAGTGACTTTGTCTGTACAAAGTGAAAGCTGTTCTCCATATTGGAAGAGAAGGTTAAAGGACTAGAGACCAGGTATCAACCCCGCGCTGCATCAGGGAAAATGAAGATTTTCTGGATAGAAATCAGTGTTTGGTACTGTAGGCACAGAATGATGAAGAATCAGATTGGGCAGTGCAGAACAGGGAAGATAATTGGCAGCATGTGACCTCCAGAGGAAGAAAGAGGAGAACCCATGTATCCCCAATTCAGATAGAGGTAAGAAACTGCTTTCAGGCTCTCTGCACAGGTACTACAGCGGAGAATGGTTTGGAAGAGTTATCTGAGGGAAGGGATCAGAAGGAGATCCCACTGACCAAAAGGCATGGGATGCATTGTCCTAGGGATGGGGGTTCCATGACCACTGCTCCCAAGAGGAGAAGATGGGTGGAGGTGGTCGGGGATTCCCTCCTAAGGGGGAACAGATTCATCCATCTGTCATCCAGACCGGGAAACTCGAGAAGTGTGCTGCTTGCCTGGAGCTAGAATTCAGGATGTGATGGAGTGTCTGCTAGACTGACCAAGCCCTTGGACTACTACCCGTTCCTACTTCTCCACGTAGACACTAGTGATACTGCCAAGAATGACCTTGAGCAGATCACGGCAGACTATGTGGCTCTGGGAAGAAGGATAAAGGAGTTTGAGGTGCAAGTCATGTTCTTGTCCTTCCTCCCTGTTGAAGGAAAAGGCCCAGGTAGGGACCATCGAATTGTGGAAGTAAATGCATGGTTATGCAGGTGGTGTTGGAGAGAGGGCTTGTTGTTCCAGGAACAAGGATAGCTAGGAAGAGATGGGATCCACCTAACAAAGAGAGGGAAGAGTATCTTTGCAGGCAGCCTTGCTAACCTAGTGAGGAGGGCTTTAAACTAGATTTGCCAGGGGATGGAGACCTAAGTGGGTAAGTGGGATACCGGGAGGAAACACAAGAAGGAGACTGCAATTGGGGAGGCCTCGTGATTGATACTGAGAAAGTAGGGCAATTGGCTAGTTATCTTAGGTGCCTGTACATGAATGCAAGAAGCCTGGGAAACAAGCGGGAAGAATAGGAAGTCCTGGCACAGTCAAGGAGCTATGATGTGATTGGAATAACAGAGACTTGGTGAGGTAACTCACATGACTGGAGCACTGTCATGGATGGGTATAAACTGTTCAGGAAGGACAGGAGTGGGAGAAAAGATTTAGGAGTTGGACTGTATGTAAGAGAGCAGTATGATTGCTCAGAGCTCCAGTGTGAAATTGGAGAAAAGCCTATTGAGAGTCTTTGGCTTAAGTTAGAGGCAAGAGCAAAAAGGGTGATGACGTGGTGGGTGCCTGCTATAGACCACAGACCAGGAGGTTGAGGTAGATGAGGCTTTCTTCAGACAACTCACAGAAGTTTCCAGATCACAGGCCCTGATTCAGTCACCCTGACATCTGCTAGGAGAGCAATACAGCAGTGCACAGACAATCCAGGAAGTTTTTGGAGAGTGTTGGGGACAACTTCCTGGAGTAAGTGCTAGAGGAACCAACTAGGGGCCGTGCTCCTCTTGACCTGCTGCTTACAAACAAGGAAGCAGAAGTGGGTGGCAACCTGGGCAGCAGTGACCATGAGATGGTTGAGTTCAGGATCCTGACACAAGGAAGAAAGGAGAGCAGCAGAATACGGACCCTGGACTTCAGAAAAGCAGACTTTGACTTTCTGAGGGAACTGATGGGCAGGATCCCCTGGGAGGCTAATATGAGTGGGAAAGGAGTCCAGGAGAGATGGCTGTATTTTGAAGATGCCTTATTGAGGGCACAAGAACAAACCATCCCGATGTGCAGAAAGAATAACAAATATGGCAGGCGACCAACTTGGCTTAACAGAGAAATCTTCGGTGAGCTTAAACACCAAAAAGAAGTTTACAGACATGGAAACTTGGACAGATGACTAGGGAGGAGTATTAAAATATTGCTCAAGCATGCAGGGGTGTAATCACGAAGGCCGAAGAACAATTGGAGTTGCAGCTAGCAAGGTATATGAAGGATAACAAGAAGGGTTTCTGCAGGTATGTTAGCAACAAGGTGGTCAGGGAAAGTGTGGAACCCTTACTGAATGGGGGGAAGCAACCTAGTGATAGATCATGTGGAAAAAGCTGAAATACTCAATGCTTTTTTTGCCTTGGTCTTCACAGACAAGGTCAGCTCCCAGACTGCTGCACTGGGCAGCCCAGTATAAGGAGGAGATGAGGAGCCCTCAGTTGTGAAAGAACAGGTTAAAGACTATTTAGAAATGCTGGGCATGCAAAAGTCCATGGGGCCGGATGTGCTGCATCCGAGGGTGCTGAGGGAGTTGGCTGATGTGATTGCAGAGCCATTGGCCATTATCTTTGAAGACTCATGGAAATTGGGGGAGGTCCTGGATGATTGGAAAAAGGCAAATATAGCACCCCTGTTTAAAAGAGGGAAGAAGGAGAATCCAGGGAAGTACAGTCTCACCTCAGTCCCCGGAAAAATCATGGAGCAGGTCCTCAAGGAAGCCATTTTGAAGCACTTAGAGGAGAGGAAGCTGATCAGGGACAGTCAACGTAGATTCACCAAGGGCAAGTCATGCCTGACCAACCTGATTGCCTTCTGTGATGAGATAACTGGCTCTGTGGATATGGGGAAAGCAGTGGACGTGATATACCTTGACTTTTGCAAACCTTTTTGTTATATCCTTGCGGGGGAGCCGGTTTAGGAAGAAATCAGTTGAGGCCAGAGAGCTGACAGCTAACAAAACCACCATTTTATTTACCACAGGCCTCTTTTTCTTTTGTTTACAGGCACACTCAATGTGTCCCTTTTTGCCACAGTGTCGACACACCAGGTCCTTACACCAGCATTCCGATGCCTGGTGACCCGGCTTACCACAGCGGTAACATTCTTGACTCTGCACAGTTTTGTGGGTCGGTTCTTGTGACACTTTTTTGCACCCTAGGGGATGCACCGATGTCTTGCGCCTCCCTTGTAGCCAGTTCCATGGAGACAGCAATATCAACAGCCTTCTGTAAGGTAAGCTGAGCCTCTGTCAGTAGGCGCTTCCGTATAGCTTCACTGTAGAGGCCACACACTAACCTGTCACGCAGGGCATCATTTAACATCTCTTTAAATTCACAGTGTTCTGCTAGCTTTTTTAAAATGGCTACAAATTGTACAACTGTTTCATCTTCCCTTTGGTCTCTTTTGTGGAACCTTTTGTGGTAATCTTTCAGCAATTACCAGTGGTTTGGGGGAGAAATGGGACCCCAGGATTTCCACAATGTCACTGTAAGATTTAGTTGCTGGCTTAACAGGGTGTAGTAAGCTGCGTAGCAGGGAGTAGGTTTTAGCCCCTACAACACTTAAGAATATTGGCACCTTCTTCGCTTCTGTAATGTCATTTGCAATAAAAAAAAGCTCAAAACACTCAGTATACACATGCCACTGCTCTATATTCTCATCAAAAGGTTCCAGTGGCCTGGTCAGAGTAGCCATGATTTTAGTTTCACTTTCACAGTCAGTGCAAACAAGCAGCTTTTTTGTTTGTTTGTTCTTTACCTTGACTTCTACTTCCTTCTGTTACTGGAGCAGCACCGGAATCTCACCCTCGTCACCACTTGTTATATCCTTGGGGGGGAGCCGGTTTAGGAAGAAATCAGTTGAGGCCAGAGAGCTGACAGCTAACAAAACCACCATTTTATTTACAGAGAGAGAGAGCTCACTCAGCCGGCTGAAGCTGGCTGAGCTAACCCATAATAATCTAACTCAGTTGCCATAGCAACAAAAACCATGACAACCAAATACACAACACTTTTGATACGGTCTCCCACAGTATTCTTGCCAGCAAGTTAAAGAAGTATGCATTGGATAAATGGACTATAGGGTGGATAGAAAGCTGGCTAGATCGTCAGGCTCAATGGGTAGTAATCAAGGGCTTGATGTCTAGTTGGCAGCTGTTATCAAGCAGAGTGCCCCAGGGGTCTCTCCTGGGGCCAGTTTTGTTCAAAAGTTTCATTCATAATCTGGATAATGAGATAGATTGAACCCTTAGCATGTTTGCAGGTGGCACTAAGCTGAGGGGAGAGGCCAAAAGAAATCTGATGATGTTCCACAAAGACAAGTGCAGAGTCCTGCACTTAGGACCGAAACATCCCATGCACTGCTACAGGGTGGGGACCAACTGGCCACGCAGCAGTTCTGCAGAAAAGGAATTGGGGATTACTGTGGACAAGAAGGAATATGAGTCAATAGTGTGCCCTTGTTGCCAAAAAGGTTAACGGCATATTGGGCTGCATTAGTAGGAGCATTGCCAGCAGATCGAGGGAAGTGATTATTCCCTCCTATTCAGCAGTGGAGAGGCCACATCTGGAGTATTGCATCCAGTTTTCTGCTACCTACTACAGAAAAGATGAGAGAGTGAAGCATAGGGCAATGAAAATGATTAGGAGGCTGGGGCACATGACTTATGAGGAGAGGCTCAGGGAACTGGGCTTATTTCATCTGCAGAAGAGAAGAGTGAGGCGGGGATTTGATAGCAGCCTTCAACTATCTGAATTGGGGTAGGGGGTCCAAAGAGGATGGAGCTAGGCTGTTCTCAGTTGTGGCAGATGACAGAATGAGGAGCAGTGGTCTCAAGTTGCAGTGGGGGAGGTCTAGGTTGGATATTTGGAAAAAGTATTTCACTAGAGGGGTGGTGAAGCACTGGAATGGGTTACCTAGGGAGGTGGTGGAACCTCCATCCTTAGAGGTTTTTAAGGCCTGGCTTGACAAAGCCCTGGCTGGGATGATTTAGTTGATGTTGGTCCTGCTTTGAGCAGGGGGTTGGACTAGATGACCTCCTGAGGTCTCTTCCAACCCTAATCTTCTATGATTCTATTCAGATTTTCATTGTGGCAATGGGGACAGAACTGGCTGTACTAAGAAGACAATACACTGTATAAGCATATATTTAACACAGAATAACACCCATTGAACTTGTTTAAAGAATACACTTTCTCTGGAGTAAACTAATCAATGTGTTGTAAGTTGGTCTGCAAAAGTCCTTTTAAATGAATTATGATTACAGTAATAAATCAATTAAAACAGATACATTCTCTGCACTCAGGTAGTGTTAGATTTATTCTGAAATGGGTGTTTATTGCTGAGTATAAAAAGTTTGTTTCAGTGACTGATTGAAAAATGATTCTGCTTTCTTAGCTCACACAAACAATAATTCATTAAAGAAATGTGTAGTTATGCTAGGATTGGTTTGGATTAAAACCCTTATGCATTCTTGAAAACAGCTGAAGGAAACTGAGGCTTATTAAGAGATTGTCAATTGTTATTAATTAATTTAAGCCCCAACCACATTAATATATTTTCTAATGCTTGTAATTAATTGTATCAAGTTAGAGTGGTTGCTTATCCTTTGTGATGTGCTGTGACTGAAAATACTTGTCTAACCTAAGTATCTATGGGTAATAGTAAAATACCTATTGATATTTGGGTAATTTGGCCTGTGTAATACTCAAAATATGTTGGTTAGGAGGTTAGTTGAAAGAAATAAAACTTATGGCTGGTGATGGACGTAATATTTCATTAACACCAGTGAGCAGAAAGAGCATTGCTTCTGATGTTAGCAGCAAATAAATCTACTTCTAGCTAGTGCAGGATTTGTAATAGAACTCACTGGACTGCAGTTCTGGGAGTATATCTGAAACCCAAACCATACCAGAACTCCAAGGGATATGTTGGCATGAAAAGTGCTGCCCCTAGCCTTCAGTCTGACCAATGACAGTCAGTCTTTGGTTACAGCACCTCTCCTACTTACTTCATCCCTCTTTGTAGCTAAACTCCCTCAGTCCCCCACCTTCTCACTGTGGCATGATGTGCCTCAGTGTAAATGAGAGGGCAAGACCTGCTTTACTTGGGTCTGGTCCTCATTATCTTTAGTCTCCACTCTTCAGCTATCTATGTGAGCTTTCAAGGGAAGAGAAACTGAAACCCCATTGATAGGCAGGAAGCTAAGGCAAAAACAACCTGAAGGGAAAGGTGTTGACAACTCCTAAGATGAGGAGGATCACTGAAGAAATTCCCAAAGCCTAATGACAAGCTGTGGAAGGTGTAAAGAACTGCCTAGTAATCCCTCCCCCACCCCATACCCATTGAGAGAAGTGGCCACAGGGTTTTGAGAACGGGTAGTATTTATTTTATTTTATTTTATTTTCTATTTCTACCCTGCTCCTAGCCTAAAGTCAAAGGAATGATTAAGGCAGTGGTTTTCAGCCTTTTTTCATTTGGAGCCCCCTAAACAATTTTGAATAGAGGTGCAGACCTCTTTAGAACTCTTAGACATGGTCTGCAGACCCCCAGGAGTCTGCAGCCCACAGGTCGAAAACCACTGGATTCAGGTATAGCCAGTAAATCAACAACAGTTCACATTCTACAGTGTATATTTGGCACACAGTTGTTTTAGTGTGTATGTGTGTGCGCGGTGCGCCACTCTCAGCTACTTAAGAAAGAGTGAAGATATATAGTCAAAGGCCTGTCTCTTAAGATGAGGCTCTCCGGGGGTATTGCCACTATTTTTCACCCTAATGAAAGAGAACATAACATTCTTGATGCACTTCATTCTAGGAAATGAAAGGCTGAGGAAACATACCATGAGATCTGCTTAGGAACATCAGATTTTCCTTAGCAGACAAGATCACTGATGTACCAAGTCCAGCATCCTTCCTCCAGCAGTAAACCATACCCAGTGTTTCAGAAGCAGCTTCCCATGTCCTGCAATGTACCTGGCCAGTTGTAGAAATGTGCAAAGATGAGGGCAAAGAGAATTTTCTTCCCGACCCTTGTGTCAATCAAGTGACACCCTGAAGCATTAGATTTGTATTACCCTTATCTTAGCAGGAATAACTACAAATGTCATTACTGGACATACAATTATCCCATATGTTAACAAAAAAAATCCAGCTAACTTCATGACCTCCTGCAGCAAACTGCCTCCACACAATGGAAAGAACTATTTCCTTTGATTTGATCTAATCGTATATGCCAATGGGTGCAGTGTAGAGAGATACATAGGTAAGCTGGTAGATTTTATTAAATGACTCCTTCATATATTTTCTGACAGCTCATAGGAGGGCTCGGTCAGTTCTTTTATACTCTTCATCATTAACACCATACACTAATTACTAGAACTGGTTGGACATTTTCCAATAGTGTTTTTCCATCAGAAAATGCCAGTTCCCCAACATCTACATGTTCCTCAGGAATATGTAGATTTTATAGAATCTTTCAGTGGAAACCAGGCAATTTTCCCAGGGAAGCTTGCTTTATTTTCTGCCAGATTGCTTACCTCTT
Organism: Mauremys mutica; assembly: GCF_020497125.1. Classification (NCBI taxonomy): domain Eukaryota; kingdom Metazoa; phylum Chordata; order Testudines; family Geoemydidae; genus Mauremys; species Mauremys mutica. The sequence continues at coordinate 87,390,812 of NC_059074.1, read as the reverse complement.
CACCTGCCTGTCTGGTGGACTGCTGCAGAGCTGGGAGCCTGGAAGCCCTGGGAACTCTGACTTGAGCCAGGGCACTCAGAGATTCTAGGCTCCCACTCTGAGGATGGGAGCCTGGCAGCCCTGCCAGCAGTCTGGCAGGGAGTCTGGAAGCAAGGGTGCTAGACCTCCACGCTGCTTGGGAAGCTCCATCCATTTCATTTTAAAGTCAAAAGTGAAAAGTTGTTTCAATTTTTTTTCCTAAATAAAATTTTGGAATTCCCATTCCAGGGGAAATGTTGAGGTTGTGTTCTGCATTGGAAGAAAATCTATTTAGGAATTTCAGAATATCCTGCGGAATGGGAATTCTAGGTTCTTCCCATACTTCTGAACCATCTCAAGATCTAGCTCCTGGTAGAGTGCAGTATTACAGTCATCTTGAGGAGAGAAAGGTAACAAGGTAGCAAGACCCACAGTTGAAACAAATGGCTGAACTTACCATACCATCCACAGGTGGAGAAAGATACTCTGTCATGGATGGCATCTGTGTTTGCAACATACACTGAAGCTCTAATAAAACCCCTAACCCAAGGGTGGCCAACCTGAGCCTGAGAAGGAGCCAGAATTTACCAATGAACACTGCCAAAGAGCCACAGTAATATGTCAGCAGCCCCCCATCCACTACCCCACTCCAGCACCCAGCGCCTCCTGCCCACCAGCAGCCCTGCCAATCAGCACCTCCTCCTCCCTCCCCACACCTCCCACCCACCGCAATCAGCTGTTTTGCAGTGCACAGGAGGCTCTGGTGGGGAGGGGGGAGGAGCAAGGGCAAAGCAGGCTTGGGGGAAGGGGTAGGAGCCTTGGGGAAGGGGTAGAGTGGTGGCAGGACCTGGAGCAGAGCACGAGGTTGAGCATTGAGCACCCCACAGCACACTGGAAAGTTAACATCTGTAGCTCCAGCCTCGGAGTCCACGCCTAATTAGGAATGGCAATATACAAAAACCTGTAGGAGAACACTTCAACCTCCCTGGCCACACAATAGCAGATCTTAAGGTGGCCATCCTGCAGCAAAAAAACTTCAGGACCAGACTTCAAAGAGAAACTGCTGAGCTCCAGTTCATCTGCAAATTTGACACCATCAGCTCAGGATTAAACAAAGACTGTGAATGGCTTGCCAATTACAGAACCAGTTTCTCCTCCCTTGGTTTTCACACCTCAACTGCTAGAACAGGGCCCCATCCTCCCTGATTGATCTAACCTCGTTATCTCTAGCTTGCTTCTTGCTTGCATATATAAACCTGCCCCTGGAAATTTCCACCACTTGCATCTGAAGAAGTGGGTATTCACCCACGAAAGCTCATGCTGCAAAACGTCTGTTAGTCTATAAGGTGCCACAGGATTCTTTGTTGCTTTGGCTAATGTTGTCTTTCCTGGACTGAGTCACAACCATCTACCCCTCATCCAAGTCCCAATTTCTAGTGAGCACTAGGTCATTCATTCCATTGCACCAGTAGGATTGGATATTTTAGAGAGACCAGGTGGGTGAGGTAATATCTTTTATTAGACTGACTTCTGTTGGTTAGAGAGATATTTTGGAAATATACAAAAGTGTTTATCATCCACATATTGCAGAAACTGTAATCCATGTGTCTTTCCTCGCCTTCCTAGCTGCCTCAGGGGCACAATGAGCAAGAGAAGGACAAAGTAGAGCCCTGTGGTGTCTAAAACAAAAGTGCTCTAGAAGTGGAAACACTTGTCCAGAGTCATCTTCTGGGTTTTCTATAAAAAAAAAAGGACCAAGCTACCTAGGTGGCTCCATCCAATCATATAGACTGCAAGCCTTGTCAACATCACCTCCTGATTCATAGAATCATAGAATCATAGATTAACTATATCAAAGACAGCTGACAGATCAAACAACATCAGAATGGATAAGCTGTCCGTATTCATAGCCAGGAGATCAATATTACTAGTGCAGTCTCAGAGCCATAGCCAATCTAAAACTAGATTGCCCAGGATCAAAGAAATCTACATATTGAAAATATGGCCATGGCTGTTTAGCCACTAACTGCACAACAATTGTCTCAAAAATGGGTATATGTGACTCCACTCTATAATTGGTGAGGTCACCATTAAGTTTCTCCTTGAGAATACCTGGAATCCTACTAATCTCTGTCACCACTGAGTACATTGACTCACTGCTGGTCTTTAGAAGCCAACAAGCCAACAAATATACCAACTGTGATGCTGGCAGACCAGGTGACAGCTCATGCCAAGTCCCCTGGGCCTCAGTGAACACTGACAAATGCATAGCTGGAAGCGTGTTAGTATTGTTAAAATAGAGCTTAGAGTTATAAGAATGTGGTTAGTGCTTAGACTTTAGGAAATGCTTGTAGGAGTCTACATATACTCATCTTACTTATAATATCTGCATCACATATTATAAGGGAATATTTAAGTGCTTGCTCTGTAACTATAAAAATGTTTGCTTAGACTGTAAACCCCACTAGTCAGGAGAGAAGCATTACCAAGTGTGAAATACTAGTTTACCACAAGAGCTGTCATTTACTCCCCAATAAAAAAGGCCTGTGGATACCAGACAAACCATTGTGGAACATCAGTGGACAAAAGACTTTGTTGATTGCTTCCCCCACACCCATAAAGAGGGCACAAGCACAAGCCCTCATCCCATCACAGCTTGAGTGCTAGGGGAAGGGAATAAAAATCCCTGTTAAAGAGAAATTATCATCATTACGTTACCTGGAATTTGGAGAGGGCAATATCGCTAAGCTTAAGCAAGGGATCCTCAAGCTGCTTGGCTTGGCTTATCACTAAGGGACTTAATAGATCTTACATATTACAGCAACTTCTATTATTTTTTTAAAATCTAAGTCTGTAGTTAATTTGTGTGTGTATCTTCACCTGCTTTAACCTTGTAAAATAACTCGTTTCTTTTCCCATGTTAATCAAAATTCAGATAGTTTGTTATAGGAAGGGCTACAAGAGTTATCTTTGGTGAGAGATCTAAGGTACAATTGACCTAGGATAAGTGACTGGTCCTTTGGGATTGGGAGTAACCTGAATATTGTTGTGATTTTTGGTGTAAGAGACCATCTATCAAAAAGGCAGGTGACAAGATAGACTAGAGTACCTAAGGGGAATGTCTGTGACTCCATGGTTAGGCTGCTATATTTTGTTGGTGAAATCTAAGTATGGAACTCACTCCTAGTTTGTGGTTTGTGCCCTGCTTTTTGACAGTCTGCCCTGGGGTTTGCACTCATGGGCATGAGCCCCTCCAGACATCCTGACACCAACAAAAGGCTAATGTGTCTTCAACATTTACAGAAATTTCAACAGAGAAGACACTGCACTGTGAAAAGTGATATACAAGATCTAGATATTATTGTCATTTATTATTATTACTATTATTGTTTTCTTAAGACAGTGTATTCCAAACTGTCTCTGAAACAAAGGGATTTTATCTTCAAAGCAAACAGGATATTTCTTACAGCAAGAAACACATGACTATGTTTCCAGGTGACACAGCTTGGATGAATCAAGCTGCCCACCACCTAGAAGAGTTCCACTACATGAGTTTGCACATGCTGTGGTGGAGGCAAGTTGACAGCCACAGCATACGTCTTTTTAAAAAAACGGATGTCACAATCTGTCAGACTGAGAGCAGTACTTCCACCATGCTCAAGTCATCCTGTTTTATCTGTCGAAAGACATCTATAAATCATGGTGACTGGGGGAAAGGGCTCAGTAAGAAGGATATCTCTGTATCAATAGCCATGGACAAAATATTTGCATAGTAACCCATCAAACCATTGACAAGACAATCAAATCTGAACCTGACTTTTCCCAGGCAAATCTATCCTAGATTTTGCAGTCTCTTATCCTATGTGAATCCTCTAACCATCTTTATTGCTTTTGTCTGAAACTTTCTCATCTCTCAGCAATATTTTTTCTGTAGGTGAAGTGGCCAAAACTAGATACAGTATTCCAAATGAGTAAGTAGTATTGTTTGGTAGCATTACATCATAATTTAAAAGGCCCAAGCCAGAACCTTTTATTTGAGTTCCCTTCACCTAAATTCTTGAGCTTTTGTAATTGATGTAAAATGAAACCTGGATCTGAACCACCCCGATATGGATTTTTGCAAAACCAAAACCAACCAGTTTGTTCTTGTTAAATGGAAACTTTTGATTCTAAACCATTCCCTGGCCTCTAGTGTTGGGGGTTTGGATGAAATGGAACCTTCATCCAGCTTACCTTCTGTTGTGGTTTGGTTTTGCAGAACTAAAACCCAGCATTCCCGGCCCATCTCTAAATAGAATGCTTTCTCTCTCATTTTCCCTCACTTCTGCTTCTTCTGCAGCAAATGGCATTGCCCTGATATAAACTCCAGAGGACTAAGAGAGAAGGGAGAGAACACAGAAAATGGAAAGATGTTGTACTGATTCACTACTGCAGGAAAATATGCAATCAGAACATGTTGTTCAAAAACAGAATTAAGGTGAGAATGAGGCTTTAAAAAGAGCCTTTGCCATTCAGCTCTCTTTGTAAAGTGACTGGAGTGGAACCTTACAACAGGGCCTCCCGCGGGGGTTGGGGGGGAGTGGGGCAATTTGCCCCAGGCCCCACAGGGTCCCCCACAACAATACAGTATTCTATAGTATTGCAACTTTTTTTTATGGAAGGGGCCCCCGAAATTGCTTTGCCTCAGGCCCCTTGAATCCTCTGGGTGGCCCTGCCTTACAAACACTTATTGCCCATTGTCAGCCTCTTTGCTCATGAACAACCAGTTAAAGGAAGCTAGCCTGGGAAGTTTGTCACATTTATTTATAGGAAAATGAAGTGCTCAATACAAGCTGAAGTAAGCAGGATTCTTCAATCTGTCAATGCCACTAGCAGCAATTGCACAGCACTCTGTATTCTCTGTGCACTGGGCTGTGATATTTTATTTCATACATCATTTCATATTCCAAGTTGTATAATCATATATCCAGCAAATTGCACTGCACAGCAGTGAACATGCTGTTTGAATCTATGGTGTAAAGTTGGTCAGTTAGGTAGGTAAAAGAATAGTTTGTGAAAGACCAGGTAGTCTCACTTCTCTGACCTGCTGGGGACAGATGAAAAGGTTTACAATATACCAAACCTCTGTTCTGGTCTTTGAACACACCTGTGCTTAGCAGTCCCCAAAGTTCAGCAAACGAATTGTGCCTGTGGTGCTATTTCATTTTATTCCTTCTGCAGGATTACCTTAGCACATCTGGTAAAAATTAGATACACAGATTAGTTATGGTTCTATTTTTGGTTCATTTCTTGAAGCCTCTGCCCTCACCTCTCTAGCACATAAAAGACATACATTTCTTTCAGGAATAATTGTTCTCATTACTGGCCTTGGTTAGGGATTGCACAGCCAATGTCAAGTCTAATTAGATTTCAAGAACCCCAGGTCCATGATTTGTGACAATGAAAGTGCACGCTGATGATGCATCTCTACTGAGAGCACTGCTTATCCAATAAAGAGGCACTCTCTAATCCACAGAAATATGTCACCCACTTGCAGTTTTAATGAAACTGTAATCAGCCTACCCCAAGCTACATTTCATCTGCATTATGCTATATAAAATTAATCAGTGGTCTATAAAAAAAGGCAAGGTGCTTTTTAAAATTATTCAGGCATGATATTTTTCTTGGGATTTAACTCCTTGCCTGCTCTCCTTTTCCCATTAAACTAGACACACAGAAGATACAGAGGGCCTGATATAGGTCAGCAACTAAAAATTAAAATACAAATTTCTCCCTTATACCTTGCACTTTATTGAAATGATATACCTCACAGAGCATCAAGGTAGTGAGTGTCTAGTCAGGGTTGCCACCTGCTTTGAGCTGAAAAGGCCTGTTTCATATTTCAATTTCTGCCCTGTGTCCCACTGCTTCAATGACAAGACACTGCTGCCACTTGTTACTGAGAAAAACAGGTAGCAACAGGAGCAAGGAAAACCTTCAACCTCCAGCATGACAGCAAATAATGTCCTTTTGAACTAGGACATACAAACCATGATCAATGAAGCTATCACCTCAAGACAAGATTACTGTTACTCCCTCTACTTAGGACTTTTCATCATTGCCAGCCAGAATTCCAACTTGTACAACATGCAGCAGCCTGCCTTGTGAGTGAAGCTAATTCTTGAAAGCACTTTGCACAGAACTCTGTGCCTCCCACAGGCTCCCCATTTGCTTCTGGATCCAAATAATCCTTGGGGCCCTTAATTATCTTGAATCAGGATAATCAGGATGCCCCACTATTTATGATCCTGAACTCACAGGTGACACAGAAACTATCAATGCCTATAACAGTGTTTTCTTCATTTTGGGACGTGGTTCCCTAGAGGTGTGGGTGTGTGTATGCATGAAGGACTAGCAGGAGGGCATGGACAGATCTCTTGACTGTTCTCCAAAGTCTCGGCTTTCTCTTAAAAAGAAGACTCTTGTTGTGCTTGTCGAAAAAAAAACCCTTTAAAATATGACCCAAATGTAACCAATGCAGTGATGTCTGCCTGTGTCTGGAGGGAGCTTGTAATTATAGCTCTGAGGTATGAACTGCTTCCCTCGCCTCAGTGGTTGTTAATTCAGATGCCAGTGATGATACCTTATATGTCATTCCTTAGAATAAAATGTCTGGACACATTTTAACATTCACTTTAGTTTCATCCAAATTCTAAAATATGGGCAAACTTTTAAAAACATGTGGTAGGGCCAAAGGGCGGGCAGGGGAGGTGCAGCAGGGAGGATCATCTTCCAAAAGATTAGGAAACACTGGCCTACAGTGAGACTATCATGAGCTGGCAGCAAAAGGCTACATTCACCTGGTGTAAATGGTTACAGCTTCATTGCCCTCAATAGAGTTTTGCCTATTTACACCAGCAGAGAATTTGGCTCAGGTTCTCTCAGATTGGGGTTTATGGAATTCAGAGAAGATCAGACTGTGCTCTAATATGACTGTGTTCAGTTCCCTGTGCATAACCCATCTGCTTCTCAGAAGCCTTAACTTGAATAGATGCCATGATACCCAAACATTAACTATTTTTATAGGATTAATTAGTTAATCTATGTACACAGGGAAAAACAGGTAATTGCATGCATAAAATGTGCATTTTCAATCAAGGTGATGTGTGTTTTACACCCACAATTTCCTGTTTACTCCCATGTATATATATTTCATAGGAATAGGTAGGATAGCATTTATTTAATTTTAATGTGGCCTTTAGAATTTTTGACATATTGAACCCGTGACACTGCTGCTACCCCTTGCCTTTGTGTTTCAATATGATTAGCTTCACTTCAAAGCTTTATAACTGTGTACACTGGATAAGCACTAAAGCACTACAAATAATTAAAATCATTACTAGTTCCTGAATTCTTTAGATGGCTAATATTTTTCCTGATTTCAGAAAATTTTCAAGTTCAGAAATAGAGCTCTTAGTACTCCCTGCATATCAGACAGAAAAAGATAAATCCATTTAAGTAATTACCATCTTTATTAGGACCAAGGATTTGCTTTACGGCCTACTGTAGTTCTCTTGAATCCTAGCATATCATTTAATCTGATATTGACTGGTAGAAATATTATGAAATAGAACTATTCTATCGCTGCAATATCATTGACAAGTAAGTCCCTATTTTCACAATATTTCCACTGCAGGATTCTTTCTGGCCTTTTTACACCCGTCCAATTGGTCCTTTCTGTCACTCTTCTAAAGTTTGACCCCAACATTGGCATCTGAAGGTCATATGACTGTGTCCGAGTTAAATAAACAACACATTGCTGTGTTAACATAAATGTCTCATCCCCACTGAGCTGAATGTTCCAATGTCTGTCTTGTATGTGATCTGTGGTTCAGCTGATTTGCCTACATTCCAGAACAGGAAATTGGAGTAAGGAGAGAGAAAGTAACATAATCATTTATTCACCTCCCCATACATTTCTTTTCTCAAAATAAATGATGACATTTGACCTTTCGCTGAGACAGCATGGAAATTAAGACACATGATGTTCTTTCTTACAGGTTTCCCTTGAGGCGACTGTGGTCATTTCTCACATTATGCTTTGACTTTCTTTCCCTCAGATAAAAAGCAAGCTATAAAAGTAATAAACCTTTCATGCCAGTTCTCAGAGTAGTTAACCAAAAGTCTAGCTAATTAGGGTTTTTCTTCTAGGGCCAGGAGAGAGTTTACAAATCCTTTGCCCAGGGAGTATGGATATCTAGTCCGGAAATGGCTTCTCTGCTCAGAGCATGTACATTTACAACAGTAGTGAGCAGCCTCACTGGCTGCAATGCTAATTGCTCCAGCTCTGTGTGTATTCAGTGCACACATTATCTTACTGTACATAGCTCAGGAAAGGAGGGAGGTAATGGAGGAACAGAACCTGACTCAGCAGATAAGGAAGGTTTAAAAAAAATACAGAAGCAAAACATAAAACTATAAAGCACCTATATCTATAGTGACATTTGTTCGTTCTGAATATCTTCCAGCTGAAATTTGCATCAAATCTCAAGGATGAAGAGAGCTCTTGCCATCTGCAGGCAAATGCTCAGCTGTATTACAGACCATATCTTGTAGAAGGCTATAAGACACCAGAATGTTAGACTGTACCAATTCTGCCTGTTGTCTGCTGAAGAAAGGACATTTCCATTTTTCAAAGAGGTTATTTATAAACCAAAACAGACAGGATGCCTAAGGGAGCATAAACCCATGTGTATCAGTGCATTAAATGTGCTATGATTTGAAAAATACATATGTATGGAACTGTTTCACAAACCAAAAAAGCAATAAAATGGAAGGACTATAATTCTGATAATAAAAATGTTCTGCACTGTGGGATCAGACCCAGAGATTTTTGAACCATTATTTTGAACCATCTGTTAAACCCACCAGCTCCATTCTTAGTCCCCACATTGGTTCAGTCTGCTGGTTGGCATTGGTAGCCTCCTCATCTCTTACACAGATCACATGGTTTGGGAGTGAAACCTAATCCAGTATAGCACTGTGAAGAAGTCTGAAATTTGATAGACAGGCACAAATTCATAAATATGCATATTTTCTTGCCTTGTTTGTCCATCAAAAATGCAGTGCAGCGATATCACGATCATATGTTTTGAAATATAATATGCAAAATACACACTGAAGTCCATGGGAGTTGAGAATGCTCAGAAACTGAAGAGGTCAAGCTCTGCAGCTACGCGAAAGGTACACTAGTAGATAGACCTCAGTGCACAACAGACAATCACTAGGCTGATTTCATGTCAGGTATAATTCTATTTCACTGCAGTTACACCTGAGAAGAGTTTGGCCCTTTGCATACCTATTCATTCCAAGAATGGTTTTCCCTAAAACAAACAATGGACGTTGTTTTAACCACCCCATCAAGCTAATGCTACTGACAACTCATTTTAAGGAAAAAAAAACATATGTAAAAAGTATGGAGTGAGGGGTTTTGGCCTGTGTTTTGCAGGAGGTCAGATCAGATAACCATAATTGTCCCTTCTGGCCTTAAAATCTCTGAATCTATGACGATGGAACTGTTCTCCCTCATGACATAACACACACATTCTTAAAATAATGATAATTGCCTGGCTTCTCTATTTACGGTTTCCTGAGAACGTGTTCTTCAGTAATGTAGACAAATGTAGATAACCTGAAAGCGAATTCTTGGTTTATAGGTTTTCAAATAGACTTTTAAAGAATCTTCTGCTACTAATCAGGCACAACTGTCAATGCTGGACACAGCAGTTTTCATAGCACAGCCTTGGGATTTTTGAATAAACGAGGGTAAAAAACTCATGACATTTCTTTCTTAACCAGACATTGAATTTACACCCACAGCTGGAGCGTTGAGGATTTAGATAGTTGAAAACCAAATTGACTATTTTTGTTTTCAGGATGAAGGCCCTATCCCAGGAGATGCTGAGTTCCTTTCAGGAGATGCTACCTGCCCTCCAATTGTATTGGCATCAATAGAAGGACAGAGCCTCCCAGAAGGTGCTCAACAATCTGAGCTATTGGGCACAAAGAGAAGAGTGAAATGTTAGTTAAGGAATAGAGGTGAGGTGGCACAACGGATTTCTAATGCATTGGCCTTTCACTTCTGGAAAGAAGGGCTCCTATATGACTTCATAATCTACAAGTGAAAATTAATTATGGGGTATCAAAATATCTTTGGAAAAAATATCAGAAAGCTGACTGACAATTTGACACACATGATGGTCTGTCCTCTGATTCTTAGTCATGAATAGAAATAGAAGGGGTGTGGTGAGTCAGGATCCAGTGGCTTTTTTCTGTATGCAGCTTTACATTTGGCCCTTCAGCATTCAGCAGATTGCAGCATTCCCTGTTTCTCTCTGTCGTGAGCATCTCTGGCCTGCTTTTAAAAACTCCAAATGGGATGATTAATACTGCCACTTTTATTTCTTTTGTGTAGCCATTGGTTTTGTTTATAGGAGCTGCAGCAGTGCAAGTAGGGTGGTATGGTACAGTACTACTATACTAGCTGGTACAGCCTACCAGAAAGACACAGGAGGAGCAGAATATGGGGTCGCCGGGCAGCCCCATGCCCACAGCTCCTCCAGTACAGCTGTACCGCCCCCAGCCCTTCTATGCAGGGTGTCCTCCATCTGTACAACAGCAGCCCCACCAGAGGACTGGGGATGGGGATGGGGGCGGTACAGCCACGCTGGAGGAGCTGCTGGTGTGGGATGCCCGGTGGCCCCATCTTCTGCTCCATTCCCTCCTGTGGTTCTAAAGTCTCCAGAGCAGTGGGAGGAGGACAGAGCCCTCCCCTACTCCCCCAGGTAAGGGGGGTGGATCAAGGGGAGGGGAGGGGGCCCTGGGCTAGGACGGGGCAGGGAGGAGTCACATTGAAGATCACGTGAGGAGATCACATCCCCCTGTTAGCTGCTCCCCCTTCGTCCCAGTAAGAAATGGATTCCACTTGCCCCATTGAGGAACTTCATCCATCAGACTAAAGATCTTCTGGGTAATACTTCTTGATAAACTGGAACAGTGGGGTACAACATTCAGAAGCTGCCAAAAAAATCTTAGACCTTCTTCTTGTCTGTTATATAGCTTATGGTGATAGTACGGTGGCATTACACACAGTTACAGATTGTAAAATGATTGTTTACTGAAAGGGCATTTTAGTTTTTCATATGTATCCCAACTGATTAATCCCTATGGTTTAAATTGAAACCCATCCTTGAAAACAGTCCTTTAATGGACAAACATCTAAACAGCAGCAGCAGCAGCTGATGCAAAGGGAATCATTGCATAGCCTTTGCACTGACTCTTCCTAAGTTTGGGGGCTGCCTTATATTCATCATGACCTAAGTACAGTAACTCACTTAAAGTCATTCTGGTTAACAGTTGTGTGGTGTTTAGATGTTGCTTGAAATTATTAGAACTGGAGCACTGGTTGTTGGGAGTCTGAAAGGACAGGAAACAGGAAGGAGAGGGGAGGAGTTGAGGAGGCAGAGTGAGAGTTACAGAGGATGTAGCAGCAGCTTGGTAAAGAGGTTTCCACTTCAAAAATAAAGTCCTGTTGAAGTTTGTTAGTACCTTGCCTGGTTGATACAACATTTTGGCGATGAGGATGGATCTTCTGCCTCTGAACCTACCTGCGCCCTGCACCCTTTCTGCAAAGCCCAGGTGAGCCTTCAATTGCTTTTACTGCCTGATCCATATGTTTGAGACTTATCTGCTTACAATCAGTGCTACAGAGATTTCTGAAGTAAGAAAGCATGTGCTGCTAATCCACTGCCTTGGAGCAAAAGGGCAGCATATGGGGGTTTGCACATTGGCCTGCTAAACCCAGGGTTGTGAGTTCAATCCTTGAGGGGGCCACTTAGGGATCTGGGGCAAAAATTGGTCCTGCTAGTGAAGGCAAGGGGCTGGACTCAATAACCTTTCAAGGTCCCTTCCAGTTCTAGGAGATTGGTATATCTCCAATTATTTTATTTTTTTATTTTATATTTTACACTTTTGCCCTTGCAGATGATAAATATGAGACTGCACTCACTGCATTAAAGAATTTTTTTGTGCCAAAAGTGAATGTAGTAGCTAATCGCTACAGATTTCGCCAGTGTGAGCAGAAACCAGGGAGACTATAATGCAGTATATTGCTTCCCTGAGGAGTCTGATTGTAACTTGTGACTTTGGGAATATGGCAGATGAGATGATTAGAGACCAGTTCATTGAGAAAATAATCATGCTTCATGTAAGAGAATGCTTACTTCTAGAAACAATTACACTAGAAAAAGCAATAACCATTGCTACTCAGATTGAGTCAGCTACAGCTGAAGCCAAAATAATGAGTGGGGATACAGGAGGCACAGTCCAGGCTGTGACTCCTTTGCAGAAGAGTTCACTATCGCTGCAAACAAACAATTGCAGGAGGAAAACTAATGAAAAGCCACTGAATCAGCAAATTCAAAATACAGTAAAAGCATGCTTTCACTGTAGATCCCCACAACACCTTGCAAGCTACACAGGATGTCCAGCAAAAGTAGCTCAGTGCAATCATTGCAAAAAGATTGGGCATTTTGCTAAAGTATGTCGCAGTAGCCAGTTCAATCAACAGGTGCATGCAGTTACAATACCAGATGTTACTGTGCTGAGCATGGACAAAACCACTACTGCACATATTCCAGAACAGATAAAGTGCACTGTAAATGTTTCCGCCATACCCTCAGGCAAATCACACTTGATTCAGCTAATGTTGGACACTGTCTCAACAGTATCTCTACTACCTGATTCCATCTATTTGCATTACTTAAAGATGTGCATCTTACTGAACCCAAACTTCAGTTGGTGTGCTATTTGAAAAACCATATTGCAGTACATGGCTGCCTGCCAGCAATAGTTACTTTTGGTGATTGCTGTGTAACTGCAGAGTTCTACATTGTCTACAAAAGCACTCCTATCCTTGGCAGAAATTTATTGACTGCTTTAAATCTCAGGGTAGTTAATGGCTGGATTGATCTTCCTCAGCAAAGCACTCTTGCGGTAACACACAGCAGTTTCAGTTGAGGTTGAGGAGAAACTCGGCTGTGCTTTATGCATAAAGTTAAAATGTGGAATAATGTGATGCATGTACGACAGAAATTACGACGCTTACCATTTTCAGTCAGGGAAGCTGTTTCAGAGGAACTTAGAAAACTTGTTCAAAAGGACATTATTGAAGAGATTAACTCCTCGGAATGGGTTTCACCTATAATAGTGACGCAGAAGAAAGGTGGAGGCATTCGCCTTTGTATGGACTTAAGGGAGCCAAATAAAGCTATTCTGATTGACAGCCATTCTCTTCCTCACATAGAAGAAGTATTTGCAGAACTCCATGGAGCAAAGATGTTTTCTACTCTTGATTTGCAGAGCACATACCACCAGGATATGTTGCATAAAGATAGCAGAGACCTCACAGCATTTATTACACATGAGGGACTATTTTGTTTTAAACGTTTCCATATGGTCTTGCATCAGCCCCAAGTGCTTTCCAAAAATGATGTCATTAATTCTGAAGAATCAACATGGAGTTCAGTGCTATTTGGATGATATTATTGTGTTTGGAAATTCTACTGAGGAGCATGACAATAACCCGCAGTCTGTACTAAATTGCCTCAGCAAAGCAGGCCTCAAGCTTAATAGGTCCTCATGCAAATTTAAACAAACTGAACTCTCCTTTCTGGGGCATATAATTTCACAGGCTAGACTAAAACCTGATCCAGATCATATATCACCAATTTCAAATGATCCTCCTCCAACAGATTTGCAAACCTTATGTTCCTTCTTGGGTCTTACTTCCTGGTATGCAAAATTCATTCCCAGTTATGCTTCTGTCATTGAACCATTATGAGAATTACTACGGAGAAGTTCAACCTTAGTGTGGACAACAGATGAACAAGCTAGTTTCGAAATGGTGAAAGACTTGATTGTACATAGTCCAGTACTTGCACTATTCAGTCCTGCATTGCCCACAATTGTAACTGCTGATGCTTCTGATTATGGACTTGGGGCTGTCCTCACACAACTTCATGAGGACAGCACAGAGAGGACTGCTGCATTTGCTTCAAGGACACTGAGTAATGTTGAGAGAAAATATTCTACAGTCAAAAAAGAAGCACTTGCTTGTGTCTGGGCTAATGAAAAATGTAGAACTTACCAGTGAAGCCGCACGTTCAAGTTGCGCACAGACCACAGCCCTTTGACGACGTTGCTCACTACGAAAGGACTGGGAAGAGCAGGATATCGTATTGCTAGATGGTCTGCAAGACTACTCTCTTTCAATTATGAACTGGAATATAAGCCTGGAAAGAAAAATGTGGTAGCTGATTGCCTTTCTCGCCCGCCTTTGCCTTCACCAGATGGTCCACCGGAAGATGAGGATGTAGTAGTTGTGCTTATTACAAGCACTCTTACTGCAGTTACAAGAGAACAATTTAAGCTGCTTGTTCAGCGTGTCCAATTCAACAAAAACTATGGGAATTTCTGACAAAGAGATGGCCCAGTAACCCTAAAAACCTTGACCCAGTTTTGCTGCCTTATTTTAGAGTTTGGGATGAACTTTCTTTGCTCGATGGCTGTGTGCTACGAGGTACACACCGACTACTTGTGCCAGAAGAATTACAGTCAAAACTCATACATCTGGCACATGAGACTCATCAAGGAATTGTCAGAACCAAACAATGACTACAGGATCTGTATTGATGGCCAGGGATGGACTCTCAAACTGAAGCACTCATAAAATCCTGTGTCACTTGCCAAATGCATGATAAGACAGCAGTGACATGTAACCCTCCATTACAGCCTGTTCCTCTTCCTGAATCTGCCTGGGAAAAAGTGGCGATTGACATTGTAGGACCCTTTGATACTGCTCCAATTGACTATCGTTATGCAATCACTTTAATAGACTATTTCAGTAAATGGCCTGAGGTAGCGTTTACATCACAAATCTCTTCTGCTATAGTAATTAAGTTCCTCTCTTCAGTTTTTAGCAGGGAAGGTAACCCCAAAGAACTGGTTTCAGATAATGGTAGTCAATTTACTTCCCTGGAGTTTGAAACTTTTCTAGAAGAGAGGAACATTTTACACAGAAGTTCATCCCTATATTACCCAATGGGGTAATGGGGAAATCAAATGGTTTAACAGAAGTTTGAAAGAGAGTTTGCAAATGGCTAAACTGGAAGGGCGATTGTGGATACCCTTCACTACTGATTTCTTGAAAGCATACTGGGCTACATGACATGCCACACTGCAAAGATCACCTGCAGAGTTACTGCATGGGAAACAGATGAATACTAAACTGAACATTGCTGGATTGTTAAAGGCACGACCTGAGGCCCCAACCGAGGATGATGTGAGAAAAACAGTTGAACAGAACCAAGCAAAGTATAAGGCTTTCACAGACAAGTGGCAGGGTGCTAAGGAACCAAAGTTTGAGTGTGGTTCGTTCGATAGAATACGAAAAACTGGAATTTTACACAAAGGGGACCATAAATTCTCAGCTCCTCTTAAAATCATAGAGAAGAAGGGACCTTACACCTATTGACTTTCTGATAGGTGGGTATGGAATGCTTCTTATCTTGCACGTGCCTATGCACCAAGAGGAAATTATGCCAACATCCAGTCTGCATTGGATGACTTCACCGTAGTATCAACACAAGACATTGCATTGGAACCGGGGCTTTACAGACGGCCTGTCAGACCCAGACGACCACCTGTCTGGACTAGAGACTATGTCATGTAGTATCTACAGTGTTTTCAGTGTAATATTTCTGCCAACAGTATAGTGTCTTGTTTCCTATTTGTTCCTGTGGTTAGAACAACAATGTTTATTTTAATTAGGAGAGTTTCTTAAGAGAGGAGGGAATGTGGTGTTTAGATGTTGCTTGAAATTATTAGAACTGGGACCACTGGCTGTTGGGAGTCTGAAAGGACAGGAAACAGGAAGGAGTGGGGAGGAGTTGAGGAGGCAGAGTGAGAGTTACAGACGGTGCAGAAGCAGCTTGGTAAAGAGGTTTCCACTTTAAAGATAAAGTCCTGTTGAAGTTTGTTAGTACCTTGCCTGCTTGATACAACACGTTGTTTTGTTGTTATATTGCTGATCAATTAGGGAACATGCTTGTTTAAAGTTGTGCAATGCTGCCGTATAATGTTGTTTGGCAGCCGCCTGCTTTGTCCACTGCTTGCAGAAAGAGCAGCCCATTGGAGCTAGCTGGTGGGGGCTTCAAACCAGGGTGGATTGGCAGCCCCCCATTAGCTCCCCACTCACCTAAGTTCCCTGTGGAGCAGCCACCCAGTAGGCTACCAATTCCTGACAGTCCATCTCCCCCCACTGCCATGTGCTGCTCCTGCCCTCTGCCTTGGAGCTGCTCCCGGGAGCTTCCTGCTTGCTGTGCAGGGAAGGGAGAAAGAGGAGGGCTAATGTCAGGGTGTCCCCCTCCCCCATACTCCTGCCCCCCTCTTATCCCTTCTCTATATAGAGCAAGGTGGGGACAGGACAGGGCTCGGGACAGAGAGAGCTTGCTGGCTGCAGCTGCTGTCTCAACTTCCTGATCTTTTTAAAGACAATGTACTTAGAGTGGTGTCAGCGTACTTAAAGGGGAAATGCACATCTCTCTCTCTCTCTCCTACACAGAGGGTGTGTCTCTCGGTCTCTGTCTGCCATGCTGTCTCCCCTCCCTCCATTTGTGCTGCCTTGTAGAGTGTGAGGCTACATTAACAACGTGTTAACCTTGAGGGCTCAGCCGAATGCTAGTTCATCATTTAGCAGTAAGGCATTCCCTGGGAAATATCCCACCCTCTGACTTCACCACCTCAACCAAGCTTCACAATCATCATTGCTGTGTACAACGTTAAGCGAGGAGTTACTGTAATGAAAATTGTTTTGACCTCAATGATTCACAGGCTGATCACTAATAAAATTTTTACAACAGCCTTAAGTACTGAAAGACTTTCCAACACACTTTGCTTTTGTTTTATTTGCAAATTCCTTTTTTCATTGATACTACCTGGATATTTTCCTAACAAGGAAGAACCAGTCTATATCAATCATGCTATTTTCCTTTTGTATGAGATGTCACATTCCCCTCAGATGTTTCAGTGATTTCAGCTATGTTTGATTCCCCTTCTCACAAAAGAAAGGGGAGTTCACTTCCCCAATCATTATGAGGTTCTTGTCAAGGAATGCTCTCTGAAGGGTGGTCCTTTTTAGAAAGGTCCAAGTGAGTGAATACAGCTAGTGAGCTCTTAAGCTATGTAATAAAATTTTCTTCTTCCAGCCAAAACTTCAAGAAACAAAGAGGGTTTCATCTATTTTGCAGAAGCCTTCCTGTTTATGCTCCACCACCCTCTTCTCTTCCATAAATCCTTTAACTTCCTTGAAAATGTCTAACCTGGGACAAATTCATAAAAAATCACAGTTTTGAATTTCATCATTTTTATAGTGAAATCTGTGCTAGCTGAACATGCTAAAGTTTCACTCTGAAGTAAATGACCAAATTCTGGCAAGTATATCCCTTCTTGTCTGTGAACACTGACAAAGCTGAACTTGGCAGTTTTGCACAGCTCTAAGTCAACACATGAGAGTTTTCTGGCACATGCGGAGGTGAGAGACTGAATCCTTCAAAGCTATATTTTCTGTTTTAGCCATGAGACGCAAGCAAGCAAGAAAGAAAGTATTTTGGAATGATTCCATCTGGCAGTATCTCACTGTGTTGTGGAATAAAGGGAAAGGAAGGGGACATAGAATACTCTATAGGTTGAGTGAGGTATAAACATGTCTGGGACCAGAGTCTTTCATTCCATCTTGCAGCTGGAAAAGGAGATTTAAGAAGAATTCTAAAATACTATTGCTAAATTACCTAAGCTAAACTGACTGATGGGAAACTTTAACTAACAAATCTCCTTTACTGAACTGATGGCTAATGTGGTTTTGTATACAGAGTTTGTTTTCTTACTTGCAATAGTCAAAGGCCTAGGGTAAGTTAGGGATCTTTCTTTTTTTCCCCTTTCTCTGAGCTTGTATGTGAACCAGTGAGAAGAAAGTCAGAGGGGCAGGTGTGACATGAAGCGAAGGAGAGAGACTGTGAGGGAGGGGAACAGAGAGGTTGAAACAAACAAGCAACACAGCCCAGTCAACACTGTAGAAAGTTCTCTGAATGTCTGAAGGTCCCTGCTTTGGCTGATTCTGCAGCTGTTTCTACCAGCTGGAGTCTCTGGCTGGTTCTTCCCTGGCTTATGGTGGGGATGGTGGTTAGGCACCTAGTTTTCCAAGAGAATGTTGGGCGGGTGTCTCCCCTGCACAGTTTTGAGTCTGTGGGTGAGGGTGGCCATGGCCGGGCCCCATTTTATCCTCTCCTACACAGTGCATCAAACCCCGCTTTGGCTGCTTTGCAGTTGCTCCTGTCAGCTAGAGTCTCTCCTTTCCTCCAAATAAAATGAATAAAGAGTATTCTGTGGCTAATATCTAATGTTTACTAACAGGTGATGTCTGCCAAAGAGCACAAATTAGCATGTCAGTGGAGCTGTACTGTAATTTGGGTGGCCAAAAATGAAGAAGCTCATACAAAAATCTAAAACTAAACCAAAATAAATTAGTAATGTGTTTGATGTTTTAAAATCAATTTAAAACACATTGTTTGATCTTGTTTGTCATCACATTTAAATACCCTTTCATATTTCACTTTTTCTACAGAGTTTCATGTATGGGATAAAGAGAAATGTTTCCTTCCTGAATATTTTGAAAACATCTGATAATAGAAGAGCCCAGATGCTTTTAAATCTTATTGAAATTGGGGTTCCTTTCATTTAATGCTGGTTTTACATTGTGAATACTGCTGATTTACACTGGCTTAAGGGAAAGGAGATTCAAAGCTATTGTTTTCACTACCATAATTAATTGAAATGTCCATATCTGTAGTTCTGCAGCAGTTCTAATATGTTCTATAAATATACCCTCTAAGCATTTGCTTAATTACATCCTAAAATTTATATTGTGGCATGTTATAATAGGACAAACATACTATAGTAAGTGTCGCAAAAGCAGTAAGAGGCATCTAATACTAATATGTAGGGGGAAAATCTGCTTCATGTCATCACAGGTATGTACGGCAATCATACTCGTATGGTTCCACTGCTCAGGGGAAGGGGACAGAATATGAGAAGACCCCGAAAAGGAATCTGCTCCCTCTCTGAAGTGTGGAGTGGTAGAGCCCTGCAAATCCGTGGGTATCTGCTTTATATCTGCGGATCATTTCTGCAGATAGCAGTGTGGATGCAGATACAAATTTTGTATCTGTGCAGGTCTCTGACAGTAAGAGCTGGGCGGGCAGCTGTGAGGAACCTTGGCACGGATCCTCCACCTGCCCTGGGCGGGGATCCTGGGGGCAGAGACACTGGGCAGGGGCTTGCTTGGGCCCCTTGCCCAGGGCAGGTGGAGGGTCTGCCACAGCTTCCCACAGCTGCCCACCCGGCTCTTATGGGCTCCAAGCTGCCCCCCTGCAGGAGCCGGGTCCAGGAGAGCTGCGCATGCCGCTGTGGGAGCCTGGGTCTCTTCACATGCCCAGGGCCGGGGGCTGGGACACTGCCTAGGGGTTGCTTGGGCCCCCAGCCCAGGGCAGGTGTAGGCTCTGCCGCGGCTCCCCACAGCTGCCAGCGCGGCTCTCCCTGACCCAGCTCTGTCCATGGAGGGGAACAGCTCCGAGCCGCAGCTTGGCCATGATAAGACAGCAGGCAGCTGGGGGGAGCTGTGGTGGACCTTACACCTTCCCTGTGCATGGGGCCCGAGCAGCCCCTGGGCAGCTCCACAGGTCTCCCCCCTCCCCTGGCCAAGTCAATGTGGAGCCCAGCCAGGGAGCCATGGGAAGCTGTGGCGAACCCTCCACCTGCCCATGGTACAGGGCTGAGAGCAGTCCCCCCACCATGCCTCCACCCCCCAGGCTCCAAGCACAGCTAAGGGCAGATGGAGGATCCGTGACTTTGCACGGGCTCCCTACAGCTGCCTGCAGCTCTCCCTGACCGGGGTCTGGTGGGGGGATGCCTCGGAGCCTCAGCCCAGCCCCCAGTGTACAGCCCTGAAAATCTGTGGATATCTGTGGCTATGCAGTTAGCCGCAGATAATTTTTGCGGATAGCGGATTGGATGTGCATACACATTTGTGTATCCACGCAGGGCTCTATGGAGCTGTGTTCCACAGGGGTTCATCCATAGCAGCATAGAGGGATACTTTGGAGGAGCATAAGTTAAAACTGGGGGTGTGGCCAGGAGACCCAAGGGAGAAGGCCTAGCAGCCACAGATCCTATTGTCACCATGAGGCTACAGCAGCAGATGCAGAGTCACTCTACTGTCTTGAGAGGGTTTTAAAAGGTGGATTCTCTCCCCCAATCCATGCATAACTTCCCAGCACATGGCCCACCTACTTGGTGTTTGAGTTATTCAAGAGTTAACAACTCCATGGCTAATTAATCCTCACAACAGCTAGGGTGACCAGATGTCCCGATTTTATAGGGACAGTCCTGATTTTGGGGTCTTTTCTCTTATATAGGCTCCTATTACCCCCACCCCCTGTCCCGATTTTTCACATTTGCTGTCTGGTCACCCTAACAACAGCCTGCACGGCAGGTAGATGAGAACTGCATTCCTCATTCTGCAGATGTAGAAACTGGTCCACAGAGGCATAATGAGGCAGCTTTTCAAAGACATTTCGGTGCCTAAAGATGCAGGCAGGAGCCTTTGCAAGACCACCATAGCAAGTGAGGCACCTACCTCACCGTGATTTCAGTGGGAGCTAGGTGACTATCCTGCCTGTGCACTTTAAAAAATCCCAGTAGTCACCTGTTTGCAATTTTAAGTGCCCAAATACCTTTGAAAATCTGTCCCAAAGTCACTGGGTCATGGTCACTAGCAAGTCAGTGGCAGAATTTGGAAGTTATGGAGTCATGGAGGATGGACCTATCTACCATGATCATTGACCTATCAATGGCTATTAGCCAGGATGGACAGGGATGCAACTCCATGCTCTGAGTATCCCTAGCCTCTGTTTGCCAAAAGCTGGGAGTGGATGACAGGGGATGGATCACTTGATGATTGCCTGTTCTGTTCATTCTCTCTGAATCACCTGGCATTGGCCACAGTCAGAAGACAGAATACTGGGCTAGATGGACCATTAGTCTGACCCAGTATGACCATTCTTATGTTCTTAAATTCTTGTCAAATAGTTCCACATCTAGGACACAAGACCATGCAGACACTCTACTGTTTATGGTACACCTATGTTGAGTTCTAATAACAAGTATTATTCATCCCCAGTTTGTAGCAGAATAGGTGAAAGAAATATGATGAATGTTAATGACAGTTAGTTGTCTGTCCTTTCACTCACTCTCTCACAAAACAATGTAACTGTCATATTTCTCATTGCATTCGTTGTGTTAGTCATTCATTTAACAGGGCTCTACATAGAAAACATGACACATTAGTTGTTTTTAATTTTAACTGCCTTATTCATTAAACAAAATGTGTTTCTGATAAGTTTCTGTATTTTGCACAAAGGGAAGAAATTTTGCCTTGCCCATTGTTCAAGAGAGGGAGTCTCTTATTTTATGTTTCTCAGAAGTGTATTATTTTAACAATTACTCTTTTAAACGGGCTGCCATCCATTGTCCCTTTGGAATTATCTGAGGCAATGGATAATTTACTCTTCTAGAGTAATATGCTTTTTTCAACCGCTACTCAAGACAGAGTAGCTAAATAGTTATTAACTGTTCATGAGTTACCAGAATGACCCAGTTCCAATCTTCACCTCTTATCTTATACTGAGCACAGCTTAAACACAGAAAGGCAAGGGCTGTGGTGAATGGTCCACCTCCAACCTTGGCTAATCACAGACATTGCTACTTCTAACTGTTTCATGCTTTTGTTTCAGCTCCTGCCCACTATCCCATCTAACTGAAAGGGGCATATGTGAGGTAGTATGTTTCCAAGATGGTTCCTAAAGGCATGCACACTCAGAGACAACCAAAAATGATAAATCATAGATCAGAAGGAGGGAAGGAAGCAGGGGAAAGAAGATAATACTAGTTGGAAAATGCCAGAAACCAGACATCAGCACTGTACCAACTTTTACATAAAAAGTCCACCAAACCATCATTGTGAAATTATTTTTACTTGGCAACTTTCTTCCCTCACAGATCTGGAATCACTTTGGGAATTATCCATCTTCGGTTCCACTCCTTTTTGCTTTGAAACCTGTAATTCTTTCTGCATAAGAGTAGATTCAAAAATAAGGAAAAAGAGAGATTTGAATTTCTGACCTTTGACTTTAGACTACAGCATTCAGGCTTTTCTTCCACTTTTTCAACCAGATAAGTTGGCAATATTTTTTACCAGCCCTTCAACAGATGCAATTGCAGGGCGAGGTAGTTGGCTAAATGGCATTTTAAAAATACCATCAGCAGTTGCTGATGTGACAGTACTTAAAAAAAGAATGTGTTCTTTTCCTTCTCCTTCTCAGCAGGACAGAAATTTGCCCTTTCATTATGTCTAAAAGTGTTCCAGCACATCATGCTTACATGATTCAGTTTTTCTAAGATCATGCTCAATTTCTTATTCTAGCCACTTTCCCACTTTTAAAACAAACCAACAAACATACCTGCAAAAGTTGTTCTCCCAATGGCCTAGTCATATTTCAGAAGTTCTAGGCCAAGTTTTTCAAAACTTGATTATTGATTTGGAGTGCCTTTATTTTTAGGTGTTGAAACTGAGACTCTTTGGATAACATTTTCATAAGGGCCAACTCACTTATGATCATAAATCCCATTTTTAAAATTGCCTAAGTCACTTGGGAGCATAAGTCCCATTTCAATTTAGGTAATGTTGAAAGTCTTACTCCTTATGAAATAGCTGCTTTACAGTGAGTAGGTGCTTGACGCTTTCTGAAAATCAGGCTCCTTTAAGACACATCTTTAAATTAGCCTCCTCAGAATGGATGCCCCCAAAACCATTAGTCACTTTTGAAAACTTTGGCAAAGAACTTCAGAGTTAATCCCTTGTCAGTTAAAGATGGTTTTATTGGATTAGATTTGGTAAATCAGTCAGATTCCTCTGTATCTTCATAGACAAATATGTATGAAACAATTAGGTATTACATTTTCTTGGCAGGAAAGATGGTAACATGGTCATAAAATGAGGTCACTTCAGTCTCCCATGCATTGGCCAATCAGTTACTATAGAGGTGATGAAAAGAAATGTAACTGAAAATTTCAAAGTAAATATAACTGGTAACTACACATGGGAGATTCATTTGTGAAGAATAATTGAGTTGAATAATTTTGTCTCTTTTCCTCTTTATGAACTATCCAGAAGTAAATTGTAAAATTCTCCTATTTATTTGTTCAGTTTTATTTGTAAATTTAGAAAAGAAAATAAATCTTTATCGGCTGGTCAATCATGAACACTTCATTCCTTAACATCAAAAATGTGTGCTGTATTGGTTATTAACATAAGTCCTATGAACTTGTTTCTGTTTTGTGACTAGATGATTTATGTCAGAAGCATCTGAACATAGGGATACTAGCAGTAAAAAGAGACTTTATTTCATTCCTCCAGTTCCATAATCTGGACCAGGGTTCCAAAAGCAAATACTCATGGCATTGGCAGATGACAGCTGTCAGCATCCAGTCACTCCAATGGTTACTGCTACAGCTCACTATTCAAAATGTGCACTATTGTTGGTTAATTCTGCAATTTGAAATTTGCTTTCAAGAAATGTTCAAGTGTTCATATTTATAAACAGTGGGGGAGGTTTCCTCTAATAGTAAGCTCATTTGCTACAATATTCATAGAAAGTGGGCACAAACAAACAAGCAAATAAACCAATGAGCTAAAACAGTTGAAGCAAATACATTAAAAATATTGAACAGCTCTTTGTGGAAAATGCTTTGCTCAGCAATGAGGCTAATTCATTAATATTTCCAAGCTAGGAATATTTGTGGAAGAGGCCATTTTGGGGGAAAAAACAAGAATATACCAAACTAGTGGTCTTTAAACCTTCCAAGTCTTTTCAGACATTTGCCTTGGTTCACACATGTTCATTTATGCTGACTGTTGCTCCTTCTTTGGCAGTCCTGCTCTTCCCCAATAGTTCAAGGAAGTGATGCTGTATAAAATTGTATCAGCTATGGAGTAGGCCTGTCAGGTCTCCTACTGATTCTTGCTGAGTTCCCATCAATCTTTCAATATCTACTAATTTCATCAGGAGCTCTCTGTAGCTATTCCCATAGAAGTCTCAATAATGTTTATTCAACTATTTAAACTATATTGACTTTTGAGTAGAGTTATTTAGTAAAATACCAGAGAAATATAGGGGTTAGGGACAATGGAGTCATATCAATTCACAACAAACAAGTTGTTACTGTATTTAACTGAGTACATTAAACTGTGGTAATATTTCATTGTGAGACATTTCATTCCTACTACAACATGTATAGTATGTACCTAGAAATCTGATATCCAAATCAGACATGTAAAAGTTGGCCTAAAATATCACTATGTTCAAATGTACAGTAATTTCTGCACAGTGAAATGAGACCATTTTAAAAGTGAATAATAGTGCAATAGAGAGATTCAAACAGCCTAATTAATGCCAATCAACATGGTTTTATGGAAAATAGATCTTGTCCAACTTGATATTGTTTTTTGAGGAGATTGCAGTTTGGTTGATAAATGTAACTGTGTTGACATAATATACTTAGACTTCTATAAGGCATTTGACTTAGTACCATGTGACATTCTGATTAAAAAATAGCACTATACATAATCAATGCAACACATATTAAATATATTAAAAATTGATTAACTGATAGAGCTTGAAGATAATTCTAAGTGGGGAATCATCATCCTATGGGGTGTTTTTAGACAAGTCTCACACAGATCTGTTCTCAGCCCAATGCTGTTCACTATCTTTATCAATGCTCTGGAACAGAACATAAAGTCATTGCAGTTAAAGATGGTAAATGGCACAAAAATTGATGAAGTGAAGTGGTAAATAATTATAAGGACAGGTAGTGATACAAAGTACTCTGGATCACATGGTATGATGGGATCATTTGAACAAAATGGGTTTTAATACAGCTAAATACAAGGTTATACTCCTAGGAACCAAAAATGCAGGTCATGCTCATAAGATGGGAGACTGTACTTTGGAAAGCAGTAAAGTGAAGGATCATGGTGAATATTCAACTGAATGTGAGCTCGCAATGCAACACGGTGGCTAAGTAAATGCAATCCTTGGATGTATAAGCAGTAGTAAATATTGAGGAGAAGCAGGAAGGTGTTATTACCATTGTATACACACTTTAATAGGACCATTAAAGGAATACTCTGTACAGTTCTGGTGTCCACACTTTACAACGATATTAACGAATTAGAAAAGGTTAAGAAATGACATCATACCAGGGGCGGCTCCAGGCCCCAGCATGCCAAGCGCGTGCTTGGGGCGGCACGCCACGGGGGGCACTCTCCTGGTCGCCGGGAGGGCGGTAGGCAGCTCCAGTGGACCTCCCGCAGGCGTGCCTGCGGAAGGTCCGCTGGTGTCACTGCTTCAGTGGAGCATCCGCAGGCACGCCTGCGGGAGGTCCACCGGAGCTGTGGGACTGGCGACCGGTACAGCGCCCCCCGCAGCGTGCCGCCATGCTTGGGGCGGCGAAATGACTAGAGCCGCCCCTGTATAATACAATGATCAAAGGTCTGGAAAACCTGGCTTACACACTGTGAGATGAAAGTTCAATCCATTTAGCCTAACTAAGAGAAAACTAGAAGGGTACTTGAGCATGGTCTAAAAGCACTTATATGGGGAAAAGATTTCTGATAGTATCAGGCTCTTTAATATAGCAGAAAAAGGTATAACGAGATCCAATGGCTGAAAGCTGAAGCTAGACAAATTCAGACTAGAAATAATGTGCAAAATTTTGAAGACTAAGAGTAATTGACTATTGGAACAATTTAACCAAGGATATGGCAGGGGTGGGCAACCTATGGCACTCTTGCCGAAGGCGGCACGCAAGGTGATTTTCAGTGGCACTCACACTGCCCAGGTCCTGGCCACTGGTCCAAGGGGCTCTGCATTTTAATTTTAAATGAAGCTTCTTAAACATTTTAAAAACCTTATTTACTTTACATACAACAATAGATTAGTTATACATTATAGAATTATAGAAAGAGACCTTCTAAAAATATTAAAATGTATTAGTGGCACACAAAACCTTAAATTAGAGTGAATAAATGAAGACTCAGCACACCACTTCTGAAAGGTTGCCAACACCTGGGATATGGTGTTTTCTCCATCACTGGAAGTCTTTAAATGAAGATTGGATGTCTTTCTGAAGAATATGCTATAGTTCAGCCATGAATTACAGGTCTGATACAGGAATCACTGGTGAAGTTCTATGGCCTCTCTGTTATGTAGGAGGTCAAAGCAGATGATAATTATGTTCCCTTCTGGTGTTAAAATCTATTAATCTATTCTATACAAGCTAATGCTGTTAGACTAAGCTGTTCTGGGTGAGCATAGTTATCCTACTGCACAGCGCCATGTTCGTTTATAGTACTATATAAACAAACACATTAATCATAGCACACTGGGGGACACCGGCAAATATTGCCAAATTTTTGAGAAGTTTTGTTTTAAATTCTGCTAATTTTTGTTTGCTTGTTTGTTTTGAAAATCCGTGTTAAGGTCTGCATTAGGTTTTACACAAATTCTCATGACACACATGTTTAAAGCACACTGACAACCTAGTCTGTACATTATTTATGTCTTCATTATTTATGTCCTCATTCATTCATTCTTTTCTAGTCTTATATCACCACATTTTGCATTGTTTAAACTCCTGCCCAACCGCTCCTAGCTTTCATTCCTTCTCCTGGAGATCTAATTTCCCCCTTTCCTTTCTTCCTGAGAGTGGAAATGTGCCACAAGATTTTTTTTCTCTGTTAAGGGAGCAGCTATTGGGCCCTTCCAGGGAGAGAGAAGACTGAGGGTATGTCTACACTACGGGATTATTCCGATTTTACCTAAACTGGTTTTGTAAAACAGATTGTATAAAGTCGAGTGCACGTGGCCACAGTAAGCACATTAATTCGGCGGTGTGCGTCCATGTACCGAGGCTAGCGTCGATTTCCGGAGTGTTGCACTGTGGGTAGCTATCCCGTAGCTATCCCATAGTTCCCGCAGTCTCCCCCACCCATTGGAATTCTGGGTTGAGATCCCAATGCAAAAACAGTGTCGCGGGTGATTCTGGGTAAATGTCGTCACTCAATCCTTCCTCCGGGAAAGCAACGGCAGACAATCATTTCATGCCCTTTTTTCCTGGATTGGGAGCTCAGCCAAGAATGCAAATGCTTTTTGGAGACTGCGGGGACTGTGGGATAGCTGGAGTCCTCAGTACTCCCTCCCTCCCTCCATGAGCATCCATTTGATTCTTTGGCTTTCCGTTATGCTTGTCACACAGCATTGTGCTGTGGCCTCTGTCTGTCATAGCCTGGAGATTTTTTCAAATGCTTTGTCATTTATCTTCTGTAATGGAGCTCTGATCGAACAGATTTTTCTCCCCATACAGCGATCAGATCCAGTATCTCCCGTATGGTCCATGCTGAAGCTCTTTTTGGATTTGGGACTGCATCGCCACCTGTGCTGATCAGAGCTCCACGCTGGGCAAACAGGAAATGAAATTCAAAGGTTCGCGGGGCTTTTCCTGTCTACCTGGCCAGTGCATCAGAGTTCAGATTGCTTTCCAGAGCGATCACAATGGTGCACTGTGGGATACCGCCCGGAGGCCAATACCATCGATTTGCAGCCACACTAACCCTAATCCGACATGGCAATACCAATTTCAGCGCTACTCCTCTCATTGGGGAGGAGTACAGAAATCGGTTTAAAGAGCCCTTTATATCCATATAAAGGGCCTCGTTGTGTGGACGGGTGCAGGGTTAAATCGGTTTAACGCTGCTAAATTCGGTTTAAACGTGTAGTGTAGACCAGGCCTGAGCAGCAGAAGAGAATGAGACCATTTCATAATCTCTCCAGATAGGAGAAAACCTTGGAGAATATCAACCAAAAGTGGCCAATATTGCTAGGAAATGCTAAAAGCGCCATTTTTGATGGATGCCATAAAAATCCATACTAGAGGAGATATTTTCCAGAGCATGGATTTCCAGTGATTAGAGCAATGACTGGGAAATCAAAATAATCTGCACAGTGTTTAGTCCCAGAGTCATTGAACACAGAAAACAGCATGATTTTCCTGTATAATTTGTGCAGAACTGGGCCCTGAGGATATCCTGCTGGAAACAGCAACCAGGAGTTGAGTCATATTGGAAAAAGCCATAGGTACTAATAAATGGTAATGCATGAGGAACTAACAAAGGTAGGCCATAGATCAGTGGTGGGCAAGAAATCAGGGTAATCCACTGGTGGGCCGCGAGAGAGTTTGTTTACATTTGCACTGCTGCCTGCAGCTCCCAGTGGCCACGGTTTGCCGTTTCCGGCCAATGGGAGCTGCGGGAAGCGGCGACCAGCACATCCCTGCAGCCTGTGCCACTTCCCGCAGCTCCCATTGGCTGGGAATGGCGAACCGCAGCCATTGGGAGCTGCAGGCAGGCGTGCAAATGTAAACAAACTGTCTCACAGGCTGCCAGCGGATTATCCCGATGGGCTGTGTGAGGCCCGCGGGCCACAGGTTGTCCACCACTGCCGTAGATGGAAGCCATCTTCCATTTGAAGTGACAAGTGCATTTCTGTAACCTTGCCTTTAAAATAAACACATAGGAATATGAGTATATATTTTAAAACAACAACAAAACCCATACCCTGTCTGAGATAACAAACAACATACGGTATGTCAAATGCTTAATACACTACTGCTGCGGTTCTCAACCATGGGTCTGGGGGCCCCTAGGGGGCTGTAAGCAGGTTTCAGGGGGGCTGCCAAAATAAACCAGAGAGCAGGGCCACTGTTAGACTCACTGGGACCCAGGGCAGAAAGCCGAAGCCTGAGCAACGTAGTTTCGCGGGGCCCCTTTTGGTGTGGGGCCCTGGATTACCCCCTAACAGCGGCCCTGGATTTTAATCTATTGACAAACAGTTGCTGTTGCATAGGTGAGCCATGGAATTCTTATAGCATGTTGCAGGGGCCTCGGGAGGAAAAAGGTCGAGAATCCCTGTACTACTGGTGATGAGCATGGTATAAGAACCTACACAGAATAGAATGGCAGTATGAAATGTTTGCACTAACCCACAGTTCATGTGATTATCAGCTAGTTTCAGGTTTTCAGATAAATTCACAACTCAGACTATGTTCATGAAAATAACTGCTAAAGTTCACATGCCTTTGAATGAATCCATGCACAATTTCAAACAAACCTCTGCTGATATATGGTTTTGTATCACTGTAATTTAAAATTCATGGTTTTGGAGCTAAATCAGACACAATTTGGTGGATTACATGAAGCTTTGCTTTGAGATTCTGAATTCATTTTAACATGAAACTCCAGAGAAAACTCAAGGATCAAAACTAAACAAAATGTTTGCCCTAACCCCTTTCAGGCAAACTGCTTTGCTTTGCATAGCCCCTGGACTGATTGCACAATAAATACCATTAAATAAAGAGAAATTTTATTTTCCTGTGGCCACTGAAAATAATTAGAATCATGCAGTGGTTAGATTTACTACTTACAGTCATGAAATATCAGAAACAACCCTGGACAGTAGCAGTGATAACAACTGTGCTATCTTTATGGCCATACGCTATGCTTATAAAAGTATAATTATAGCAGTTCATAAATTACGGCATTTATTTAATTTATAATGATGTGAATAAGTATGGCCTGCAAAGTGTTGCAAAATGCTAATTTTATTAGGGATGTCCATTCTGAATGGATTATTAAGTTCTTGAACTATTTTGGTCATGAAACACCAACTGCTAGAGCCAATAAATTTCATTCAAAGACAAACAGGAAGGATGTAATGAGTATCACCTAAACCAAACAAATACAACAAACCTCAACTCCTTTTTCACTAATGAATAACCAAACCTTTCCTTCCAAACTCACATTTGAGGAATTGATTTCAACATCTTTACCTCAATAAGTTTCTTATTACAATCTCAAACAACCTGGATTTGCAATTTGCAAAGCAATAAAGGGAAAATACATACCAGGTCTATTTTTCCCCTTGTTCTGACAGCAAAAAGTGGAATATGGCATGTGTAAAACTGGTGTCTTATAGTGTTGTATTAGTAACTAGTTTAGGAAATGATTACTTGTCTTCGATATATATGCTCTGTATATACATACATAGGCAGGACAGGCTAATGCCAAAGAAATCCAGCATAACCTTGGGGGTGCATACAAACCAAGGGGAGGTTTCCGAAAAAAAAGTTTACACATGGGAAA
Source organism: Mauremys mutica (assembly GCF_020497125.1). Classification (NCBI taxonomy): domain Eukaryota; kingdom Metazoa; phylum Chordata; order Testudines; family Geoemydidae; genus Mauremys; species Mauremys mutica. Next base: position 87,360,325 of record NC_059074.1, on the reverse strand, counting down.
TTCAAATGATGTTCCCCTATGCCAGGAGATGTAGCTATACTGCGCGCGCGCACACACACACACACAAAGAATATGTTCTCCAGCCTTCTGTGTAAGTTTGTAAACTGAGCCAACCGAATGAATATGAACAATGGCTTGCATTGAATTGTGTTAGGTTTCCTATCAAGTACTTGTTTTCCTCTTTCTAAAATGTGTTCAGATTTCTAGAAGTGGATCTTTGATGTACTGTGGTAAACATTACAGAGTTCTTTTCTCCATTCAATTCCCTCTTTTTTACTTTGAACAGTAATTCAACAATTAGGTTTTGTCCACATTGTATTTTTAACTGTATTAATTTCAAAGGGTTTACTGGTTTTTTAGAAAGGAAAGTGCTGGATTCCATTCAACAGAAACATATTCAGTGTTCTTGTAGAAACTGTGCAATCTCCTGTTCCACGTACAGGAGAATACCATGGCTACTGCAGGTATCTGGGGTTGTTGAATGTTGATTTTTGTATTGGTGTCCACTGTACCTTCTGTATATGGAAGAGTTATGTCCTGCTATTAGCAGTTATGATTTAAAGAAAAATATAGAGAGACAACAATTATTAATGGTATTTTCCAGTCACGCATTTTACAGTTTTACAAGCTAACGCATGAACAAAAGTTTTCCAAGGTAATTAACATATAGGGCTTGGTTATCCTCCTACCTATGCCATTTTTACCACAATGTATTTTCTTTGGCTTCAAAGTTACTTGTAATTTCTCTGCTCAGACCCTATGCTACCAGCACTCCCAGCTATCTCCGTGACACTACTGATTTCCTGAGGAAACTACAATGCATTGGTGACCTTCCAGAAAACACCATCCTAGCCACCATGGATGTAGAGGCTCTCTACACAAACATCCCACACACTGATGGAATACAAGCTGTCAGGAACAGCATCCCTGATGATGCCACAGCACAACTGGTTGCTGAGCTCTGTGCCTTTATCCTCACACACAACTATTTCAAATTTGATGACAATATATATCTCCAGATCAGTGGCACCGCTATGGGCACCACAATATGCCCCACAATATGCCAATATTTTTATGGCTGACCTGGAACAACGCTTCCTCAGCTCCCATCCACTCACACCCCTTCTCTACCTACGCTACATTGATGACATCTTCATCATCTGGACCCATGGGAAGGAGACTCTGGAAAAATTCCACCACGATTTCAACAGCTTCCACCCCTCCATCAACCTCAGCCTGGACCAATCTACACGGGAGGTCCACTTCCTAGACACCAAGGTGCTAATAAGTGTTGGTCGCATTAACACCACCCTATACCGAAAACCTACTGACCGCTATGCCTACCTTCATGCCTCCAGCTTCCATCCCAGACACACCACAAGATCCATTGTCTACAGCCAAGCACTGAGGTACAACCGTATCTGCTCTAACCCCGCAGACAGAGACCAACACCTAGAAAATCTCCACCAAGCATTCTCAAAACTACAGTACCCGCACGAGGAAATAAGGAAACAGATCAACAGAGCCAGATGTGTACCCAGAAGCCTCCTACTGCAAGACAAACCCAAGAAAGAAACCAACAGGACTCCACTGGCCATCACATACAGTCCCCAGCTAAAGCCCCTCCAACGCATCATCAGGGATCTACAACCCATCCTGGACAATGATCCACACTTTCACAGGCCTTGGGTGGCAAGCCAGTCCTCGCCCACAGACAACCTGCCAACCTGAAGCATATTCTCACCAGTAACTGCACACCGCATCATAGTAACTCTAGCTCAGGAACCAATCTATGCAACAAACCTCGATGCCAACTCTGCCCACATATCTACACCAGCAACACCATCACAGGACCTAACCAGATCAGCCACACCATCACCGGCTCATTCACTTGCACATCCACCAATGTAATATATGCCATCGTATGCCAGCAATGCCCTTCTGCTATGTACATCAGCCAAACTGGACAGTCTCTACGGAAAAGGATAAATGGACACAAATCAGATATTAGGAATGGCAATATACAAAAACCTGTAGGAGAACACTTCAACCTCCCTGGCCACACAATAGCAGATCTCAAGGTGGCCATCCTCCAGCAAAAAAACTTTAGGACCAGACTTCTAAGAGAAACTGCTGAGCTTCAGTTCATTTGCAAATTTGACACCATCAGTTTAGGATTAAACAAAGACTGTGAATGGCTTGCCAACTACAGAACCAGTTTCTCCTCCCTTGGTTTTCACACCTCAACTGCTAGAACAGGGCCTCATCCTCCCTGATTGATCTAATCTCGTTATCTCTAGCTTGCTTCTTGCTTGCTTATATTTACCTGCCCCTGGAAATTTCCACTCTTGCATCCGACGAAGTGGGTATTCACCCACGAAAGCTCATGCTGCAAAACGTCTGTTAGTCTATAAGGTGCCACAGGATTCTTTGCTGCTTTTGTAATTTACATGGGCGTAAGTAAGAGTATGAACAGGCAAGTAGCTGCTCATTAAAACGGTAGCTACACAGGGCTGCTTTAATCATGTTTCACCTTGGGGACACCTGTTCTTGGCCTTTGTTGCTACCACTCTCCCTCTGGATCTAGATCCAGCCCAGCTCCAAGGAAGTCACGTCACTGGGATGAGCTGCACGAGAGCTCTAGCTTGGGCTGTGCCTTCTGTACTTGGCCGTTGCTGCTCTAATTCTCCCTCTGGCACCCAGGAAGTGACATTGTTGAGGAACTAGTGAGGATTGCTGCTACCAAACCCTGCTAACCTGATATAGAGGCTGCTGCAAGGAAGAATTAAAAGCCCCAGTCATTGCCAAGAGCAACTGGTTTCTGCTGTCATCAGACTCTCCCTATAGACATGGAAGACTATATTTCATCTATTTATAGTGAGATCCTTTTACATTGCCATGGCCAGGATCACCAGGTGGCTCTATTACACATAGTTTTTCATGTTCTTTTTCTTAGTGTGCAAACAATTTTTGACTCTTGGGATGCCATACTGTGGGTATGTCTACACTTCAAGCTAGGAGTGTGATTACTAGCTTGAGGAGACATACTTGTGCTACATCTCAATGAGCTAGTACATTAAAAATTGAAGGCAGCTGTGGCAACATAAGCTGTGGGAGGGGCTAGCTGCCCCAGGTGCATGGCCATCAGAGAATTTGGGTTGAATTTGGTGAATAGTTTTAGCTGAACCCCTCCACCCCAAAAATAACCAAAACATTCAGAAACATCTAAACAGTTTGTTTTGAAAATGTCAAAATGATTCAAAACAAAATATCGATTGATATGACATTTTCAAAGTGAAATGTCAATTTGAAACAACATTTTGTTTTGAAAATGTCATTTCAAATTGACATTTCAGTTCAAAATGTCATTTTGAATCAACATTCAAAATATTTCATTTGACCCAAACAATTTTTTTGTTTTGGCCAGAAAAAAACAAACCAAAACCAAAATAAAATAAAAAAATCACTTTTAGTTCTAAATGAACCACATTTTTGTTCAGGTTTTTCAGTTTGGCCACTGAACCAAAAATTAAATTATTCACTCCCCTCTACAACTGATACTGTCCTGTTTATTTCATACCCTTACAGAAAAAAAAAAACAAACCATTTAATTCCCCAAACACTTCAATTTCTACTATTGCTAGAAGTATAATGGGTACTTTTGCAATATCATAAAATAAAGACTGCATAATAAATGAATTATGGAAATGGAAAGGCAGTTTACAGTTTTAGAAAACTAAAATTTCAAATTATCCCGATTTTTCTGCAATAAATCATAAAGATGTTCAAAGGCACTTATCTTATACTTAAATTTCACCTTTCTCAGTTTCCAGACCACAGTGCTATTTCCCACCAAACTTCAGTTAAAAACAAAGGTTAAAAGTTTATGGGCTGCTCAAAGGTGACTAGTGTTATCCAGTGCCTCCATTTTGGATTGTTCAACTTGGGACCTCTTAAAAGGGTCTGATTTCCAGAGATAAGTGCTCAGCACTTTTTGAAAACCAATCCCCTATAACAGGAGTTGCCAAACTTATTGACCCTCCGAGCCACGTACAATAATCTTCAGAAGTTTGAGATCCTCAAGACACGTACAACCTATCCCATGGGGTGGCACCTGCTGGGGCACGGGACTTCTGCCCCAATGCACCCCTGCAAAGCAGAAGCCCCTAGTCTCAACCCTGCTGCAAGCAGAAGCCTTGAGCTCCCCCTCCCCAATCTGGTAGGAGGAGAATGGGAGGGTACATGCGGGGGGCTCCGTGAGCCACACTTTAATTGTAAAAGAACCGCATGCAGTTCATGAGCCACAGTTTGGCCACCCCTGCCCTATAAGGTGTCTTCTGTAGAGCACCCCAGAACTGAGGCACCCATAATCACCAGTTACTTTTGAAATCCTTGGCTATAACTGTATTTTCTTTGATTAGGCTAATTAAAGCTAATAACATGTTGCATCATGTTAATAATATTCAAACCAGAATCTTTTTTTTTTTAAAAGGGATTCAGATGCTGAAATTCCTGCTCAGCCATTGCTTTCTGACTATTGATAGAGATTTAGGGTACTTTATTGTTTTCTTTCCATACCATTCTTCTTTCTCTGCTGTTCTTTTTGATCACTGTTAACTTAAAATTGCCATCTTATTTTTTGATCCAGCTCTGGTGGCTTTATTTGATGTTTTTTCTTTTGTGGCCTTTTTTGCACAGGGACTGATACTATGTTTTTACATATATAATATAATATGTGAAATATTATTGACTCCTGCCATTTGTCATTATTTCAAAGGCTTAATTAATAATGAATAAGGTTTAAACTTAAAGAATAAACTCACATGTTTTGCTCTTTGAAAAAAAAATTGCACATGCTATTGTCCTTGTGCTGTAATTCAGTTTTTGTTAGAAAGGCAGCTGCTTGGACTATCATGTAATCTACCCATAATTACAGGGCAATACCTGCCTATTACCTATGTCATTTGCGGTATCTCTAGTGCTGTGTTACCCCACTTCATGAGTGACTGCTAGTCAGCACACATTGAAACTAAAGCAAGATTTGGGATCACATTTGCACCTAAAAGCACATATTATGTGCATGTCATTGCCTGCCACTCAGTCAGTCAATTGTTTGGCTTTTTTATCCTGTTTTTAATTCACTGATAACATTATGAATTTGCTTTCTTCTGCAGCAAGAATGCAGATTGCCAGAAATAAAAGGATGTACGAACATAGGAGCACCCAGCAGAGCAACTGAGAGCCTAGAAGAGATAGTTTGCTTTCCATGTGGCTTCCTGGAGCTAATCTCAGTACTCGAGAGCTGACATAAATAGCTAATGCTTGCCGATAATTCTCAAAGAAGATGAACGGGCATGAGACTTCCTTCTGACTGCCTCCCTCTCTCATCATCAGTGTGTGCTCTGTACTAAAAGGTCATGGGGATAATCCTGCACCTGCAGTCTAAGAGGGCTTGGCCTGCAGTTCTCAATGAGCTCTGCCATAATTGATGCTAATTGTTACTGAGCCAATGCATCCTTCCACAGAGGAGCAGGTGGGAGGCTTTATTGCTGTCAGGACTATTATACTAATAACAAGCTTAGGATTCTCTGCATAGACTTACAAGTACAAAGGCCCAAGCTATACTTTCAGGCTCTACTTAAAGGCTTTACCAAAAAATCTTGTAGCTCTATGAAGTAAAAGGGCCTGTGAGTGAGGGGACAAGCCAAATGGGATAATATAAACTGCACTACCTGGTGTCCTGAATAAAGCAAGGAAATGTGACTTAGTAGGGGCTGAACTACACCTGACAAGCTCTGTGCTGATGGTGATATGTTGCACCATGCTAGCTGTGCATGGAGTCAGGTTTAAACCTCTACTTCTGGGATCAGGAGAGATCCCTGGGGATTTTCCTTTGGAGCCGTCCATCTGTTTGCTTACAAGTTTTGTAATGGCTGGAGAGTCCCAGAAAGATGTCTGGAACAGAGAGGAAATGAAAGTGAAGTAGTCCAGCTGCTGATGTGATAATATTGGATTTTAGAAGGCAAGTCAGTTAATGCTGTCTAAAGTGCCTTTTTTTCCCTTTTACATTGTAAGAGAAACATAGCCCTTTTACAGAGGGTCAGATCCTCAGCTGATGGAAACCAGTATAGCTCAAATGACTTCAGTTCAATATGAGCTGAACAGCTGGCCCACTGTTCTGTAATCATGCTGATGGGATTCTAATTAATATTGGAACATTTAAAAGAAGGTTGGTCAAAGCACTGAAAAATACACAGTAAAGGAAAAAAAAACATTGGGAATGGGGTAGATTAGATGAATTTAAGGATAGGCCTTTCCCATCTCTGATCTACAAATATGTGAATTACAACACAAGTGGAGGATTTCATTGAAAAATTAATGGATGCTGCTTGAGGATGTCACATCCCAGATCAGCTGGTATGGATTACATTAGCTATTTGATGCAATTTAGTGTGATTGGTTTTCAAAGCCTGACACTGAGGTGTAGTTAAATTAAGCTCCTAATTTAATCATGTGCATTTTAGCTGCACGGGATCATTAGGTCTCGGAAAGTTGATATTCTGATCCATTAAAACACCAGTTATACCTTTAACAATAAAAAAGGGTTCCTGAAGACATTAGGTTAAAAGCAGAAATGGGAGAACTCATTTATGCCCATTCAAACATGATGGAGGAGACACTTTCAGATACAGAGGCCAGGTTACTCAGCGGTCAGCAGTAGCAGCAGCATCACTTAGTCCTCTGAATACCTCCTTATATAGTACAAGAAATGTGGCCAACCCCAAGAATTCAAAATCCTTGGATTTGGTCCAGGAAAAAAAATCATGAGTTTCCAAATTATAAGATTTGTAAAAAGAATGGATTTGGTGTTATTTTTATTTGCCTTCTGGTATTCAGGGTTCATGCTTTCCTGCAACAAGGAGGGTTAGAAACTTACTTTCCTTTCTTTGTTTTAAGTGAAAGCTGAGAGTCTCATGTAATCACAGAACTCCTAGAGCTGAAGCGTTAAGAAAAACACTATCACAAGAGTCGTAATAAAAATCTTGAGATTGGACAGCACTAGCTGCTGCTGATTGAAATGTATAATATAGGATCAATAATAATACCACTAAAAGGGGCTGTGATGGATTTGGAGCTGCTTGTGATAATTTATGAATGCTGTTTCTTGGTCACATCATTGTATTGGTTACTGGATGCATGTACTGTGCATTACTCCTATTTGTATGCATGTATCATTCTTGTATCTGAAGCTAGAAATATGAAGTATAACTCTGAGGTCCTATTGTAATTATGCAAAGTGTGGGCAAATTAATGGTGGTTTAGAATCTTGATGGCTCCCATTGATTAGGACTATTGGTTGTAAATGGTTTATTTACCTGCAAACTTTCCTGTGTACATATGGGCAAACCCAGGAAGAATGGAGACTAGGGGTCTTACAGTGACATGTGACCATGTCACATGATACTGGAATCCATCTTAATCCTTGTACTTTTCCATTGGTAAGGTGGGGGTGGGGATAAGCACAGATGAGATGTTTTCAATGAAGTCTGCAGCTTTGGGGGTGTGGACCAGACCCTGGTCTATGTTGCAGCAGCATAGCATGTCTGGCTCAATGAGACAGGGTTCTGGAAGTCCCAGGCTGGCAGGGAAATGGGCTCAGAGGTAATTTCAGCACATCAAGTGACAGTCCCAAGGGGATCTCTGTGATGAACCATCACAGCGGTTTTGGGTCACTATGTTCACAGCTCGTCATAGCTCCCAGAGGGAAGAATTGTAGGTGCCGAGGTGCAGTAGCAGTTGGCACTGGGGGGCTCTAGCATAGTACCCTGGTCCAAGAGTGGGAGAATCATAGGATTTTACCTTGGTGAAGTAAAAGCACAAGCCTGAGACTCTGAGAGGGGTGCTTTCAGACACATACAGGGAGGGGATCAGAAAGGCGGGGAGATAGAGGGTAAATAGAATCCCAGAGTGATAAACTGGGTAAACGCTAGGTAACAATGCACTCATCTGCTGTAAAATTAACACAAGATTGTTTTACTGTCTTTTATTCATTTGCTAAGCCATCCCTGCAAAAATGTAACTTGTAAACAGTGAGAGGCAAAAGTTCCCCTTCCCAAATTAGTGCCAGTTAAAACAGTTTTCTTACAGAAAGTTAATGAATGATAAATCCCAGCTCTCCACTTGCACATCAGATAGCAAACTGCAGTAAAATTCAGTTCCTCTGAAGACCTTCTGGGCTACCAAGAGGCAGGTTGTATTTTCAAAGAAAATCATATGCTTACATCTTTATCAAAACCAACTTCCATATTTGCTAGAGGAACAGAGCTGTGAAAATAATGAATTTTCCATGAACCAAATTGTAGAGTCGATAATAACCGAGCCTGACCCTCAAAGGAATTAATGAAAAGTTTGCAGGTCGAGGAGCCTGAACAGTGCATAATATAAGAGGAGTAGCAACTTAACACAAAGAGGAACATTTTCAAAATGTTCCATAGTGATTTAGCCACATGATTCCTATTAACTATTTCACAGTCAGCTTTACACTCCAGCTGTTGTATCAAGGCAGGATAGTATTTTCAGTCATAATTCTCAACCTATTATTATTATTATCATCATTATTTATTATGTGTATTATAATAGCACCTAGGAGTCTCAGTCAAGACCCCAGTGTGCTAGGCTCTGCTGCACCGGACAGTGGCTCCGGGGCCTGTCTGCCAGGAGCAGTGGAATTCCAAGGGGAGTTGGTGCAGCATGAGGACAGAGGGCCCCCCACAAGGTAATGTGGGATGGGGAGGGGACGGGGAGAGCATGAGGGCCCTGGGCTGGGGGGTGGTGGGGGAGGAGTCACAAGGGGGGGTCACGTGTGGAGGTCACGTGCCCCCCACCTTTTAGCTGGTGTCCCCCTTTGTGTCCCTCCCATGAGTTGCCGTACTGGTAAGAGTTAAAATCTACGTGCACCATTGTTGAGGACCAACAGCTGCCTTGTCCCTAAAAACAAAACAAACAAAGAAAAACTCCAGGACCCTCCTGCTCCAGCACTTTATCCTTAGGGGAACAAAGATATCAGTAGATCAGAAGACCATCAGAGGCAAGAGGATGTCAACATGGGGACAGAGTTAGGAGACAGTCTGGGAACAGAACTGAAGTCACAGATGCATCCATGGAAAAAGGAGAGCCTGGACCAATGGAACCTCTTCAACACAATAGAGATGTCTAGACTAAATTGGTCAGTTACTGAGTTGTGTTATAGATTCAGAGTCTCAAACTTTAAACCAAATGGCAATGTAGTGAGTCGGTGTGGCTCCCCTCGTGCCCGGCAGAGGGAGCTCCCTTGCCAACCCCCCAGTGGGCGGAGCTACAGCCACCAGTCCCCGCCCCCGGAAGTCAAGGGGCGGGGCAGGAAGTAGAAAAGGAGCGCACCAAAGCTCAGTCAGAGGCCAGCCACCGCCAAGAGCAGACGTGCCGGCGGGAGCTCCCGGCTGGGAACCCTCCTCGGCCCAAGGCAACTACCCTGCCTGGCCAGAGCTTCCCCGCGTTCACTACGACGAGGAGTCCCCGGAGCCTCCCCGGAGCCGGTACTGGGAGGAGCCCCCAGGATTGCCTAGCGCCCGCTACGATGAGGAGCCCCCCAGGCCCTGCTGTTACCCGGAGGAGCCGCCCGAGCAGTCCTGGCCCGACTTCCCGGAGGAGCTGCCGGACCTGCCGCCAAGCCCGGGTCCAGAGGAGCCGATGCAGATGGACTGGCCCGACCCCAGTGTGACCGATGAGGTAGGCCCTGAGGGGGAAATGGAGTGTAGCCCGGGGGTAGCCGACCCCTGTCAGGCTGCAGGCACTGAAGTGCCGATGTCAGTGTGTTGCAGCCAGGATCCCCACTGACTGCAGCGGATCCACACCGCTGCTAGGGCCCCGGACTGGGACACAGTGGAGTGGGTGGGCCTGTGTCCCCCCTGCCACCCCACTCACGGGTGGCAGTCTCCCCCCTCACACCAGCACCCCGACCCAAAGGTCTGGACTTACCGGTTGTTTGCTCAGCTCCTGACTGAGGACCTGAGTCCCTGAACTTGAACTGCTGCTCAGCCCTGCCTGAGGGTCTGAGCCCGGTGTTTGTTGCTGCCCCGCCCTGAGCTAGGGCCTGGGCTTATACACTGAGCCCTGTATCTTGTTGCTGCCCAGCCCCTGCTCCAGAGGGCCTGGGCCTACTTTGTACTGCTGTTGCCCAGCCCCTGCTCCAGAGGGCCTGGGCCTACTTTGTACTGCTGTTGCCCAGCCCCTGCTCCAGAGGGCCTGGACCTTCTAACGTTGTTCCCTGTCACTCAAGCAGACTAACAGGAGATAAGAAGTGAGTCGGTGTGGCTCCCCTCCTGCCCGCTGGAGGGTCGAGCCCCGACCAACTGATTACAGGCAACATTTCAGATAAGACCTTTCCAAAGGTCTGATTGAATATGATTTAACACTCCTCCTACCCCCATTGCAAACATTATTTGCAAATAATTCTTTAAAAGTTTCTCTTCCTATTATATCAAATAGCCCAGGATTTTAGTGCAGATGTGTTATGTGGTGTTGCCTGCTAAAATATCTGTGGCTTTCTAAATCCATGGGTCTTCCAGTACCTCTGATTTGCAGAGTTCATGTCTATCTTTAACTTGCTTGAGGGTTCAAGATCCTGTGGGAGATTGAAATCCAGCATACTGTAAACATACTTGCTACTATAAATACCGAGATGGAATAGCTTTGTTTAAGTACTGAAGGAATAACATAGCCTTAAGAGAAACATATGCAATGCAGCAGAAATAAATAGTATTGATTAATAGATCATAAGATGGTCCTAGCGGTTCAAAAAAGCTTTGATAACTCCAAATATGAAGATAATATCCACTCTATTTGGCATGCAACATGGTGTCTGTAATGAACCCACAGTTTTCTTTTTGACCATTTTGTTCATAGAATCATAGGGTTGGAAGAGACCTCAGGAGGTCATCTAGTCCAACCCCCTGCTCAAAGCAGGACTAATCCCCAGACAGATTTTTGCCCCAGATCCCTAAATGGCCCCCTCAAGGATTGAGCTCACAGCCCTAGTTTTAGCAGGCCAATGCTCAAACCACTGAGCTGTCCCTCCCTACAAACTCTGCTCTGGACTGGCTTTCAGATGTAAACAACTGTAAAACTTTAAGACTCACCCACTAAATATTCTCACTTGGATGCAGTTAATCAATCTCTTGTCATATTTGGAGATCAATTGGCTTCCTGGCTATAGGTTCAAATTGGTGAAATTTGTTCTCCTTCTGCTTCAGCCATCTTGGACAGGGGAGACTCTCCTAAGCATGAGTGGCAGTGGGAAGAGAAAGAAACAGGTCCAGTGTTCAAGCTCACAATCCTAAAACATGTGAGCGTTCAAGCTGCCAAATACTGAGCTAGTGGGGAAAGCTTGCTGATCAGACAAATCTGGAATCTTGAGTCTTCTGTATTCAAAGCCAAATGGAAGTTTCCTTTTATTAATTCTATTTACTTTCTTCTTAATGCGTGTGTAGTCTATGGGCAGGTCTACACGTAAAATGCTGCATCGGCGAAGCTGCACTGATGCAACTGAACTGCTGTAGCACTTTAATGAAGACGCTCAATGCCAATGGGAGAGAGCTTTCCTATTGGCGTATTTAATCCACCACTGTGAGAGGTGGTAGAAACCCACCAATACAGCGCTGTCTACACTGGTGCTTAGGGCTGTATAATTACGATTATTCACGTTCCTGCGCAATGTACTTATACCAAAGTAAATCCGTAGTGTAGACCAGGGCTATCTGTCTGTGGCTGGGTAATTCCCTGTGAATACAAGTAGGTTGACCATGACTCTTTGATCAATACAGGACTTGCCAACTCCAATCCCATTAACTTTAATGGGATTTGAGTTGAGCCCTTACAGAGTAAACCACTTTTGCAGTAAACCACAGATTGCAGTAGTCAAATGTTATGGCAGCAAAAAGGGGGCCTAAAATACCATTAACACCTCATAATTAGTGAATACCAAAAAGACTGAAGCACCATTTCTACCCAAAGGTGTTCCTTCTGATTTGAAGACAAAAGCTGCTGAACTATGTGAGGAAACTTGAACTGTCTCGTGTGGGTTAAAGAGAAGACTTCATTTCCCCAGTGCTGTCATTCTGACACCTTTATGACCACTCACATTTTTACTTAAAATATATACCCTGTTAGCCAAGTATTCCCGTTTATATTTGTCTATAGTCAGACTATTCATGTGCATAACAGCTGTGGGATCAGGCCCATAATTTGGACTATCTCTTTGATAAAATGTAGCAGAAGAAGAGTTGGAGTTATTCAGAAACAAGAGGCCATGTTGTTACATCACATAAGGATAATAATTCATTCCTGACAGTAATTGTTAGTGCTAATATTGTTATTGTAAAACCATTTAATGTGAATGTTATTATAGATCATGAAACTAGAAGGAGGACAATGCCAAAACAGATATTTTAATATCCATACATTATGCCATAAGGAAATAATTATATAGGTACAGAAATAAATATTGTGTTCACCCACCAGGTAAAGTTTAAACTTCTCATCCGCATGTTCAGGGCCCAGCACAACTCTGCACTGGTCTGTATCTCATTTTTCCTCTTCTCCCATTCTGATGCCACCGCTTTAGATTTCCTTTACATTTACTTCTCCCATTACTATCCTAGTTGCTTTTCCATGCAGCACACTCTAGGTGGAATGAATTCCCATTTTCTGTGTCCCAGGACTTCCACTAGAATGGGTGGAGGAAAAAAATATTCCCCCACAAAAAAACATTCAACAATCTCCTCCCCCACCCCCCCACAAAAACACATTAATTGAAATTGGTCTTTTTCTTGTAAAAAATTCTTTTCAGACAAAAAAAGCTGCTTTGATGGAAAATATTTGACCAGCACTTGCCCCCATCATTACTTCGTTCAGGCCATGATTCAACAAAGTATTTAAGTTTAGGCTTAACTTCCCATTGAAATCAACAGGCCACATTTGCATTAAGTTAAACATGTGCTTAGATGCTTTACAAAATCAGGGCCTAGGATGCCACTTAAAGACTCATTTCTTCCACAATATCCACAAACATAATACATGTTAAAATTACCAACTTAAGATGGGAAAATAGATATGACCTAAACCAGTGGTTCTCAAACTTTTGTACTGCTGACCCCTTTCACATAGCAAGCCTCTGAGTGCAACCCCCCTAATAAATTAAAAACACTTCTTTATATTTTTAACACCATTATAAATGCTGGAGGCAAAGCGAGATTTAGGGTGGAGGCTGACAGCTCGCACCCCCTGAGGGGTCCTGACCTCCAGTTTGAGAACCCCTGATCTAAACTGAGTCTTCCTCTGGGTCTCCCAATGTAATTTGCCTTTCTCTGTTAGTCTTTCTAAGCTTTCCAAGAAAGAGGCTGTCTTGATTCAGACCAGATTGTCATTTGATGTAAATCAGCATAGCTCCATTGACTCCAACGTCCTCAATAAGACACAAGGGTCAGACTCTCTGGGTATGTCTACAATGCAGTTGGGAGCAAGCCTCCCAGACTGGGTAGATAGCCACATACTAGCACTGATTGAGCTAGCATGCTAAAAATAGCAGAATGGATGTTGCGCTACAGGCAGCTGCTTGGGCTAGCTGTCCAAGCTCAGACCCAAGGTCCTGGATGTATTTGGACTTGGGAAGCTAGCCTGAACTGCTGCCCATGCCACAATATCTACACTGCTATTTTTAGCATGCTAGTTTGACTATAGCAGCTGTGAATCTGTCTACTCAGGCTGGGAGACACTGTCCCACTTGCAGTGTAAACATGCCCGTTGCTGGTGAAAGTTGCATAGTTCCACTAAACTCGCTGGAGGTATGCTGAACAACCAGTGGGGCCACTGGAAGATAGAGATGCTAAAGGAGCACTCAAGGACAATAAGGCCATTGCGTAGAAACTAAATGAATTCTTTGCATCAGTCTATACGGTAGAGGATGTAAGGGAGATTCCCAAACCGGAGTCATTTTATTTAGGTGACAAATCTGAGGAACTGCCCCAGATTGAGGTGTCATTAGAGGAGGTTTTGGAACAAACTGATAAACTAAACAGCAATAAGTCACCAGGACCAGATGATATTCACCCAAGAGTTCTGAAGGAACTCAAATGTGAAATTGCAGAACTACTAACTGTAGTCTGTAACCTATCATTTAAATCAACTTCTGTACCAAATGACTGGAGGATAGCTAATGTGATGCCAATTTTTTAAAAGGTGATCCCAGCAATTACAGGCCAGTAAGCCTGACTTCAGTACCGGACAAACTGATTGAAACTATAATAAAGAACAAAATTATCAGACACATAGATGAACATAATTTGTTGGGATGGAAGTCAACATGTTTTTTGTAAAGGGAAATCATGCCTCACCAATCTACTAGAATTCTTTGAGGGGGTCAACAAACATGTGGACAAGGGGGATCCAGTGGATATAGTATATTTAGATTTTCAGAAAGCCTTTGACAAGGTCCTTCTCCAAAGACGCTTAAGCAAAGTAAGCTGTCATGGGATAAGAGGGAAGGTTCTCTTATGGATTGGTAACTGGTTAAAATATAGGAAACAAAGGGTAGGAATAACGGAGAGACATAAATAGTGGTGTCCCCCAGGGGTTAGTAATGGGCCCAGTCCTATTTAACATATTCATAAATGATCTGGAAAAAGGGATAATCAGTGAGGTGGCAAAATTTGCAGATGGTACAAAACTACTCAAGATAGTTAAGTCCCAGGCAGACAGCGAAGAGCTACAAAAGGATCTCACAAAACTGGGTGACTGGGCAACAAAATGGCAGATGAAATTCAATTCTTGATAAATGCAAAGTAATGCACATTGGAAAACATAATCCCAACTATACATATAAAATGATGGGGTCTAAATTAGCTGTTACCACTCAGGAAAGAGATCTGGAAGTCATTGTGGATAGTTCTCTGAAAACATCCACTCAATGTGCAGCTGCGGT
Source organism: Mauremys mutica (assembly GCF_020497125.1). Taxonomy (NCBI): domain Eukaryota; kingdom Metazoa; phylum Chordata; order Testudines; family Geoemydidae; genus Mauremys; species Mauremys mutica. The sequence continues at coordinate 87,345,309 of NC_059074.1, read as the reverse complement.
CAAAAAAGCAAACAAAATGTTGGGAATCATTAAGAAAGGGATAGACAGACAGAAAATATCATATTGCCTTTATATAAATCCGTGGTATGCTCACATCTTGAATACTGCATGCAGATGTGGTAGCCCCATCTCTAAAAAGACATCTTGAATTTGGAAAACATTCAGAAAAGGGCAACAAAAATGATTAGGTGTATAGAACAGCTCCTGTATGAGGAGAGATTAATAAAATTAGGACTTTTCAGCTTGTAAAAGAGATGACTAAGGGGGGGATATGATAGAAGTCTATAAAATCATGACTGGTGTGGAGAAAGTAAATAAGGAAGTGTTATTTACTACTTCTCATAACACAAGAACTAGGGGCCACCAAATGAAATTAATAGGCAGCAGGTTTAAAACAAACAATGCACAGTCAGCCTGTTGAATTCCTTGCCAGAGGATGTTGTGAAGGTCAAGATTATAATAAGGTTCAAAAAAATAACTAGATAAATTCATGAAGAATAGGTCCATCAATGGCTATTAGCCAGGATGGGCAGGGATGGTGTTCCTAGCCTGTTTGCCAGAAACTGGGAATGGGCGACAGGGGATGGATCACTTGATGATTACCTGTTCTGTTCAATCCCTCTGAGGCACCTGGCATTGACCACAGTTGGAAGATACTGGGCTAAATGGACCTTTGGTCTGACCCACTATGGCCGTTCTTATGATTTATGCTATATGATGATGTAGCCCGTTGTGTCTTGTACAATATAGACAATAATAGAATATGACAAAGAATCAATAATAACAACATTAGTTGCCTGTCAAAAGCAAACCTACAGCAGAGATATGAAGAGTTCCAGAGTTATTGTAGAATAGTCAATGATCAGAGGTCTAATACAGAAGACCTTATAGAATTAATGTTTTTGTGTTCCATTGTATTAAATTAATGGTTTATGTATGATTGTGAGCTGGGATTGAAAGTAACCTCTCTGTGGGAGATGTGATGTGAGGCCTATATGATCCAAGGACTACGTTGAACAATGTGCCAGATAAAAATGGACTTTTGGTACAAAAAGAATTAAGTGGTTTTCCTTGGGAATTCCTAGGGGCAGGTGAATGAAAATTCCCCATCTGTGGTTTTGCAAAAACAAACAAACAGCCTTTTTAATCTACTATTTGTAGATTAAAACAGTAGATTAATCTGTTTAATCTGTTTATTCTATATTCTGAGGAGAAGTCTTTGTCTGCTGATTACCTGTTACTGAAGGCCAAAATCAAAGGCCTGAGTATAACAAAATGGCTGCTCTGCCCAACCTGGATTCTGGTCAGAATCCAAGACAGTTATGAATTTGTAAACATGGAGAAAATCCAGTTTTGGATTTTGAAGGACTGACACCTACCAGAGCCCAAAGCTGGAGTTGGTGGGGACCTCTAGTGAGCTTTTTAGTAAGCATATAGTTTCTTTTATCATTTTCAATATGTTTTCTTTGTAATGTTTTCACCTTTAGAAAAAATGTATTTGCTTATAAAGAGTTGTGAGGTAATTTATAACTGTGGTCAATTATGCTGTTTTTAGCCTCTGGAGAGAAAGCAAAGTGCAGACACTGGCTTGTTTAGGCAGTCTGAATTGCTTGGAATGTCACAGTGTAGACAGGCAACTGTGCAGCCTGGAAAACCCTTGCTAGGAGGGAGAGACACACAGGTCTTTGCCCAAGATAAGTGATGGCTGAGGAGCCAGAAGCCTAGAATGGGTGCTTTTGAGGGACCATGGAGGAGTAATACAGGTGCAGTTGCCCTGAATGTTGACAACTCTATTACATTAGAAGGTACTGTATTACAGTAAAATGTAATCTTATAAAAGTAGTAATAAAATGTAAATTACAGGAACTATGCAATTTACATAGACCAACTTTGAAGTCATGGCAGTGTAACCTAAATATTTCAGTCATTTGCAGAAAAATGTATGAAATATTCATATATATTTTTAATCAAGAATAAATAATCACATAAACAAAAAATAGCTAAGAAAAGACCAACAGTACACCATCTGCACCAACTCATGCCAGTTATGTATACAAGTCAGAGATGTAGCATTAAGAGTTTCAGATTCTCTTTAGAGAGAGAGAGAGTGTTCTGGATAAATAATGCTAGAACTGCACAGACAAACTGAGTCTCTGTAGCTAAGGGAAGGTACAGTGACACAGCAAGACAAATAAAATCAGGAGGGAATTTATGTTCAGGGTGAAATAATCCAATGCACTGGGTATTATATCATTGTGAAGGAGGCAGTTTAGACATGAAGGCTTCCAGGGTTTTTAGTTTCTTCTGCAAAGTTCAGTAATGACTCCTGGATACTGTAGTATTGTTGTAACTTTTCTTTTTTTAGTAGGATTGGTTTTAAAATGCCAATGTATTCTTGATTTTCTGAACCAGATATCCAGGGAATACATATGGATGTAGAGATTTCCAATTTGCCATTGATCTGGCCTCATCTTTCAAGGGAAGAATATACTGTTTGCTCAGTGGTAAAAACCGTTCTTTCCTATCTCATTCCCTCTGTATATATTTTTATATCATGTCCATCACTGTATTATTTCAGCCTACTCCATGGGCAAATCTGGATTTGACTACTACAAATGTGTGAAGCTACTTGCATATTTGCACTTCTTGCTGCAGAAGTCAAGTGGCCAGATATAGAGCTATGTCTGTTTACATGAGCGGATGAGTGACCTCAAATCTAATTGATTCATATAGCAAAATGTCCTTAGGCCTTGTCTGTTCTAGAGAGGATTTGCTGGTATAGCACTTGGAAACTCAGACTTTTGCTGGTATCGCTTATAGTAGTTCCCTGAACTAAATAAGATATACACGCTAAAAGTCTCTCGCTAGTATAACTGGGTCTAGTGTTTTTGCCGTCATAGTTATGTCAGGTGAAGTGTGAATCCCCCCTCACCAAGTTACATTGGAAAAACTTTTAATTGTAGACTAGGCCTTAGAACTCAGTTGGGAACTAACACTCCACTTACATGGGCAAACTATATCACAGATAGTGACCATTGACATGCTCACTGCATGGGACCACTGTTGCTTCTCTCATGCAAGTGAGTGAGTGAGTAGTGGCTCAAAATCTAATTGATTCGTATGGTACAACTTCTTTAGGCTTTGTCTGTACTAGAGAGGATTTGCTGCACTGCCCCAGAGCAGACAGGGGTGAGGAGTGGGCAGAGCATTGGGGCCACCCTCACAAGGGGAAGCCCAGTTGCTGCACTTCCTCCAAGGACCCAGAAATTCTCTTCCACCTCCTGCACTAGCCTTTCTATTTTGTCTTCAGAGATCGTTAATGTAGCATCCAAGCTCACAGAGACTCTTAGACTGCACGTGCCTTCCTCCTACTCAACATTTATTACTGTGTTTTAATCATTTTGTTTAACTGACTATAAAAAACCAGAGACACTTTTATACTGCAGCACAGCATAAAGGAGAAACTTGACTTAATACCATAAGTAAAAGAAGCCAAGAGATGGGATTTTTAACTGGGATTGCAGGGAATTTTTATGGGATAATAAACAATGGACCTAATAAAAAAAACACTCCACACAGGATCAGTCCATATTTTCTATGTGTATGAAAGAGTGTGAGTGAGAGAGAGAAAATGCGAGAGTATAAAAACAACTTATTATGAAATTATTAACGTACATGAATTTTTTAGAGTCCATATTAATAAAACAAAGTTCATTGTAGAGTTGCCATCCAAATCATTGGGACAGACTCAATATGTAGGTTTTTGTGTCCTGTCCTACAATAAGCAAAAAACTAAACTTAATTTTGATCAGAAAAGTTGTAAGTCAATATCATTGGATCACAAAATAAAATAACTTATGCTGTAATACTGAAATTGGACTACACAGATCTAACTGCACAATCCAGGCCTTAGTGACATACTGCATCGGAGCATGCACAAACAGCATCATGTCACAATTTTCACCCCATACAGCAATCTAGGAAAGATATCAACTAAAGCTAGGAAATTTTTTCGTGAGTTTTTTTCCCCAGTGAAAAATGGGGTTTGAGCTAAACAGAATTTTTCATGAGACAATTACGGTTTTTAATTGATTTTTTTAAGCAAATTAAACTGATCTTTTTTATTATTATTTATTTATTTTATTTGAAAACCAAACCATCAAAAATGTTTCTGGTTTTGGGCTTTTTAGGAAAGCTTGAAAATCCCCCCTCCCCAATTTATATTAAAAGAGTCTGCATTTGCTTTGAAACTTTTAATGGAAATGAAAACATATTTTTTGACTAGCTCAGTAGCTACTCTGTAGTATTTTAAAACTACTAGTAAAATAATTATACCACAAGCAAACGGTGTATTTGTTTTCTTTGGATATAATCTGATCTTGTCTAACCAATGACATGTTGCAATATACAGCAAAGATATATTGAAGGTAAAGTACTGCCGTGACACAATTTCCTCCCATAACCCTTCTCACCTTCTCAGGCTCATTAAGCTTTCCTTGCATCTACACTGGCCTATGCTAGCTTCTTACAGCGTCTTTGGGAATGGGCATCACAGTTCGCTTGCTTTTGACCCATACTCCAGCAATTGTCTCCATTCTCATTTTGAAATCAGAGATTCCATTCTGTTATTATTATTTATTGTTTCTATTATCATAGCACCTAGGAACCTCAGTTATAGACCTGGACCCCACTGTGCTAGGTGATGTACAAACATAGAAGAAAAAGACAGTCCCTGCTGCAAAGAGTTTACAAGCCAAGTACAAGAAAAGAGACAACAGATGGATACAGACAGACTGATGGGAGAATAGAAGAAAACAATATTGGTCAGCTTGATAGGGAGTGGTCTCTGCACATCAGCAGCCTAGCCATTGTCAAGTTTTAGGCATCCTTACTAAGGAGAATTTTGAGGAGGGATTTGAAGATGAATAACGAAGTGGTTTTGTGGATGTTTATGGGGAGTTCCTCTCAAGCATGATAAGAAGAATGAAGTATCAGAGGGATAGCCGTGTTAGTCTAGATCTGTAAAAGCAGCAAAGAATCCTGTGGCACCTCATAGACTAACAGACGTTTTGGAGCATGAGCTTTCGTGGGTGAATACCCACTTCGTCGGATGCATGTAGTGGAAATTTCCAGGGGCAGGTATATATATGCAAGCAAGAAGCAAGCTAGAGATAACGAGGTTAGTTCAATCAGGGAGGATGAGGCCCTGTTCTAGCAGTTGAGGTGTGAAAACCAAGGGAGGAGAAACTGGTTCTGTAGTTGGCAAGCCATTTGCAGTCTTTGTTTAATCCTGAGCTGATGGTGTCAAATTTGCAGATGAACTGAAGCTCAGCAGTTTCTCTTTGAAGTCTGGTCCTGAAGTTTTTTTGCTGCAGGATGGCCACCTTAAGATCTGCTATTGTGTGGCCAGGGAGGCTGAAGTGTTCTCCTACAGGTTTTTGTAGATTGCCATTCCTAATATCTGATTTGTGTCCATTTATCCTTTTCCGTAGAGACTGTCCAGTTTGGCCGATGTACATAGCAGAGGGGCATTGCTGGCATATGATGGCGTATATTACATTGGTGGACGTGCAGGTGAATGAGCCGGTGATGGTGTGGCTGATCTGGTTAGGCCCTGTGATGGTGTCGCTGGTGTAGATATGTGGGCAGAGTTGGCATCGAGGTTTGTTGCATGGATTGGTTCCTGAGCTAGAGTTACTATGGTGCGGTGTGCAGTTACTGGTGAGAATATGCTTCAGGTTGGCAGGTTGTCTGTGGGCAAGGACTGGCCTGCCACCCAAGGCCTGTGAAAGTGTGGGATCATTGTCCAGGATGGGTTGTAGATCCCTGATGATGCGTTGGAGGGGTTTTAGTTGGGGACTGTATGTGATGGCCAGTGGAGTCCTGTTGGTTTCTTTCTTGGGTTTGTTTTGCAGTAGGAGGCTTCTGGGTACATGTCTGGCTCTGTTGATCTGTTTCCTTATTTCCTCGTGCGGGTATTGTAGTTTTGAGAACGCTTGGTGGAGATTTTTTAGGTGTTGGTCTCTGTCTGAGGGGTTAGAGCAGATGTGGTTGTACCTCAGTGCTTGGCTGTAGACAATGGATCATGTGGTGTGCCCAGGATGGAAGCTGGAGGCATGAAGGTAGGCATAGCGGTCAGTAGGTTTTCGGTATAGGGTGGTGCTAATGTGACCATCACTTATTTGCACCGCATGAATGGGCTTACTTGAAAATGAAATAAGTGGGAGATGGAGGCTGGCATCATTGGCTGATCAGAGACAGGAGCTGACAATCTCGACAGTGAAAGAGAGGATAGGTAGGGTGGAGACAGGCCATGAAAGGTCTTGGGTACTTCCAACAGTTGTTATCCCCAGCAGAGCAATCACAACAATCCAGTTCATGGTGTCTTAGTTAAAAGTTGGTTTATTAGAGACAATTATTTAAAAAAACAAACAACCCTATAAATATGCTTCCAAATAATATTGCTAAAAAGCACTGAGCAGGAGAAAATCTCTCTTGCAAATATTTGTACATTTACTTCACTGTTCAAACATTTGTACTTACATGCTACAAAATCCTTGGTTTTCCGTGTGTGTGTACACCCAGTACTGAGAGCCAGGTGGGTGAGGTAATATCTTTTAACAATGATGTACCTAGTGCACAAATTTATCTCTTGATAGAGCCAGATCATTTTTTGGTGGGGGAAAACAGAGTCAATGCTCCATGGTAAGGAGAGATGGTGGTATCATGGCTGTTCCTTGTCTCTCACCTGCTCCCTTTGGTGTGGCTTGTGCTGGCGGAGAGATTAGGACTTACCTGGCACGGTGCTTATGGAAAGCTGTGGACAGCTGTTCAACCAAAGGGTGCAAGAGAAGACAAGCTTTTTTGTGCCCTTGCCTCCCCTTGAATACCCTTGAACTAGCTGGTCCCAATAGAGCCATTGGGAAAGAGCCTTCCTTGCGGAGTTTGCAGCAGATTCTATTAAGATCCTATAGCTTGTCACTTATGGCACCTACTGGTCTCTGTTGATTTCTACTAGCCTCTGCTGCTTTATTGCCCCCAAGAAGCAGTGGAGCAATAGGCCCTTTCCAAAACCTATTTGTCAAATATTCAACATTTTTCAGCTGGAATTTCCACTTGGGCTATGGGCATCTTTCTGGACACATACCCCTTAGATCCTATCTAAAAAAGTCATGACCCTGAGCACATCTACAAGAATTCCCAGGAAAGGACTGTGTAGCAAAGTGTTATTTTTAAAGCCTTAAATAATGTAGGAGCATTGCATTTTGAGGAACTTTCTCTCGTGCCATCATGGATATATGAAATTGGTGAACCAGTCATATAATCTACTAGGGTCAGTGACTCTGGCACACACTTACTTTTTTCACCGCAAACCACATTTGTGACATCTTTTTGGGTGAGTCCCAGGACATTTTGTATCCTTTTTAGCTTTATGTTTCTGAGGTGTTTTGGTTTAGTTATTGCATCTCTGGGGATGGATTTTAGAAAGGGTTGGGTACTTTTAAAAAATCATTTTTACACTGGCTTTAGTATTTATTTATCAGGCCACATCGTCCTTGGTTTTGTTTAAGGTATAGCTCTACATTTTGTTATAGATTCTCTTCTGTTAGGTGCCCAGAGGCCTTTGAGCACTGTGTGCTCTATAAATAAAAATGTATTATTATGTATTATTAAGCAGGAACTGCAAGAACCCACTTTATCATTGCCGCAGAGCAGCCTGTCTTTCCCAACAAGATACATTTGTGAAAGTCATATAATCTCCTCCCCTGGTAATTATGCAACCTGAACATGCTTAAAATAGGCCACACTTAGGGCATGATCCTGGTACTGGTTTCTGAGAAGTGCTGAAGACTTATGGTTTCCATTGACTTCAATGAGATTTCAAGATGTTGAGCACCATTCAGGGAAGCGCTCAGCTCTTTGCAAGGTTGGGTCATTAACACAACACACAAATCGCCTATACAATAAAAATATTAAACAAAAAACATGCAAGCAGATTTTTGCCAAGTGTAAAATGGTCAGCAATAATAGCAGGTTGTGTGTGACACAAAAGAAGGGGAGGCGGGAGGCACAAAACCACATTTTTAACATTTTCAGCCTAATTACTATTTCTTTAGGATATTTTAACAAACATTCCATCACAGCTAATGTCAATATGGTCATACTATTCATCTCAGTTCTAGTGTGTTTTGCTTATGAACCATGAAAGAATCAGCCCTATTCAAACCCAAGTTAATTGAATTCCAAAACAAGAAAGAGTCTTTTCTAACTTCCTACCCTTCCTGAAGAACTAGAAAAGGGTCAAACAGATATAAGGAGCCATTTAAGAGTATGTTTTCATTTATCTCAGCTCTACTCAGGGGAACTCTGTTCCAGATGGTAACCTTAACCCTTTCCAAAAACCTATCTGTTGTTGGACCCCATTTCAATTAGATCCAGATCTGTTTGATATTTTGGTGGTCAGGAATTTCCTGGTATCATACCACCTATGTTTTGCAGGAGTTTCTCTGAATTTGTTTTATAGCAGGGAAAATGAAGTTAATTACAACTTCTTTGCATTGGCCATAACTTTAATTTGGAAGACTTTCATTTTGGTATTATGATTTGATTATCATGAATATTTTGATTCATCAAGATAAATATTATTATATCATTTAAAATACTATTTTAAATATTGGCCTTCCATTTGCACTTGCAATTTCTGGCCACAGAAAAATTCATAAAGAAATTTTGTGTTTGCAATTACTTGTGGGTATATTTAATGTCATGAATATGTCTAAGAACCTGATTTATGTGCACAGATAGGTACCGAGATAGCCATGTGACATTAACTGTGCCTGCAATTATCTGTGCCTGTGATTATATAGGCACAGAAAAAGAGGGCAGATTAACACTAGGGTCCTAAAAGCTATAAGAATTGAGTCCTAAAGGCTCAAAATTAATTATTTACCACATTTAACTTGTAAGAATAATATTTGATTCTTCTATGGAACATTCCTTATTCTAGGTAAACCCTGAATTTTTGCTCTTATCATATCATTCCCTAATAATTAAAGCTTTACAGTGTTTGACTGCATGGTTCATTGGGTTTCACTGTCTCTGCAGTAATGCTCTAGCTACATATATCATTGGCAGATATTCCACTTCCACACAATTGGCATAGAATTGACATATAGTCATACCTTTGCCATGTTAAGTTATATACCACCCTTTCCCATTTTAGAACATCGTATAACTCGTTTATGAAGCTGCACTTAATGGAAACTTCATTCCACTAATAAATTAGTTATGGAATCAACATAACTTGAATATAGATGGATCAGATGAGTTTAAAAAAAAATAACAGCGCCTGCATCACAAACCTCACTTCAATTCATTACCAAGCTTTGTTTCTCTCAATTTTTTTCTTATAGGAAAAAATGGTTTTGTTTAACATTACGAGCATATTGAACATGTGGTGTATTATTTCACTCACATTGCTTCTTTACTGCCTGACATTTTTTAAATTTATAAATAAATAATCACTGAACACTTTTAGTTTAGACCATCGCCTTTAAGATGAGCGGAGGCCATGCCAGCTGAATTTCTTTACTGCTGTACAAGATCTACGGCATATGTCCTGTATAACAGCATAATAGTCCAATAGCCCCAAAACACTCAGGATCAAGGCCTTCTTGTGCTCAGTGCTATACTAACAAGTCAAAGTCTCTACTCTGAAGAGCCTATAATCTAAGCAGACAAGACAGAAAAAACAGTAATAGACACTATGTGAGAAAAAAATTCAAATATTGTTAGTATTATATCTATTTTTCGTTGTTATTGACTCAATTTTTCCTTCTTTGTGAATTAGGATCTTATATAGGCTCTTGGGTGGATCTAAATGTAGAGGGTATGTTTTCCCTTAATGGATTGTGCATCAGGTCCAAATTGACTAAGCAGATAATTTTTGCTGTTTGAGTAAGTAACAGGAAAAGTGATCATGGAGGCCATGGGGGAGCTAATATTTCTGAGCTGTGCACAGTTTATGCTGGGGATTTAGTCCAATTTGTATACATTTCATTTTAAATATGAACAGGTGCACAATTTAGGACAGAAGATTTAACAGGATTACAAAAATATTATAATTTATTCTTAAAACGTTTTCAGATTATCATATCCTCCACTGGAGTCCCTGGGATGGTACCTTAAATCTGATTTTATCATCTCCTTCTCTCCTCTCATTTCTGAATACCTGGTGTATTCAATTTTCCTCTTCCTTTTCTGGACACCTGGAGCCAGCTTCTCAGGTGGTGTAAATTGGCATAGCTCTATTGACTTTAATTGCATTACAACAATTTACACCACCTGAGGAGCTGGCCCCTGGGACCTGATTCTTCTCTTATACCATTGTAAATCCGGAGTAAATTCATTTAAGTCAGTGAACAATAGAGGAGAAAGAGGTCTCTTGCATCCACTTCCCTCATTTTGGCTTGGTCATTTTGTAATTCTGTAAAGATTATATTCCATACAATCCATGACACCAATGATAGTTCATCCAGTGTCATTTCTCTTAACACATAATGTCTTTATAATTAATACATCCTATTTAAAATGTCTGACAAATGTTGTCCAGCTCTCAAGCTTATTCGATATGAAAATACTTTACAGTAACCAGGGGCGGCTCTAGGAATTTGGCCGCCCCAAGCACGGCGGCATGCCACGGGGGGCACGCTGACGGTCGCCGGTCCCACGGCTCCGGGAAACCTCTTGCAGACGTGCCTGCGGAGGGTTCACTGGTCCCGCGGCTCCGGTGGAGCATCCGCAGGCGTGCCTGCGGGAGGTCCACCGGAGCCGCGGGACCAGCGGACCCTCCGCAGTCATGCCTGTGGGAGGTCCACCAGAGCCACTCGTCCCACGGCTCCGGTGGACCTCCCGCAGGCATGACTGCGAAAGGTCCGCTGAAGCCGCCTGCCGCCCTCCCGGAAAAATGCCGCCCCAAGCGTGCGCTTGGCGCGCTGGGATCTGGAGCCGGCCCTGACAGTAACAAACATTCATCTTTGCAGTTTTACTTTGCATTTTAGACAAGTCAGAGTTTTTCTTTGATAGGCGCTAACATTTCCCAAGAGATCCACTCTTGATAAACTGCTCTCAGGCTGGAATAAATAAAATACTTTGTGACTGAAAATTCTATGCTGATGATATTAGCTACAACTCAAAAGACACAGACGTCAAAGCACAAAAGGAACAATTTGGTTTTTAAGAAGCCTCTCCTGCTGCAGTAGTGAACTCTTATATTTCTCAAGCTTAACTCTTCTCTCTCACCATTTTAATGTAAAAAGAACAGGAGTACTTGTGGCACCTTAGAGACTAACAAATTTATTTCAGCATGAGCTTTCGTGAGCTAGAGCCCACAAGTACTCCTGTTCTTTTTGCAGATACAGACTAACATGGCTGCTACTCTGAAACCTGTCATTTTTATGTAGTTACTCCTACCACTGTGGGAGGAGAATCTGGCCCATCAGTTTCTTTGTACCATACTGTCACCCAGAAAATAATTCCTTAACTTTACCAGCTCTTTAGAATATAATTAGGACCCTACAAAATTCACGGCCATGAAAAACATGTCATGGAACATGAAATCTGGTCTCTCCCCATGAAATCTGGTGTTTTGTGTGGAAGTTGGGAGAGGGAATTTCAGGGGGGGTCACAAGGTTATTTGGGGGGGTGAGGGTCGCAGTTTTGCCACCCTTACTTCTGTGCTGCTCTCAGAGCTGCATGTCTGTAGAGCAGTGGCTGTTGGCGAGGTGCCCAGCTCTGAAGGCAGTGCTCCACCAGCAGCAGCACAGAAGTAAGGGTAGCAGTACTGCAACACCCTACAATAACCACCACAGCTCCTTTTTGGGTCAGGACTCTACAATTACAACACTGTGAAATTTCAGATTTAAAGAGCTGAAATCATGAAATTTATTATTTTAAAAATCCTATGACTGTGAAATTGACCAAAATGGACCATGAATTTGGTTGGGCCCTAAATATTATATTTTGAAAGAATTTAAAAGAGCTGTTTGTTTTGGGTACTTTAAATCATTCTTCTTTCTTCCTCTTTCCTTCTGTCAAGGGAAGTTTTGGATACACAAGGAATGCAGTGTTGGGCACTGAGTATGTGAGGGGAATGAGCAGAACTAGCATCTAGCATAAGGAATCACAGAATCATAGAATCGCAGGACTGGAAGGGACCTTGAGAGGTCATCTAGTCCAGTCCTCTGCACTTATGGCAGGACTAAGTATTATCTAGACAATTCCTGACAGGTGTTTGTCTAACCTGCTCTTAAAAATCCCCAATGACAGAGATTCCACAATCTCCCTAGGCAATTTATCCCAGTGCTTAACCAGCATCACAGTTAGAAAGTTTTCCCTAATGTCCAACCTAAACCACCCTTGCTGCAATTTAAGCTCATTGCTCCTTGTCCTATACTCAAGGGTTAACCAGAACAATTTACCTCTCTTCTCCTTGTAAAAACCTTTTATGTATTTGAAAACTGTTATGTCCCCTCTCAGTTGTCTCTTCTCCAATTTTTTTCAATCTTCCCACAGAGGTCATGTTTTCTAGACCTTTAATCATGTTTGTCGCTCTTCTCTGGACTTTCTCCTATTTGTCCACATCTTTCCAGAAATGTTGCACCCAGAACTAGACTTCGGTTGAGGCCTAATCAGCCCAGAGTAGAACAGAAGAATGATTTCTTGTGTCTTGCTTACAACACTCCTGCTAATACAGCCCAGAATGATGTTCACTTTTTTGCAACAGAGTTACACTGTTGACTAAGATTTAGCTTGTGATTCACTATGACCCCCAGATCCTTTCCGCAGTACTCCTTCCTAGCCAGTAATTTCCCATTTTGTATGCGTGCAACGGATTGTTCCTTCCTAAGTGGAGTACTTTGCATTATTGAATTTCATCCTGTTTACTGCAGACCATTTCTCTAGTTTGTCCATGTCATTTTGAATTTTAATCTTATCCTCCAAAGCACTTGCAACCCCTCCCAGCTTGGTATCATCCACAGACTTTATAAGTGTGCTCTCTATGCCATTATCTGAATAATTGATGAAGATATTGAACAAAACTGGACCTAGAATTGATCCCTGTGGGACCCCACTTGATATGCCCTTCCAACTTAACTACTCTCTGGGAATGGTTTTCCAGCCAGTTATGCACCCACCTTATAGTAGCTCCATCTAGGTTGTATTTCCCTAGTTTGTTTAGGAGTATGAAGCTCAGATTGAAAACCTTGGGAAAGACTTTACCATTAAAGGTGTTGCAGTGACTCTCCAAAGAATCATGAGACAACATCTTGACCTTCCAAGATGAGGACAGTGGTGTGTTATTTCCTCATTTTGAAACAACATCACACCACAGAGACTGCCTCATGCAAGACATTATATTGATTATTTTGTGACTCTTTGCAGCTCTGTTGAACTCTGTCTGGTATCTCTTCTTCCTGCACTTTCCTGTGGGCTGGAAAGGACAAGGGTATTTGTCTCCTCTCCTCTCTCTTTTCTTTTATTCTATTCTCCACCCACCCACCAACACTCAACATTCAATTTTCCTGTTACGTGGAAGTCTAGGATGGGCTCCCGTTGACTCATATATTTGCTTAGCACTCTCCGCGGAGCCCTATGTTAGACAATGCTGGATGAGGCCTGAAGAGAGCTACTTAAAAGACCCAAGGAGCTGCACATGGCTCTAGAGCCATAGCTGGAACTTTGCAGATTGGGTTCATCTTTTCCATAACCCTGACATAAGCTCCTCCGTTGGGACACCCTGACACTAGGAAAGTTTGGATTCAGATCTGAACTTGTTGGACTGAAACAATGTCTAGAGTGAACAGTTTATTGCTAGTTATATTACCAAGAATATAAATGCAAAAGCTGTGATATTTACCAAAAGACTATGAAACCAGCACAAATGTGGTTTTTTTGTAATGACTACACAACAACAATCGAGTTCTATATTTTATCTTGTTGTTAGTTTAGTTTTTATGTGAGAAATAGTGCTGTTTTAATTTTGTTAATGGCTTCCTCTAGAGCAGACAATCAGGGCACATTTTCAGTTCAGTACTCTTAATTTCTCATGCGGGATGCTGCAAACATGCATCTCCTTTTCTTTATCATTTGATATATGAAAAAAATAGGAAACACATTATAGTAATTTTCTATTAGAAAATCAGTAGCTGAGTAAAGCATGACTTTAGTGCTTTTGTTAAATGCAGTAATTCAACTGTGAATCTGCATCAATAATTCAAAACTCATCATGACTGACATTACGTGCCTTGTATCGCAATAAGCAAAAGCAATGCCCAGGGAATGATGCTCACAGGCAGGGAGCTCTAATGCTAATATATCTTAGCATGCTAAATTAAGCATTTTTAAAAGTAGAAAAACTCACTTAAATCTGCACCCAAATGCATGGAACAGTTTTTAGGTGGCTTCAAATACATTTTTAGCAGTAAAATAGGCTGGGAAGTACTTAATTCTCTCACAGATTTTTCTGCACAATCTCTTTTAAGTTAGTCTTGTTACACTAGGGATGAATGTATCTCACTGCTGTTATACATTGGTATGAATAAAATGAAACTACTCTCAAAATGTTGGGCCTGATCTTCAGCTGGTACAAATCAGCGTAGCGCCATTGAAGTTGTACACTGAAGTTTACACCAGCTAAGGATCTGGCAAACAGAGTTTATTCTATAGTCATCACCATATATACATTTTAAATACAATAAACTACTGAATTTAGCATTAGCCAGTATATGCATGTCACCTAATTGTACCATAATATCCAGGACAGTATTTCTATTTTTTACCTTTTATATTGTGTAAAATAAATGTCAGTTTATTTTTAAAGGATTGTTTATATATATATATATAAATTTTTATCACCACTGCTTTTACAGAGAATATTTCCTTATCAGTCTGAAACTGACAACTCTCTTGTTAGCAGTATTATTCGTTTCCATAATGCACAGTTTGTTTGTTGGAGTGTTAATGCTAGTCAGCTAACTTTTATTTATTTTTATTTTTTAGGGCAAAGAGAGCATTAGAAGATATGAATATCGGACTTTTTCAGCATGGGAATGTCCATCTGGCTCTTCAAGCCTGCCTTCTCCCTTCCCCTTTTATCTTTAGCTTAATCCCATTTTCCTGCTTTTTCACTACACCCTCAATGCCTTTGTTTTCCAACAACAAATAAAGGCATCTCTTAAATTCACTGAATCTGGATTTGTTCTGAAAACATGCACACCTGTAAGGCCTGATGCAAAGCCCACTGCATTTGATAAAGAGTCTGTCCATTCACTTCAGTGGGGTTTGGATGAGATCCATAAAGAATTCAATAGATTCACAGACAGATACAAGAAGATGAAATTGTTCAAAATGTATGTTTACCAGCCTTGACAGTGTGGCTGTATACATTTTGGCACAGAAAATAGGTTACATGTAGTATCATTATTTCTGATGACATAATGCTGGTGTGCAATCTGCAAATACGCATTTTGCCACTCTCCACGGTACTCTAGAACATGACATAGATTTGCTTGAAGTTTAAAATATTTATCCAGAAGATCTATGACTCTCAAACTGTCAGAGCAATCAGAGCTTAGTGTAATAACTTGACTGCATTCATTTATTGCATTAAAAACAAAAATACAAAATCAATCCTATTTGCAAGATGGTTGTGTGATTACTGGATTTCCAACCCCCTAGAAAATACAACATGCTTGTAGTAGTGTATACATACCTACGTATTTTGTCAGAGGTGCACAGAATTTAAATCATATTACACTGTATTTGAGGCTTGATCTGGCTTTTGTGTTCAAGAGTGAGAAGAAAGCAGGGCCTGGGGAAACAAGGCAGAGTTTCTAGTCAGGCTAGTTTCTGGAAAAGAACTTCCGATTAGAAGGAAGTAACTCTCCACCCTCACCCACACTCCCTGCCCAGAAAGATTTTTCTATCAGGTGAGGGTTTTTTTCTGCTACCAGCATAGAGCAATTCAATATGGGTCTGGATAGTAAACCTCATTTATTACCCCTTTGTGACAACTCTACTTACATAAGAGTGCAGGCCTAATTATAACCCAGTTCTGCTTTCCTGGCCTCTGGGGTTACTATATAGCTTTTCATTTACCACATACCTATTTAATCCTGTATTGTTTGGTTCTGATAGCATTGGCAGCCTGTGAAATGTGATGTATGCAGTATTCTGTGTTCAGATGGAGCAGCAATTGAGCTATGCTTAGAGCTTCTATTGTTGAACAAACAAACAAACTAGACAATGCCAAATATGCAGCTTGCCCTAACATTTTCAATGTAGTCATCCGACATTTTAGCTGCTGCTTAGTTAAGCCCACAATTATTCAAGAACTGAAAGATAAATCTGTGTGAATTTTTACTTTTCCCATGGTTGAAGTGCATAGGGAGCAGCAGAAGTTTAATGGAAGAATGTTACAAATCAAATGGAATAGACTACTTTGTCCTTGCTATCACTTCTATTGAATCAACATTGTTTTAAAAAACAGAACATTTGAACAGATTGTTTCAGAATGCTATTTGGAAGCATAAGATTGCTGGAACTGGTACTATAATGTAATGATGCTACAGAGCACCAGAGGTGTCATGTTTCAGATTAAATCCTAGGTCTGCTCACTTGTGGTAATTAAGATTTCTTGGCACTTTTTCCCTCGAGTTAACCCATATGTTCTGGTCAAATTCCAACTGCGTTAACAAAAAGAATATTGAAAGGGAGATAAAACTTTGTGTTTCTGATCTTAAATCAATCTCTAACTTTTTGGTATCAGGATGAGTCCTTTATGGAGTGCAGATTATCCCACATCTGCCTACTGAGGGTTTCTTTTTCCTGCTTCTGAAGCATCTGCTGTTCAAAGACAGGGTACTAGACCAGATACAGGAGATTCTCCAATATGGCAGTACTTAAATCCTACCTTAGTTTTACTTAATGCAATATTTTTTGTTCCACCACTGAACACCACTGTTATTTAATCTACACTGTTAAACTGCTCCTGCTTTGCACCTGAGGTATGGCTGCATTGCAGTGCTGGTGATCTGAGTAATCCTTGTATATCTGGTTATTTCTTTTTCAAATTTGTGAATGATTTGGGACCATTCAAAGTACTATATAAAATATAAAGCATAAAATATTGTTATTGTTACTAAAATGACATTAATTATAATGCACCCTCCGAGAACAAATGGCTCAATGGATTGGAAATGGGACATGGAATCTTTCGCCTTTAGGTCATCAGTTCAAATGGACCTTGGTTGGCCTTGATTGAAACGAGTATAGGGACAAGAACAATTGATATCAAGTTTCATGAAATTCCCCTCTTAGATTTTAGAGAAGACTCCATCCCTCATTTTTTTAGAAAAGAGAGAGAGAGAGAATGTTCATTTCAGATTGTGATGGCTGAATTATTGAAGTATGTCTCAATAGCATGATTAGAGCAATTTAAAAAAAGACTAACTAGACTGTAAACCCTTGGGAGCGTCTTTTCATTTACACACACACACACACACACACACACACTAGCACAATGATCTCTGCTTTCTGACTGAGGTCCCTAGTCTAGGCACTTCCACAACACAATTAATAGCGAATAAGTTATTTTTGTTGATTGTACTGGGCTTTACTGTGAATTAGAAGAGAAAGCACAGTCATGAGAATATGGACAGATAAAGTATAAGAAGTTCAAGTTATGGAGCCAGATTCTCAGCTGCTGTCAATTGTCGTTGCTTTATTGACTGGAACTGAGCTACAACAATTTATCTAGGTTGAGATTTTGTCCTCAGATTTTATTACACTGTGTAGCCATCATACACAAGAATTGAATGCTGACTGATAATGTTTGAGTGCAGGATTGTTCTGCAGTCAGTCATTTGTGCTGATCAGGTTAAAATTAAGAAGAGGCATGTTTAAACTAAAACCTTTTGTGAAGATTATTGCTATGCTTCCTTGTTAAACTGTCCTGGAAACGGAGAGATGTCACTCTTGATTTTGCCTCTGGTCCCATGGAGTCTGTGGGAGTTTTGTCTGTGTGAGGCATACAGGATCAGGTCTCATGTGGAGAAGGGCATCATGTCCCCCTGGTCTGGCCTATGGACACTGTAATTCCAGGATGGCCTGGCTTCACTGATTGGTCCAGCTATGACATTTCAGGCAGGAGGAGGAACCAGAAGTTTGTCTAAGCAACAAAGTGGTTTCCTGTGGTGGTTGCATCCTGCACTCAACCCTGTTTTTATTCCTGTTCTGTTCCTGGCTCCTGCTTCACCCCAGCCTTCCCTCCTGTTCCAACTGTGCTCCTGTTCCATGCTTGATGCTTGGCTCTCCTCCAGTTCCTGCCCCTACATCTTGGCTCCAATCCTTAGTTACCAGTCCTGGCTCCAAGCCGGGCCTCTGACATGGCATCTGACCATGGATCTGATCCTCAGTTTCAATTCCTGATTCTGACTCTGGTTTGACTGCTGGCTCTGGTAACTGGCAGTTGACTCTGGTGCCGCCCCTTGGCTTCCCCAACCTGGACACCTGCTCTGCCCCCTAGACCTGACTCCTGCTCTCAGTGCTAGGTAAACCTGCCTATATTCTGGTCCATAACAGAAGCTGGTGGTGGATGGTGAAGATGTAGAAATGTGACAGCAAAGAACCTCGGCATGGAATCCTTTTACCTCTAGTGTATTCCACTGTTTTGAGGGAATGGACTACCAGGCTCTTGTACAGAAGGAGCTAAGCCAGTTCTACCAGCCCTGAAATGGAAGAACCAGATGGAACCTCCATGAGCTGAAACTCTCAATGTTTCTACTTCTTTAATCAATTTATTCCCAGCTCTCAGTATACTGGTTTGGTGTGATTTTGTGTATGTCCTGTTTTACTCCTAGGGGAATTCTGCACTACTGCACAATGCAGAATTTTTCAGAATGCCCTGTTTTCCCTGCAGAATTTCTGGTAACCACTTGGGGCCACTGGACTCGGTAGAGCCCAACTGACAGTGAGCAGAGCGCCCAGCCTGGTGGGGCTGGAGGCTGCATGTTCTTTGATCCTCATTCTCCCAGGGACGGGAGAGGGCCTGGGAGACCCAGCCAGCTCTGGCAAAGGGTGGGGAAGGGCAGGGCCCACGACACCATGTCCCCCCCATGGGACAGTAAAGAAACAAGGTGAAGTAAAGGCTCTGGGGGGTGAGGATCTGTCCTTTGGCTGGGCTCTGTAGGGAGGGGGGTGCTAGTGTCTGGAGGGTGCCCCACAGCTGGGCTCTGTGGGGAGAGGGGCTGTTGTTTGCATTGCTGACATACTTGCTGATTGGTATTTTGAAATAAATTACCAAAATAATTGAAATAGGAGTGATTATATAGTGTTATTTTGAAAAATAAAATATGCAGAATTTTACAGAATTTTAAAATATTGTGTGCAGATTTTTTATTTTTTTTGGCACAGAATTCCCCCAGGATTACTGTTTATACTATTTGCAAAAGAAAATCCAAACCACCCCTTTAAGGACAAATTCTGAGCCTCTGATACCAGTGGGAGTTGTGCATGAATATCCAATCCAAGGGCAGAATCTGGCTCTTGACAAATAAGATTTATCCAATTAAAATAAGCATTCTGTTGTTGAACAGTTTGTATTTAATAGATCACGTTAAGTGAGTGAACACACACACAGACACACACGCACACACGGGTAGTCATGCCCAGACTCTTTCCTTCCCCCTCCCCCGGCTCCTTTTAGTGGTTGTAGCAGTAGTAGTCCTGGTGCTCAGAGGGAGTCCTAGGACTACAGCTGTGGAGAGCCTCTGGGCTGGAATGGCAGGGAGAGAAGCTACTTGCCCCTGCCCACCCCTCTTGAACACCAGAGATCTGAGCCTGCTCCTGAAATAAATAGGAGCTTTGGCCCAGATCCTCCAAAAGTATTTAGCACCTAACTCCCATTGTAATCAATGGGAGTTAACAAGTGCCTAAATACCTTTGAAAATCTAGGCCTTTGTCCTTTACTGCAGTAGAATCACTTATAGAGAGGCTGGCCACAATCTGGCCATTGATTATTAACTGTTCTCCTTCCCTGTATGATTTTGTATCCTTTCATTTTAATAAACCTTGACATTTACACAGAAATAATTGCATGATGCTGTGTGGTGGCCTGGTTACACTAAGAAGTTTGAAAAAAGTCACCAAGCTTTGATCCCTGAAGCGGATACTGCATGGATAGGAGATATGCCTCCTTCTTTTATTCTAGGTAACAGAACTACACATGGGTTAGATCAGTGGTACTCTAACTTATTTGACTGTGCCCCGTCCTATCTGTAGTAGGATAGGCCTCCCCGTCCCGCCACATGAGTACATATACCAATAAAAAATCAACATGCAACTCTCACAAAATATTAAAAACAGTAAGACATTGATTCAAACAAAGCCAACGATCCATTGTAATAAGAACAAAGTAAAACTGTGACTATGGTCGATGCTTACAGTTAAATGTGAACACTGCGTCATAGCAGACGGATTCACATACAGATGGCAACAACTTTGTATAATGTTATGCAAAGCTTAACAGAAATCCGTCAAAATGCACAGTGCCATCTAGAGTCAAATGCACAGCTCCATCTGAGGACCTGATATGTTTGGAGGAAACAGCATTGCTAGTAATTGATTGCTGTGGGTAAAATGTGTGCACAATGTTCCCACCCCCCAAGGCTTCTCATGCCCCCTGAAGAATACATTCCACACCCCCACCCCCAGGGCAGCCTTCGCCCCAGTTTGAGAAGCTCTAGGTTACATAAACAGGCAAATTAAATTACTTGGGTAATAAAACTAAATTTGAGGTGCCCAACATTTCCCCCCACATCACCCAAGGTAAGGGTTTGATCAACTGGAAGGTTGGCCATAACACATTAAATGTGTGAGCATCTAGCAATGAATTCTTGTTACAGCAGAGTGGATGTTTAGTAATGAATCATTTGACAGCATTGCTCATGTGGCACACTGACTTGTGTTTCTCCCAACGGAGATCATTAAATGTAATATACCAACCAGCACTGGCTCCTTTTGAGCCTCCTATTTTATGAGTATCAGAGGGGTAGCCGTGTTAGTCTGGTTCTGTAGAAGCAGCAAAGAATCCTGTGGCACCTTATAGACTAACAGACGTTTTGCAGCATGAGCTTTCGTGGGTGAATACCCACTTCTTCGGATGCAAGTGGTGGAAATTTCCAGGGGCAGGTGTGTATATATAAGCAAGCAAGAAGCAAGCTAGAGATAACGAGGTTAGATCAATCAGGGAGGATGAGGCCCTGTTCTAGCAGTTGAAGTGTGAAAACCAAGGGAGGAGAAACTGGTTCTGTAATTGGCAAGCCATTCACAGTCTTTGTTTAGTCCTGAGCTGATGGTGTCAAATTTGCAGATGAACTGGAGCTCAGCAGTTTCTCTTTGAAGTCTGGTCCTAAAGTTTTTTTGCTGTAGGATGGCCACCTAAAGATCTGCTATTGTGTGGCCAGGGAGGTTGAAGTGTTCTCCTACAGGTTTTTGTATATTGCCATTCCTAATGTCTGATTTGTGTCCATTTATCCTTTTCCTTAGAGACTGTTCAGTTTGGCCGATGTACATAGCAGAGGGGCATTGCTGGCATATGATGGCATATATTACATTGGTGGACGTGCAGGTGAATGAACCGGTGATGGTGTGGCTGATCTGGTTAGGTCTTGTGATGGTGTTGCTGGTGTAGATATGTGGGCAGAGTTGGCATCGAGGTTTGTTGCATGGGTTGGTTCCTGAGCTAGAGTTACTATGGTGCGGTGTGCAGTTGTTGGTGAGAATATGCTTCAGGTTGGCAGGTTGTCTGTGGGCGAGGACTGGCCTGCCACCCAAGGCCTGTGAAAGTGTGGGATCATTGTCCAGGATGGGTTGTAGATCCCTGATGATGCGTTGGAGGGGTTTGAGCTGGGGACTGTATGTGATGGCCAGTGGAGTCCTGTTGGTTTCTTTCTTGGGTTTGTCTTGCAGTAGGAGGCTTCTGGGTACACATCTGGCTCTGTTGATCTGTTTCCTTATTTCCTCGTGTGGGTACTGTAGTCTTGAGAATGCTTGGTGGAGATTTTCTAGGTGTTGGTTTAGGACCAGACTTCAAAGAGAAACTGCTGAGCTCCAGTTCATCTGCAAATTTAACACCATCATTTTAGGACTAAACAAAGACTGTGAATGGCTTGCCAATTACAGAACCAGTTTCTCCTCCCTTGGTTTTCACACCTCAGCTGCTGGAACAGGGCCCCATCCTCCCTGATTGATCTAACCTCGTTATCTCTAGCTTGCTTCTTGCTTGCTTATATATACACACCTGCCCCTGGAAATTTCCACTGCTTGCATCCGAAGAAGTGGGTATTCACCCACGAAAGCTCATGCTGCAAAACGTCTGTTAGTCTATAAGGTGCCACAGGATTCTTTGCTGCTTCTATTTTATGAGGTTGCTAAAGAGGAATAACTTACTGTCCTTTGTTTTATGAATATCTAAGGCCCTAAAACAACTGTTTGCTGACATGGCTTCTGTTAACTTGGATTTTTCATGTTCTTAATTGACTTCTTTAAAATCAGGAGTACTAAAAGATGGCCCTGGATAGAGGGTACATTTGAGGTCATTACAAAATGGTAATTTGTTGAAGGAATTCAAAGCCACTAATATACTTTTCAGGAAATGGGTAGACAGAATTCAGCGCTTCGATACTTTAGGGTTTATAATACATTACTTAAATATTAAAGGCCATATTCTATCCTTGAATGTGTGCGGAGTTACCGTCAAAATCAATGCGAGGTAAATGCATCCACAGACAACATTTGGGCCTAATAAGTAGTAGTAATTTTATATTTTAGAAATTGAATGTAACTATTTTTGGGGTGCACCACACACACAAAGGAGTGCAAAGAGATGGAAAGTAGGCAGAGCTATGACTGTGGTTCCTCCCTGCATGCTGCCCAATTGAATAGGGGGAAGAATGCAGCATTCCTCAAAGGCAGCTCTTGGAGGTAGAGTGCATCCAGCGCTTCCCTTTGGAAGTCGTGGCTTCATACTGCTCCCAAAGTGGGAATGTGGAGTGGGTGCTTATAGAGAGGTGATTGGGAATTTACTGCTGAAATGTTTTTCATCAGAAAATGCCACTTCATCAAAACCAAAACTTTCTGTGGGAAGGGGTGGTTTTGACTAATGTCCTATTTTGAAAAAGAATAGGAAAATATAGTTTGAAATTGTCCGTATGTTTCATTTGGATATTTTCAAAATGAAAGATTTTATTTTTAGGTTCAAAATAACTTTTCATTTTGAAAGTTGAGTTAATATATTGTTTAAAAAGGTAAAATCTAATAAAGGTCAAAACTGAAATGAAACATTCAAAATTTTTGAAACACAAGGTTTTGATTGACCCAATCTGACATTTTTTTAGATTTTCAGTTCACAAAATATTTTGAGATTTTGACTTTTCATCTTCACTGGGAAAAGGATTTTTTTTTTTCAAAATTTTAAAAGTGACTGTTTCCCACTTAGTTCTATGCCTGTAAGACCTGAAGTGCTCTTTTCTACTGGTTAGTAATCTTTTAATTGGGGATTATACTATTTACAGAGATGTTATGATGTTTAATTAATGTTTATAAAGCACTGAGATCCTAAGATGAAATCTGCTATACAAGTATTGTTAATTGGATACTATTCACCATACTGGTCTGGAAGTTGCCACAAAGTAAAAAAGAGAGGAAGGTTTAATGAAAGTAGTAATTAGGGTTGCCAACTTTTTAATTGCACAAAACCAAACACCCCTGCCCTCTGCTCCTCCCCTTCCCCAAGCCCCGCCCTGCACTCCCTTCTCTGAGGGCCCACCCCCTGCTCACTCCATTCCCCCCTCCCTCCGTCTCACTCTTCTCCATCCTCACTCATCACTGGGCAGGGGGTTGGGGTGTATGTGCGGGAGAGCTCTGGGGTGTGGCTGGCGATGTGGGGTTTGGAATGCAGGAGGGGGCTTCAGGCTGGGGCAGGAGGTTGGGGTGTGGGAGATGGTGCAGGCTCCGGCTGGGGGTGTAGGTTCTGGGGTGGGGCTGGGGATGAGGGGTTTGGAGTGTGGGAGGGGACTCTGGGCTGGGGAAGGGGCTTGGGGTGTGGTGGGGGTGCAGGGTCCCAATGGTGCTTACCGCAGCTCCCAGGAAGTGACTGCCAGGTTCCTGCAGCTTCTAGGTGCATGGGGTGCCAGGGAGGCTCCTTGCACAGCCCTCACACCTGCAGGTGCCTCCCCTGCAGCTCCCACTGGTTGCAGTTCCCGATCAATAGGAGCTGCGGAGCCGGCACTAGGGGCTGCCTGGTCAGCAGTGCTGACCGGAGCCGCCAGGGTCCCTTTTCAACCAGGTGTTCTGTCGAAAACTGGATGCCTGGCAACCCTAGTAGTAATGGCTGATACTCATGGCTGATACTGGCCCTAATTCTGCCACCTTTACTTTGATGCAGTGGTAACATGAGTGTGGAATAGTCCAATGTGTTTCTGAATATCCTCTATACTAGATATACAGACTAGGAGAATGTGAGATATTTGTGTGTATTAAGCAGTGTTGAATCTGTTTATGTGAACTTGCAATTATGTTTTTAAGCAGTTTCTTATGCTGACTTTGTTGTTATACAGGGTTTTTCTTCTGTCTCTTCAATACAAGAGTCAGCCAGCCATCATGACTCCAACCGTGTTTACGGGTCTCTGTTTCTAATTAGGGATTCATGCTATTCCTGCCATACACAACAATTGGTGATTATGATTTCAAGAACCTTCCGTGCATCAGATAGCAAAGCAAGCTATGACACTGCTAGCAGCCCCAGAACAGGGGAGAGGGTGATGTGACAGGGGAGAGGAGTCTGCTACAACTGTGAGTGC
Organism: Mauremys mutica; assembly: GCF_020497125.1. Classification (NCBI taxonomy): domain Eukaryota; kingdom Metazoa; phylum Chordata; order Testudines; family Geoemydidae; genus Mauremys; species Mauremys mutica. The sequence goes on along the minus strand of NC_059074.1, from coordinate 87,320,389 downwards.
TCTGAACTACTAACCTAACAGCTGCAAGGTGAAATGGCATGCTATATTGGAAAAGTCGAGGCCTTTGACAGTGCCATGGAGGACTGGCCCACATATATGGAGTGGCAAGAGCAGTATTTTGAAGTAAACAAGATTTCCCCCAGAAAAACACGTAGCAGCATTACTGAGTGTGATGGGAGGGAAAACGTACAGTTTAGTATGCACTCTTATTGCCCCAGAGAAGCCAGAAAGCAAAACCTTTAAAGAGATCATGCAAATTTTTCAAGAGCACTTGTCACCCGAACCTCTGATTATAGCAGAAAGGTTCAGGTTTCATAAGTAGACTGAATTTGAAGGTGAATCTATTGTCTGCTTTGCGACAGAGTTAAAAAGATTATCAGAACATGGTGCGTTTAAGGATGGGCTTAAAGAGGCCTTAAGAGACAGATTTGTGTGTAGACTGCTTAATGAGAGCATACAGAAGAGGCTCTTAACTAAGGAAAACCTTACCTTTAAATGTGCAGTAGCAACTGGTGTATGATAGATAGATAGATAGATAGTGTGAGCAAAAAACGACAGGTCAACAATCTAGTTGACACCCCAGGTGGCAGGAAAAATGCTCAAAATGAAATTGGACATAGGCTCTGCAGAGTTTGTCATTACATCTTTGGAATATGAAAAAAACCAAACAGAGGGAGACACCAATGTTGCTAAAAACATATATGGGAGAAAAGATAGTGCCCATTCAAGTGATCCAAGTGATCCAAATGAATGTGGAGTAGAACAATAAACACTGTTTATTAGACTTATATGTTGTGGAGAAGGGGAGGCTGATAACTCTGGATTGGAATCTATAAAGATGCTGCAGTTGCTTTCAGCAGATCCCACTAACTGTCTGGGGCATTACACCCCATATTCTTCATACTAATATTATTATGATATGATTATGGCATAACTATGATGTATTTTATGCAAGATGGATCATGGAAGATATCATTGGAAAGGTTATAATTCACTGAGTATGATTATGTTATTTGTATGCATATATCATTTTGGTATCTAAAGTTAGGAATATTGTCTATATATCTATTAAAAATGTGTTTACACCTGGGGAATGCCTACTAAACAGAATGCAATCAGTCTAGATGACTGGCTGGAAAGGGCCATTAGGGAGAACGATAGGACTTAGAAGAAGCTAATCTCCCATCAAGGAGCCTTGCTGAGGATGCTACAAATAGCATCTGAATCATGGCTGCTGTGACACTACAGAGTCATGAGACTTGATCACCTGATACTGGACTCCATCTTGGAATACCAATGTTTTTCCACTTAAAGGTGTGGAAACCAAGCTTGGAGACAAAGGGTTCCTGCCATATTCAAAAGCTATTTAAGGCGGGGGAGTGACATCCTCTTTGTGGTTTTTCACTCCCCACCCAAATAGACTCCTGCAAAAACCTGAGGAACAAGGACTAAACTGGGGGAGAAGGACTGTACCGAGGCAGAGGGATTTCTAGCCTGTGAAAGGAATACCTGGGGTTTTAAGCTACAAGCAAGTGCAGCTTGCCCTTTAAGAATCTCTGCAACCGGTTTAACTAATCATGTAGAGTGAGAATTTGTTACTCATATCCAATCTCTTTAGTGTATTAAGCTTAGATTGCATTTTTGTTTATTTGCGAGGTAAACTGCTTTGATCTGTTTGCTATCTTTTATAATCATTTAAAAATCTATCTTTTGTAGTTAATACACTTGTTTTTGTTTTGTCTAAAACCAGTGTGTGGAAATCATAACTTGGGGCAAAAATCTGTTGCATATCTCTTTCCACATTGAGGGAGAGGGTGAATTTTATGAGCTTACGCTGTACAGTTCTCTGTGCAGCGCAAGATAATATAATTTTGGGTTTACTCTCCAGAGGGGGTGTACACCTGAGAAGCTGGTAAGTGTCCTAGCTGTACAGCCTTCCCATGCAGGGGCTGGTCAGAAAGCCTGTCTGCATGTTACTATATCTGGGTGTGTTCCTACCTGTGTGCTGGTGAAAGTGTGAGACCCATATCTGCAGCTTGTCACAGCATTACAGGGTGAGTGGGAGCCCAGGCTGATGTCGGGGGGCTCAGTGGTACCCCAATTCCCAGGGGGAACCCATCACACTCTCTAACAACAATGGGAAGTATTCAAGGAGGCCATAGAAACGCTAAAACATATGAAGGCTAAAATAATCCTAGCTGAGAAGGCACAGCCCAAATTTCACAAAGCTTGACCTGTCCCTTACAGTATCCACTGGAAGGTAGACACTGAATTGGAACATCTGGAAAGAGAACACATACTTTCAGAAGTGGTGAGTGGGGAACCCCTGTCATTCCAATTGTAAGAAAATGTGATACAATGAAGGTCTGTGGAGATTTTATGGTCAACATAAACCCAGTACTGAAAGTTGAAAAATATGTCCTGCCTTACATTGAAGACATTTTTCCTACACTGACAAGGGGACAATGATTCAACAAAATTGATTTGTCAAAGGCCTACCAACAGATGGAAGTTGAAGAAGGGTCTTCAACTCTCAAAACACAGGAGGGTCTGTACCAGAACAATACGATAAAGTTTGGCATTGCTTCCACTCCTGCTATATGGCAATGGACCAAGTTTTGCAAGGTATTCCAAGAACACAGTGCTATTTGGATGACATTATTGTGACCGGTGGGAGCGATGAAGAACATCTGGAAAACCTGTAAACAATATTAAAATGTCTAGAAGAATACAGATTATGAGCCAGTGGCATAAAATGTGAATTTTTCAAGGACTTGATAGCTTATTGTGGGCACATTATGGATGCACAAGGCCCATGTAAATATCAATAGACAATTAAAGGAATCCTGGAAGCTGCACTGCCAAAGGATATGTCACAGCTTAGATCATTAGTAAGATTTATCAACTACTATAGCTGCTTTGTACCAAACCTCGTAACTGTATTGCAGCCACTCAACTGTTTACTGCAGGCTGGTCAAAAGTGGGTATGGTCACATGAGTGTCAAAATCCTTTCCTGGAAAGAAACAATTGGTCACATCAGACAGTGTATTTATGCACATTAACCCTTCCTTGCCTATCAAGTTAGCATGTAATGGGGTAGTAATGTAAAACACACCAGGCCAGATGGCAGTGAGAGACCCATACTATTTGGCGCCAAATCTCTCACAGTGGCAGAATGTAACTATGCACAAAATAGAAAAGGAGACTTTAAGTCTGCATACGTGCTGCCACTGTAACACTGGGCTCTCTTCTTAGCTGGTTACATCTATGACATCCAATTCAAAAGAACAGAAGCACACGCAAACATAGATGGGCTCTCCTGCCTGCCCATGCTAGTTGAAGGGTGACCTGCAATAGAGACAGACTCTGTCGAATTTATCAGCTTGTTCAGACTCAGCGTTCCCAGTGACTTGTAGTTTGACTGAGCAAGAAACCAACAGGGATCTCACACTAGCTCAGGTTTATGAAGCCACTCTCAAAGGCTGGAAAAGCACTGATACAGCTAAGCTGGCACCCTTTTATGAATACAAATGTGAACGTAAAGATATCAAAGATGCGTCACGTGGGGAATTTGTGTTATTATACCTAGTAAATGGTGCACAAGAGTCTTAATGTTCCACGTAGGATACGGGGGTAGTAAAAATGAAGGTACTTGCCAGAAGTTTTCTATGGTGGCCAGGCATTGAGCAACAAATAGAGCAGCTTGCTAAGGAAAGTTCAGAATGCCAAGAGGTACAGCCCATGCCTCAACCAGCACCATTACACTCTTTGAATGGGCATCAGCTCCCTGGCAATGTCTGCATATTGATTTTTCAGGACCATTTTTGGGAATGATGCATCTAGGAATGGGTGGATGCCCATTCCAAATGGCTGGACTTTTTTTTTTTTAAATGAAAATCACGATAGCTGCACAGACAGTAGAAAAACTTCAGAGTTTGTTTGCAAGAACTGGACAGCCAGGACAAGTTGTGAGTGACAACAGTCCTCGGTTTAGTTTAGGAGGTTTATGAAGAAAAATAGTATTAGACATATCACCTCACCACTATCCCACATAGCCAAAAATGTCCTGGTTGAAAGTTTTGTACATATTTTCAAGCCCTATAATCCATGACAGATGGGAAGGGGTCATTACATCAGAAACTGGCATGATTCTTGCGAGCATATAGAAATGTGATACATGCCATAATGAACCAAACGCCTGCAATGATGTTTATGAACCGAAATCTCAGGTCATGCTTGGATTTATTAAAGCCCTATCTATGTCTACAAGTCAGAAATAGTCAAATAAGACAAGCTCTGGCGAAAGGATCCGGTTCATCTCATCAGGATCAAACAGTTTTGATGCAATCTTCCAGCAATTATTAGCACACAAAAGATTCCTCTGTCCTATATAGTAAAAGTGGCACCCAAAACCTTTTGGCACCACCACATAGACCAATTACAAGATTCTGAGGTGACTCCTTGGCTGACAAAGAAGCAAAATTCAGGGAGCCACAAGTAGTTCCAACAACAGTGCCCCAGCTTGAACCAACAACGTTATACCAGAAAGCAGGTGTGCTGAACAACCAGCATCACATGAGGAAACATCTGAGTCAGACATTACTGCAGACACACCACTTACCCAGGGAAGTTTTCAAAAGTTTGGCGGATGCTATCCAGAAAGCAAATGCAAGCCACTTGAAAGATTTGACTTGTAACTGGACCTTGGGTTGTTCCCCCACAATTACTTCTGAAGGTGTTGTGCCCATTTCATTTCAGGGAGGAGGACAGTTTTGATATATTTGAATGTATCGAGAAGAGGGTTGAATCCATTTATATGAATTTGCAGTTATAGTTTCTTAAGCAGTTGCGTATGCTGAATCTGTTGTTATATGGGGATGACTATGTTTTTCTTCTCTCTGTGCAATGTAAGAATCAGCCAGCCATCATGGCTCCAACTGTATGTACGTGTCTGTGTTTTTAGGCTGGGATTTGTGCTATATCTGCCACACACACAACTGAGATAAGGGTATAGGATTAAGCTTGACTGCAATTTCCTTGCTGTTGTTGATCTGGGACAGCACTTTGCATTCTGGTATTTTGAAAATATGTAAGATGTTTGCCTGATAAGCAACAGCTATGGCCTATCCTGTAAATACTGTAAATTTTTAGGGTCTTTCAAAATTGTTTATAGCTCTGCACAGGTAGTAAAAAGCATGAACTCCCCATTTGCTGTGACATGGTTTGAAATGTGGCAGCTTTTTTTTCAAAATACAGAAGTAAATTCACCCTGGCTAGATTCTGACTTAGCCAACATAGCCAGGCAATGCAATAAAAACTGCCCTCACATCCCTCTGTGGGTTGCCAGCATTATGGGTATGGACATGCTGTGATAAGTGGGTGCCGCACGCATGCCCACTATTCCCAGCACCCCTCCTCCCAAGCCGATGTTTAGGGAGGGAGGAAGGGAGAGGGAGTGGATGGACCTTTGGCTGTGTCCCCAGCATGCCAGCCAGCACAGCTGAGCCAGTGTGGGGTAGAATTGTAAATAGCTGCTGGTAAAGCCCACAGAGCATAGCACTGCCCCTTTCTCCCTCACCCAGAACAAGGGAGGAGCAAGGAAGGAGCTGTGCCTTGTAGATCTCTTCCTCAGAATTTCATCCCAGCTACAACCCACTTCATATATAGCACTTGTGGCAAAGCCACAATCTGAAACCTATATAAATGTGATCACTTGCCAAAGGTATGGATTTATGTTTTAATCACATGAGTTTGATTTATAAAAAGCTCCTTAAGCTGGGTTGGGTTCAATTTCTTGAAAGATATGCATTTTATTAGAAAATATGAGTGGGTGGGGGTTAAATGGACTTTCTAGTTAAAATATGTAAACCACTTCAATTGCAGTGATGCTAACTGGTGTCACTAATGTAACACGTTTATTTTTATGACAGTTACAGTATGACAATTTAAAACAAGCGATAAGTGGAGGATGGTAGTGAGGAGTAATGGCAGAAACCGCGCTTTTTAAAAAAAAGTCACAACTCTTCCTTCAGCCAATCTCTTTCTATTTTGTAAATAAGTAAATGTCTGAATATCGGTGACATTACAGCAGAATTTTCTAAAGCCTTCACGATTGATTGCTGACTTTGAACATTCAGCTGTTGACGTCTCAGTGATCTGCTACTCACTATCCACACATCATCTTGCTGGTTATCCCCTCCCACAGTGATGATATAGCTCATTTAATTACAAAGAGTTTTCGTCAACCTCAGCGTCTCACATTCTGAAAGCAAATGAAACACTACTAGCACACTGGAATACTGTTTCTTATACACCTCTAAGTGTTGGGATCAGGGGATTCTTCTCCAGAGTGAAGGCACACAGCAGGAGAGTAATTGTAGATCTAATGTTAGGTGGCTCTCTTGGGAAGATGATGTTCTAAGTCAATTACACTGTAATGATTCCTTCCCTTCGTTGTGTGAAACATATAGTCCACTGGCAGCTGCTTCATTAAAATCACAGATCATCAGATGAAGTAGTACAGGCTTTGTTGAAAATTTGAAGGCTGCTTCTGACTGCGCGGATTTCCATGTATTTGTTTCTAAGCAACGTCACCTCCAGCAATTTACCAGTGTTGGAACAGTTCATTAACAAAAAGATACCTCAGATAACTCTGTAAACGGCAGTGACTGCAACTTGGATTCTATCCCCTCCTATAAGGCATTTTACAGGCCACTTGCTATTCAGAAAGAAGAATGAAAGCTTCTACTGCCCTTTTAAAACTGAAAAGTCCATCATAATCCCTTTAATACTAAACGTAAGGACGGTAACTTTCAGCACATAATACAGATATAATAAATTCAATATGTGGCTAACCCCAACATTTATGTTGAACTACTATATTTACTACTTGACTCATGGCAGTAAAATGATCTCCCTGCCTACTCAATCATCTCCTTAAAACTGTTGAATATTTGTAATTGTTTGATATCTGGGAAGATTCCCCCTGCCCCCATCATTAGTGATGATGATCTCTGCAAGATATCTGTATATTCCTGAGTTTTTTCTGTCATCGGCTATATTATTATACTATATGGTATATGGCATAGAGAATACACTTACAAAGTTTGCAGATGATACCAAGCTAGGAGGGGTTGCAAGTACTTTGGAGGACATGATTAAAATTCAAAATGATCTGGAAAAGCTTGAGAAATGGTCTGAAGTAAATAGGATGAAATTCAATAATGCAAAGTGCTCTACTTAGGAAGGAACAATCAGTTGCACACACACAAAATGGGAAGTGACTGCCTAGGAAGGAGTACTGTGTAAAGGGATCTGGGGGTCATAGTGGACCACAAGCTAAATATGAGTCAACAGTGTAAAACTGTTGCAAAAAAAGCAAATATCATTCTGGGATATATTAGCAGGAGTGTTGTAAGCAATACCAAAGAAGTAACTCTTCTGCACTACTCTGCACTGATTAGGCCTCAACTGGAGTATTGGTGTCTAATTCTGGGCACCACACTTCAGGAAAGACGGACAAATTGGACAAAGTCCAGAGAAGAGCAGCAAAAATGATTAAAGGTCTAGAAACATGACCCTCGAAGGTTGAAAAAAAAAGAGGGTTGTTTAGTATGGAGAAGAGAAGACTGAGGGGGGACATAATTTTCAAGTATATAAAAGATTGTTACAAGGAGGAGGCAGAAAAATTGTTCTCTTTAACCTCTGAGGATAGGACAAGAAGCAATGGCTTAAATTGCAGCAAGTGCAGTTTGGATATTAGGAGAGACTTCTTAACTGTCAGGGTGGTTAAGCACTGGATGAATTGCCCATGGAGGTTGTGTAGTTTCCATCATTGTCTAACCTGCTCTTAGAAATCTCCAAACACCTATCAGGATGGTCTAGATAATACTTAGTCCTGCCTCGAGTGCAGGGGATTGGACTAGAAGACCTCTCAATGTCCCTTCCAGTTCTATGATTCTATGTTTTTTTTCCAGAAGTGACCAGTGATTTCAGGTGTTAGACTTGATCCTGTGCACCTAACATCTGAAAATCTTCTGAGGCACTCAAAATTCACATCATTTTTGAAATTTTAAGTATATGTGTCTGAACTATTCAGCTTAGTTTTGGATTAGATTGTTAACCCCTTGGGGCAAGGACTGAGTATACATGTTTTCACCATGCCAAGCACCTGGAAGGATGGCCCAGTGTTTTAGGGTACTGGCATGGGACTTAGGAAACCAAGACTCAGTGCTCTACCACAGACTTCCGTATGGCCTTGGACAAGTCATTTATTTCTTCCGTGCTTCAGTTTCCTATTTGTAAAATGGGAATATATAATACTGCCCTATATCACAAGGGTATTGGAAGCTTGACTCTATTAAAGAATCAAGAGGTGCTCAGACACAATGGTGATGGGGCCAATATAAGTACCTTAGATAGATTAGCATTCTATAAATAACAATAAAAAACCTCCAAATGAATTCAGAGGAAGAACTTGAATTTAACATGTTGTCCAGCCAGATCAAATGATTATATTTGTCCCTCCATGTGCCATAGGGAATATATTATCTTCCAAGTCACATGAGGGAAAACTCTCATGGTGATGCCCAGGCAGAGGTGCTGACTCTGTCGGTGCTCTAGGGCTGGAGCACCCACGGGGAAAAAATAGTAGGTACTCAGCACCCACCAGCAGCCCGCCCATCAGCTCCTTCCCCTCCCTTCCAGCACCTCCTGCCTGCCACGAACATCTGTTCAGCAGTGTGCAGGAGGTGCTGCAGTGGAGGAGGATGAGCAGGATGGGAAGAGGTGGGGCGGGAACTTGAGGAAAAGGGTGGAGTGGGTAGGGTCTGGGGTGGAGCGGGTCAAGCAACCCCTCCCTGGCAAATGAGAAAGTCAGCACCTGGGTGCCCAGGGTGTTCTGCAAGAAAACAAAACCAAATAATGCTGGAAACTTTATTTTAAAAAAATAGTGAAAGGTGCCAGGCACAGATCCAAAAAAAGGGTATTTCAGTTTCCTAACTCCCTGAAATCCATGGGCGTTAGGCACCCAAATGCCTTTGAGGATTTGGGCCCTAGTTGTCTGCACAGTGTTTTTGGACAGTGGTCATTTTCATTATATTCATTGATGCTTTATGTTTGTCTTAATTTACTAGAGCTTTTATTTCACAATCATTGACCCAGAAAATGATTCATAAATATCAAAAGGAGAAAACGTCCCATCATACATTATAAATACAGTAAAAATGTGCTTATTTGGGGGCTCTCAGGGAAATACTTGTGACACACTGTTAACATTAGAGGGCAACAAGAAAAGTGTCTGTCTTACTATGTAATATTTCCATAGTAATCTGTTTGCAGTCTTCTACTCACGCTGTTTGCAGATGACTGTCAGGCTGAATTATAAAGCTGCGCTAAAAATAGAATGTGACAAGAGAAATACAACTGTTTGCACTGAGATCACTTTCTACTAATACTGGTGATTATTGTGCCAATTTATGCAGTTTAAGATTGCTACAGTCTGGTTCCTAAAATCTCTGCAATCCCCTTTATGAACTCCCTCCTTATAACACACACATCACTATAATTTACAGAGGGCTTGGCTCCTACAATAACTAGTAAAAAGGATACCTTCAGCTCCCATGATAGCAGCACGTTGCGCTACTAATGATTTATTACTAAAGTTATTTTCAGTCACTCTTATGCAACTTTTGTACAACATATGTCTATAAGACAACTTGTACAAATGATAATGAACTTCTGAAAAAATTATTCCCAGCAATGCATTTAAAAAAAGGCATTGTCCTATTACCTGGGAACTGAAGAAGAGATTGCATCCATTTCTGTTGAACTGTGGGATTGATTTTGCTCTCTATGTTTTAAATAGGAAATAACGTACTTCTTAACCAGCACAAGATGAGCACACCAAAAGCTGCAGTTCTCTGTTTGAAAGGCCACTTTGGGATAATGTACAAACTCAGTATTTATGATTTTGGAGACTGTCTCCTATCTCTTCCACTATATTCCACACCCAATACTAACATTAGGGTACGACAACACTTCAAGTTGGAGATGTGGACGGGATCATACTCAGGGCAGCCCCTTCTGCTACTCATGCTACCGCTGCTAAACTCAATTTTTAGCATGTTTACTCCATCAGAGCTACTGTGGGTATGTCTCCTTGAGCTGAAATTTATAACCCCAACAGGAAGAGAAGACATATCCTAAGTGTAAAGCTAAGAAATACTGGTAGGAGAACAATGTGTAATGATATACTATACTGGATTTATTAGGGAAAAAATCCCTTGCTTACCTTCCTTCTACAACGGTCTTATATTATTATTAGTATTAGTAGTTTCGTGGGAGTGCCTATGAACTCCAGCCAAGAACCAGGACTCCTCTTTGTGAGGCGCAACTACAGAACCAAAGATGGTGCCTCCCCCAAAGAGTTTACAATCAAAGTGTAAGGTACATAAATATAGACAGACAGATGAAGGAGTGTAAGGAATCATAGACACAATACTGGTCAGCATGAAGGTTGTGGTAGTGGCACATAAGGGGCCTAACTGTTGTCAAGTTTTTTGTAGACATCACAGCAAAGGAGAGTTTTAAGGAAGGATTTGACGGAGAAAAATGAGGTGGCTTTGCAGATGTTTATGGGAAGCTCCTCCGAAGCATGAGGGTGTTTGTTTGAAAATGTAACAACTGGATGATGGAAGTTGGAATTATTGACTGACCCGAAGTGGGAATCAACATTTGGATAGCGAACGAGATGATAGGTAGAGTAGGGATAGGCCATGAAGGGCCTTGAAAGTGAAGATAATCCTCTTATATTTGATGTCCCTAGAAAAGGGTGCTGAAAGAGAGGGAGGACATGGTCAAAGAGACAGGCTAGGGCAGGGGTGGGCAAACATTTTGGCCTGAGGGCCACATCGGGTTTTGTAAATTGTATGGTGAGCCGGTTAGGGGAGGGGGTCATGGCCCGACCCCCACCTCCTATCCGCCCCCCCACCAGGACTCCTGCCCCATCCAACCCCCTCTTCCCTGATGCCCCCCCTTCCCCATCCACACACCCCTGCTCCCTGTCCCCTGACCTCCCCCAGACCCCCGCCACCCCATCCAACCCCCACTCCTTCTTGACTGCTCCCCAGACCTCTGCCCCCATTCAACCCCCTGTTCCCCACCCCGACCCCTATCCACACCCCTGCCCCCTGACCACCACCCCGAACTCCCCTGCACTCTAGCCAATCCCCCCTCCCCACTCCCCCGCTCAGTTGCCCCTTACTGTGCTGCCTGGACTTACCAGTGACTGGCGGTGCTACAGCTGCGCTGCCCGGCTAGAGCCAGGTCATGCCATCGCCGCCACCATGCAGCACAGAGACCAGGTCAAACCGGGCTCTGGAGCTACACTGCCCCAGGAGCTCACAGCCCCACCACCCAGAGCATTGCGCCGGCAGCGGAGAGAGTGAGCTGAGGCTGCAGGGGAGGTGGAACAGCGGGGGAGGGGCTGGGGCTAGCCTCCCGGGCCAGGAGCTCGAGGGCCAGTCAGGAGGTCCTGCAGGCCACAGTTTGCCCACCCTTGGGCTAGGAGAATGGTCTTTGCTGCAGTATTCTGAATAGATATGAGTGGGGCAAGATTGCACCGGTCCAAGCCAGAGAAATGGATGCTGCAGTAATTGAAATGTGAGATAATGAGAGTCGTATTTAGATCTACAACTGCCTTTTTCATAATACAGATATTTTATTTTGGTTTAAGTGGTTTAGCTAGTTATAGTGCTCTGAGGATGTATAATTCTCTTTTGATTTTCAGAAGAAGATAACACTGTTGCCTGAGACTTTGGGAGACAAAATTAGTAGAACCTCAGGCTCCCAGAAATATTATCTCTGTAGACTGAAAAGTTTCTATTTAAAGTTTTAATTTTCTTCTTTGCTACTTAGTAAGACCTTGGAGACGCATTTCCTGAACCCTTGGAGTACTTTCCAGGGGCAGAGTGGGAGGGATTGGTTACTTTCAAAGTTCTTTCAAAGTTTTTGTTGCAAGTTAAATTCTCCTTTACATGAGACAATAAAGTTCTCCCCCACATGAGAAAATTATCAGTGAAGGAAGTTTTAGCCCTTGTTTTAATAATGAATCTGCTCTACATCAGATACTTTGCCTAAAAATCTGCAAAGAATGAGCCTGCAACCAATGACACAAAGATACAATTTTGCTCAAAATGTGCATAATATAATTTTACCATCGGAAAAAAAAATTCTGGGTTGATAGTCCTGGAAACCAAAGTCCTCTGTTTGTCCACAGAAGAAATGCACCCAGGCATCAGAAATAAACTTCCTTCCCACTTCCCTACCAATGTTCCTCAATCTTAATATGGAAGAATTATTTCTATGGGTGAGCCCTCAGCCTCTTTGCCAAATTTCCTAACTAAGGCATCAACTGGTGCTTTTTAGTGATGGGGAACCCTGTCATTTCACGAAAGCCATCAAAGAGACATGAAATGGTAATAACTTTCAGCCACTATTGACTATGGGTCAAAAAACAAAGCTGTAGATGAAATAGTCCATTTACCAATTCCTTGAGTCATCAACTACCTCAAAAATACATCTGAAAAGAAACACTACTCTCTCCATTTTAGAGATTGCATGGACACATCTCCCCAGTCCATTAACTCCAGTGAGGAATTAGTTCCAGTTGTGGGCAATGCGTCATTTTAAGCTAAACCAGAAAACTGGTTTTTGGAGAGAGAACATCAATCCTCCTAGCATCTGAGGAATTCAGAGACGTTTGGCAGAATGCAGAAGGAAAACAGGGCTCGAATCAGGAATCACTTAGATAAATTCTATGCCCTGAATGATGCAGGAGGTCAGGCTAACAGGCAGTGAGTTAACTCTCTGCTCAACTTTGCAGCAAGCAGCTGCCAGAAAAGTGTGTAGAAAAAGGTAATGAATGAGACTTTGGGTCCAATAAGGAGCTCACTATTAAATAAGGAAATTCCACAGTTATAGCTCAATGTAAATTAGGCAAAGTAATCTCTGAGATTATGATGGCAGCTAAAGCACAGTATTTCTTTTTACAATTCCTCCCCGGCCCCTTTTTTTTAAGGGGAGGGGAATATATCAATCCTTTCATTTTTGTTTTGTTAAAATTTACATACATAATAGTGATAGGCTGCAGTACAAAACCCTCAGGTAGCTGCTTTGGAGATAAAAGGAGAGTGTGGGATGTTTCCTTTGGACTCTGAATTCACCAACTCTCTGGATACTGCATCAGCCTTGTCAGAGATGGCATACCCCAGGGATTCATCAAATTATTGTGAAGGCTGTTTATTTCTCCTTTTGGAAGAAACAGATCACAAGTCTCAAGTACTTTTAAACAAAGTTAATCAGTTCATCATATGTCTTTACACCTATAGATACCCCATTTCAAATTATAGAAGTCAAATACTGCACTATCCATCAGTATACTTAGTATGATTCTAGGAGCAAAGTATAAATATTTCCAGCAAAATGTGCTGAATGGAAGTTTGATTGTTAGGTAATATTGCTTCTTTTCTTGGTTATGGTTACAGCTATGAGAAATCATTTTTTGCTTCAGTGGAAAACCACTGGTTCTCACCCCTTCCACTCTGCAAACACACACAGCCATGATACAAGGCGTTTATCATGAGTCAAAGGGAATCTTTTTTTGAGAGTCCCTTGTAAGACTATTGGCAGAGCAATATCTGGTTTTTCTGTCTTCTAGACACACTGGGGATACTGTCAAACCATCTATTCTCATACTATTTTGGCACTTCTGATTCTGGTCCAGGCAAGAAACAGAAAGCATATGAAAACGTAAACCTCAAAAATAATGGTCAGGTTTTTGGAAGAAGGTTTCCAGAGCGTCTATTTATTGGAAGTGGCTTATCCAGCCCTACAAATCATCAACTAGGTGATTTCCAAACCTCTTACAATTTTTGTTGCTGCCCTCAGGACTCTCCCATTTACTCACACCACTCTCAAAGTGTGGAGCCCACAACTGGACACTGTACTTCAGCTGAGGTCTCACCACTGCCAAGTAAAGCAGAACAATTACCTCTTATATCTTACATATTACACTCCTGTTAGTACAGCTCAGAATAACATTTGCTTTTTTCAGTTCAGCATTGCACTGTTGATGCATATTCACTCCCAGATCCTTTTCTGCAATACTTCTGCCTACCGAATTATTCCCCATTTTGTATCTCTGCATTTGATTTTTCCTTCTTAAGTGTATTATTTTGCACTTG